>NC_090941.1:820879082-821182112 GCF_040938575.1 Ambystoma mexicanum | reverse complement strand
TACGATATCTGCATGTTAATGCAGAGTGTCGACCAGGACCTGTAACTCATCCTGGGTGAATTTTTCTTTTCGGATGCGCGCAGCGCCCTTTTTCAGAACTTTAGGCATGATGATGTTCTCTGTGGTATATTTGGTCGATCTGAGTCCTGTATGGAGTCCTGTATGTCCTGTATGGAGAGGATTGCAATGGATTGTGATTTTAAATATGGCCACCGTGATGCTTCCCGTTCCTGTGCGATGACGTTATTTCCGTTTCCGGTATTTAACGGTGGCCGTAATTTACGGTTAGCGTAAATTACGGTCTCCGCTAATTACGGATTGCATCGAAGGCGATGGTGTTAAATACGTCTAGGTTTATGGCGGTAAGGGGTTTGACGGGACCTTTTGCGCTATGCCGCAAGGGAGTTTACCGCCATGGCGGAATACTCATGCACGCAAAGTCGGAATATGGTGGAAATAGCGCCTTCCAACCACATCGTACATGGTATTTACGCCATGGCGGTAATTACTGTTACTTACCGCCGGACTCGGAATGAGGCCCATTGATTTAAAGAATGCCTTCTTTTCAATTCCCTTTCATCCAGATTCTCACTATTTTACTATGTTTGCCTACCATGGAATTTGAATGGAACATACCCGTTAAACCCAGAAGTACTGTGAATCACCCTTGGTCTTCTACTTAGTGTTCCAGATGGACTTAAGGAATGTACAAATTGACAGTGCTGTCATCCAATATGTGGATGACATATTTGTGTGTAGCATCACAGAGGAGGAGTGCAGGAGAGTCTCAGTGAAACTGATGACAGTATTGGCAGATACAGGGTAAAAAGTTGACAAAGAGAAAATGCAGTATTGCCATG
This sequence comes from Ambystoma mexicanum, assembly GCF_040938575.1. Taxonomy (NCBI): domain Eukaryota; kingdom Metazoa; phylum Chordata; class Amphibia; order Caudata; family Ambystomatidae; genus Ambystoma; species Ambystoma mexicanum. The sequence continues at coordinate 821,181,252 of NC_090941.1, read as the reverse complement.
AAGACGTCCTATATATAGGCCAGCTGATATCAAACAAAGGGAGGAAGGTGACACATGAAGGAGCAGAAGCAATCATGAAAACATGCATGCCAAAGACAGTGAAAGAATTACAACAATTCTAGGCCATTTCAATTATTGTAGGGCATGGGTATTTCACTATAACCATATGTCTGGCCACTTTTAAAAGGACTAAAAAAGTGCAGAAGGACAAAGGTGACATAGCCTGGACAGGTGGAATAATAGAAGCCTTTGATGAGTTGAAGCTAGCAATATGTACCGCTCCTGTATTGGGGATTATAATGAAGACTTCTTTCTGTTGTCCCATTCAAATGGAGCAGTGATGATGGCTGTCCTCGCACATTAAAACTACCATGGGACACAAACCACTAGCATTTTACAGTGGAATATGAGATCCAGTAATGGAAGGCTATTAGTCATGTGAGAATGCATTGGCTACAGCAGCTTTTGCAATTGAGGAGTCGACCAGTGTAACTATGTTTTGTGCAGTTATGTTATATGATATGATATGATTTGATTTGGCATTTATAACACACCTTTACACAAGTGTTTCAAGGTGTGACAAGGCAAGAGAGGGAACAGGGAGAAGACAAAGACAATGATCCTACTAGGTCAGGTAACATTGAGATCGTGCAAGTGCAGGGGAGGGTGGAGGGGAAAAGTACAGGGGCCAAGGGGTAGGAGAAGTGCAGTACATAGGATAAACAGTAAAATAAATAAAAACAATAAATAAGAACAATAAATAAGACTTGCAGCCAGCTGGTGGCAGGTGCAAAGGTAAGTGCAGGATAAAGTGTCAAGGGCTGGTAGGGGGCCCGAGGGATACAGAAACAGCCACGGAGTGCAAGGGTTGCCAGGAGGGCAGTGCAAGTATGCAACTGGAGGGAGGAGACTTGGGCCTGAGAAGAGAGGAAAACAGGTGGCCAGTGCAGTTTCAACCAGGAGTTCAGCAGGGGAGAGGGGGAGAGAAAGCAGAAGCAAAGAGGAAGGTCTTAAGGTGCTTTCGGAAGTGGAGATGGTTCTCCTCAAGTTTGAGGGAAGCAGGGAGGCTGTTCCAGAGGGAGGCCCCAGCTGAAGAAAGAGATCTACCACCACCTCATTGCTTGGAGAAGTGACTGACCCTGAGGGAGTTGGAAACGGATGAGCGAAGAGCTAAAGAAGGAAGATATTTAGGAAGAGAGAGTTGAAGGTAATGAGCCCCCAGGCCCCAGAAGGCCTTGTGGACAATGCAGAGGGTTTTGAATGTAATCTTCACTGCCACTGGGGGCCAGTGCAGAGATTTCAGTCCTGGAGAGATACAGTCCCTGGGCTTGAGGCCAAGGACAAGTCTTGCAGTCCTGTTTTGGTTGAGTTACAGAGGGCGGAGAGTAGAGGTAGAAAGATTTAGAAAGAGGCTGTTGCAGTAGTTCAGCCTAGAGAGAACCAGAACTCTGGAGACAGTGAGCTTCTGGGGCAAGGAGAGGAAAGGAAGAATGACGCTAATGAGGTTCAGCTGGTAGTGTGACTTCTTATAGATGTTGGAGATGTGAGGAGAGAAAGAGAGTGTGGAGTTGAAGATGACTCTGAGGTTTTTGGCCTCACAGGTGGGAGTAGGAAGATGGCCAAGAGAAGCCGACCAGAGAGTAACTGGAAAGGAGGGAGCGGGTGTGCTGATGAGGAGAATCTCAGTCTTGCTGGCATTAAGACAGTGATCATTAGTGGCACACCACTCCTGGATAGCAGACAGATAGTCTGAGATGAGAGAAGGAGAAGAGGTGGCTGAAGGGAGCATGAACGATGAGTGTCATCCGCATAGCACTGAAAGTTGGGGCAGAGAGCAGCAATGCGGTGGGCAAAAAGTTCCAGGTATTGGTTGAACAGCCAGGGAGATAGGTTACACCCCTGGGGGACACCACAGGTAGAGATAGAGATAGAGGAGAGGTAGGACCCAACTTGGACCTGGGAAGGTCGGTCGGAGAAGAAAGAAGTCAGCCAAGTCAGGGCCTGATCGCTGATACACAGGTTATCATGGAGACGGTGGAGGCAGGATAGCATGAGTGACCATGTTAAAGGCAGAAGAGAGATCAAGTCGAATGAGGACACAGGGTGTGTTGGAATCAAGATTGGAGAGCAGGTCTTCATGGATGTTCAGGAGAGCAGTTTCCGTGCTTCTGGCAGCCCTGAAGCCAGGCTGATGGTCATGAAGACAACCAACAGATTTAGTGTGAAGAGCAGCCTCTATTCATTATATGTTGAGCAGGGTCCAATCACCATCCTTGAAAAGCCCAAACATACCTTGACTATACAGAAAGCATCAGGTTATGAAGTGATTATATCAAATCCATTGATTTTAAATTGTTAGGTGCTGAGTGGTAAACCCAGCCAGATTCATAGCAGAACCAGTGAAAGAAGAGGGAAATTATGTGCACAATTTCACCAACTAGAACTGAGTATCACAATGTGATACCACATGTCAAGGAAAAGGTCCTGGGATGGGGGATCATTTTTTCATTGGCTGGTCATTGTCAATAGATCGGAACACAGGCAAGAGGCATAGTGGAACAGCAGTGGTGAAGGCAAGAGAGGCAAGAGAGAACGCCAGCTTTGAGAGTGGCAAGCGCGTGATTGCCAGCACATTTTTCAGCACAAGCGTCAGAGTAGTAGCATTGATCTTAGCACAAGAAGTGCATGGAGATGAGGCAGTAACAATGTATTCCAACTCTGCCTACATGATGTCAAAGCACACACAGTTCTGTCACGTTGGAAAAGGATGGGCTTTTTGCACGTAGACCAGTATAGCATGCAACATTACTAAACAAGCTCATAGGCACACTTCAACTTCCTTCGACTTTTGCTGTAGTGAAGTGTACAGTGCACACCAGAAGAGCAGATTTGATTTCTCTCAGCAAAGAGGTAACTGACCAGAAGTAAAAAGAGCAGCATATTTCCAAGAGTTATTTCACATTGAGACTGAGCCAAACAAACATATATGTGCATGCAACATGTTGATGAAGAAGGGCTTTGATACACTACCAATAACACAGATTATCAAATTACCGGGGAGGGCACCACCAGAAGAGCAGGAGCTATGGAAAGGTATGAGGTGCTCATTATCTCCCACAGATTCAATGTGGTGGTTGGACATCACTGGGAAACCAGTTATGCCTCTAGGGCTGCTTACAGTAGTGATAGAGCAGTTGCACTACCCAGCACACATAATAAAGGAATGTCTTGCAGTACTGATGGTTCTTGAGTAGGCATGTCACAAATTTTTTATTAATGGTTTGATCTGTTAGACATTCACTGCTGGTCACACCCTGAGAATGGTAAGAGGAGTAATACCTTTCAGCATTTACATATCGACTATGTGGATATGTTCCACATTTGTAATGGATTGAGGTATATTCTAGTAGTTGTATGTCCCATTTATATTTCCATGACGGGGAGTGTCCGATGTGTTACGTTCCAACAACAGACCTCAGTTTGTAAATAAAATATTTGAGCACATCACTATCCTCTTGGGGATAAGGCACAGATTCTCATCTACATATCACATATAAGCAAAACGGCTTGGTGAGCACCTCAACAGCATCTTAAAAGAGTAAATTACCAAATTAATAGATACTTTCAAAAATATTTGGTTAAAGTGCCTTCCTCTAGCCCTATTTGCCTTATGTAATCAACCAGGCTCTGACAATCACCTGACTCCACATGAGCTGGTGAGATGGCATAGAATGTCTACCCCATTGCTCCTCCCACACCGACTTAGACTTACTCTGAGAATGCTGCTGTTGTGTTAGGGAAGGAAATGCATGATTATTTCACAGCTATGATAGAATCTCTTAAATGTATGTCTCAACAGGGGCAGACAAGGCAGGGGGGTACGAAAAATGATGAACAAGCTGACCCAGATACTTTGTTGAGGAATCTTTTATTGTATCCAGAGGACATAATTGTGTGCCAAAATGGTATTAGGAAGTGGTACATGCCATGCTTCCAGTGACCGTATATCATGTTACACCATCAGCATTGAAAGTGGAAGTCCGGCACATGCACATCCACATCTGTGATGTTAAGCTTTATCTTGTAGAGACCCTGTTTTGCTTTTGCTTGGCTACATGGAGTGACCTCAAACCTACGTCTCTGCAGACCCTAACAAAACGAGTTATTTGACTCAGATAAGAAAGAAATCACGCTTAGACTAATAGTTATAAAAAAAAAAATGGCTTGTTACAGGCCTTTTATTCAAACCTTATTTCTACACACATAACATATAGTCATTTATACATAAACATTAAGAAAATGGATCACCATTATGATAGTTGCAGAAGACACCTTCATCTAGGCCACCTGAACACTGCTTAGTCCCAGCTTCCCTTACTTGGTTCCCAGAACTCCTTATCACTGCATCTGCAGAGCGCTCGTCTCGTTTTCTGGATCGTCCTTCAGCAGACAATACAGCAGACAATACAACAACTATTCTCCACAGTTAGTTTTTTTGACATCATTATTATGTGACCTTGCTTCTGCTGCAGAAATGCACGTTTACTGAGCCCACGAAAATGTAGACTTTCATCGTGGTAATGGAAGGGAATGTCCAAAATGGCCACGCACCCGTACCATGTTGTTTTTAGCTCTTTCTTGCACAGAAGCATTACACACCACCCCTTGGACAATCAAGCACCATAACCAGATTGGCAAAACGATAGCTCCCAAAACTTCTGACATATTCTCCACAAATGTGGAACACGAGAAACACAATAACAACAGATCATCATACCAAAAGCACCAAAAGTCCCAAGTAAAACATACCATAATGCCGCAGGAATCCATACAAACATCTGATCCCAACAATCCCTGTCCCGATCCTGGGTGACCCAGGAAACAAGATCCTTCAAGCCGTTAATATGTTTTTCACTGTAACGGGAATGATACTCCAAATTAAAACAGCACATCCCTTCTATGGCATCACACCCTAAATTATTTTTCAAAAATAAACAATCAATAACTGCTGTATTCTGCAATGTATACACAGGAGAGAATGTCCAACACAGACCCAGGACTAGGGGTATAAACCCCCTTTTTGTACACATGTATTCTGCAATGTGGCTTTTCTAAAATGACTATTATCTAATAACAACTCTGTCAAAGCCTGTGAGATCTCATTAACCCCTTTCACTACCAAGCAAGCTAACTTAATCATGGTTTTAAAACGCCTAGCTGCCAGACCCCAAATCCCTATCAGTAAAATGGCCAATGCCAATACTTCAGTTTCAGACAACAAATGCACATCAGAATTGCAATCAGGTGATAGGGCGGTATAATGTATAGATCACATAGACTGCCAAATAGCAGGTTGTAAATGAAACATCATTAAGCCAAGCTGCGTCAAAGCACAGGGGCCATATTAGCAGGACTATATGAATATAGGTATAGTTCCCCCAGGAGAACAACCAGCCTGTGGGAAGTTTTACTTGGTTCAGGTGACTGGAGGTTAAAATAGTAGAATTAGAAAACATGTCATTACATACATCAATACAAACAATCGTTGGTCGAGCACATAAGCACTGCTCAAAACCAGTTTTTCCCTCATCTTTTTTCAAATCTGGCTGTTGACATTTACCAATATATTTTCGGATCACAAGTCATTTGATAACAAACATCAGCAGCAGCGATATTGAAAGTGATGATGCGAGTCACGTTTTTCCATCTGCGGTCTGTATCCTCACAGAGCTTACAATACTCGTAAACAGAAAGAGAATTCCTAACACCAGAATTTTCACCCAAAGAATCTTCATGCAAGACCTGGATTGATTCTTCAAAATTGGGGTAGGTGTTGGTATAGCCATAAGGCAGGTGGAAATCAGATTTGCGGAACTGTGCACATCCGCCAAACAGAAATGCAAAATGTTCAATACTTGTTGAGCCAGGTAAACCCATATATTCTCAGGTTGCCTAACAGCTGTGTTGCACAAAAGATATAGAAACTGCAGAGGGGGGCAGGAGCAAAACATTGCTCTTCTGCCCTTGCCATTTTCTCAAGGCACTGCGAAATGCTGCAATGTACGCATCATCCGGTGCAAAGGGGGTAGCATGCGTGTCAGCCTTCATCCATATCCCTGATTCCATATGTAGAATGGAGACATTTTCCACCTATCCCATCATGTCCCGGACCCTCCTGAATACACTCCATCAAGATGCACAAAGGCAAACATCATGCTCAGGATCTAGAAAATCAGAATTCAAAAACACGATATCAGCAGAGTACATCATTCTCTCAAATAACATTTTTCAGCGGGAATTTGCATCCATTTTTGTTTCCCAGGTTCCATCACAAGAACCACTTGATCAACTCCCGATGCTATCACATCTGCCGGGATGGGTGCACTATTAGGTATTTCCACCCACACCTTAGCACCTGGAACCATGTTACAAATCCTCTGTCCCCACGAGTCGTCACTATTGTTGGTGGCTCCCCTTTCTTTACCAGGGACAATTTTACAGATACCAGTATTAATTGTGCCACCTGATCTCCCTTATGGATAGGTAACATATTTTCTAGACTATTCAAGAGAATGACTTTCATTTCTCCTTCATAATCTGCATCCACAATTCCTCCCAACATCTGAATAACTCTCAGGGCTAGTCCAGATCTAGGAGCAATTAATCCCATATGTTCAGACGGAATCTGCACCCTAATCCCTGCCTCAATCAAAATAATGCCTCTAGGCTCCAGTCAACTTTCTTCCCTCGCATGAAAATCCCCCCCCCCCCAGCGACTCTGGAATGGCACGATAAGGAGCCAGCACCCCAGGAGACACTTCCCAATACAAAGGGGTTTCCTTTGCTTTGTTAGGTCTGGATTGCAAGGTTGGCGTCAACATGCTCATCAACACAGTCTCACTGTTCGCAATGGGATGGTTATTAAGTACCTGAACCACCTGTAGCACACATTCGCACCACAATCTCAAGGTACCTTCACCACTTCTTCGCAACTGTTCTTTCAACAATCCATTCATCCTCTCGATTAACCCCCAGGGTGGTAAGGGACATGAACGATCCATTTGATTCCTTTTTCTTGAGAATAGTGTAAAAACAATTTACCCTTGAAGTGTGACCCATTGTCACTCTGAATTTGTAAGGGAACTCCATAATACACAGCCACTTGATCCACCAATTTAATTGTGTTCAATTGGTTAGCCCTTTTGCATGGTAGCGCTATCAGGTATATAAGATAAACGAGATGGACAATGAATCTAAAATTCAATAACATAGGAAAAAGTCAGTATCAACAAATGTAACAGAAGTTAGTCTTCAGTGTAACAATGCATTTCATTCATTGTATACATTTATCAACCTGATAACAATCATCATATCTGTGTTTGGTCTGTTAACATCCAGAGCAGAGGTGTCGTGACTTGTTTCTGTTCGTAGTAAATTAATATGGAACATTCATCAGGAGAATGTTTTAAGGAGCGAGATCCTATTCAAAAACTCTAGACTGAGAAAGTAGGGTCAATTCAACCTGTAGAGTTAAAAGAGATAGGAAAGTGCTAGTTACTAAAAAAATAAGTGGGCGGTTCTTGTGGGGGCAAACTGCTTGATGAGTAAGCGAGGACTTCTTAATGGGTCCTCAATTGCAAGAACTGCAAAGAAAAGCAAGAAGCTGAGCTTTTCTAACGTGCTAAAGCGTGTACCAGACAACTAAAACTCATTAGGACAGAACGTAGGACACTCACCTAAAAGGTAGGTTAGGGTAATAGAGTGGCTGGTGAAATCAGCTTATAGAGCACGGTTTCTGTAGGTGTAGCCCACGCTGTCATCAGGTCACAAAAGCAGTGTGGCAAATAGGATGGAAGACTTCCCCTAAGATAATGGAAAATTACAGGTCCGGTTTTAGAAAGGACCGGACTCAGGGGTAATAGAGTTGGAAGTAAAACTGGTGAGGACCAGAGTTACTGTACCTTAAGCTGTGCTCTTGAACAGCATTGCACGGTGTGAAAAAAGAGTGGTAATCCCTAGTTGGTGGAGGTAGATTCCATATAGAGACCCCCTATGGTAAAAGAAATGAGAAGCATAAAGTCATTGAGCCCAAACATGTTACCCGAGGGCAACGGACAAATAATTGCCTAAGCCAGAGGAAAATAAAATGGTGTTACCTGTCTGTTCGGTGTCAATCGGCATAGTAAGAAGCACAATTGCAGGGATATTGAAGAATAGATGCAGAAGGGACCCTCCAAAGGCTGTAAAGACAGCAGGTTGTCGGGTTGGTAGCAATAGATGGTGAAATAGATGAGATTGTGTAAGAAAAGGTAATGCGCCGAGTGGCGCCAGAGATCCATCTACGTGATGCAGTGTACCTCTAGATAGACAGAGTGGGCGTAATATTGCCGCCCGCCTCGCCGAATGCCTGGACTGGCTAGGGGCGCAGGGGCAGTGTGTATAAGTCGATCACCAAGACAGTAGTCCTTCATCGATTGTAATCGCATGTCTGGACACCATGTTAAACTGGAGTCTCCGCTCTGTGTAAAACAAGGACAGGGGCAAGAAAAATCACATGAGGGGTGGCATAACCAAGTAAGACACTGAAATATGGCACAGGAGAAGGGAGAATTGAAATAAATTAAATTACAAAATGTAATCAAATAGCCCTCTAGCCGAGACAGCATTACTTAATAATAAGAAAATTCGGAATAAGTATAAACAAAACGGCGATGAGACTCGTACACCTGGGCATGGTGATCAGGAGCCATGTGTGCCATCCACCAAAAAAGGTGTGCGTAGGCCGGATGACGAGTACAGGGTAGAAACTACCAAAAGATGCAATTAGGAGGGAGAACATAGTGAGGGACCTCCTAAGGGACTAACCTCGATAGGAGAGCCCGAATGCCAGAAGGGCAAGAGGACTAGATGCACAATAAACCCAAATGGGTAGTCAATAAAAAAGCCACCTTCTACAGCAGGCGGCGAGAAACTGACAAGTGCCTGCCTAGAGCACAGTGTCATGTAGGACCCTAGATGATGAAGGAGGTGTGTGTGGGAACCTTAAGAATTAGTACAATCCAAGCAGAGGACAGGGTAATAGCACTGCTATAATGGCAGGAAATAAGTACTCGGTGTATACCAAATTGCAACGTATAGAGTCAGTCATTGAGAACCATACCATATAAAACACATAAAGTAAATGAAAGGAGTACCTAGAAAGTAATCTACAGGGTTGGTTTGGAATGGACAGTGACTCGTCTAAAGCTCCTAGAGGACACTTAGCTAGGTCTGTCTATTGACAGATCTGGGGTTAGTATTTAATTTTCATTCAGACCTTTAGTGTCACTCTTCATCCTATAGATCATTTCCTGTTCTTTTTTAAATAATCTATGCTCGAGTGCCACCGTCTGGCTTCCTTTAAGGGACTGTAGAATGGTCCAGGGAAAATTTTCAAAACCATGATTCATTTGGGAAAATGTTTCACCATGGGTGCATTTGCAGTTCTATTTTTCAAACAGCTCCTATGTTCCATTATGTGAGTTTTGACTTTCCTAATGATTTTGCCAACATAGGGTAGTCCACATGGGTATTTGATGAGATAGATCACATTTTGAGTTTTACAGTTGGTGAGACTGTTTTGTATCCAGGGATTATTTGTTTTATGATGACTGATATGGAAAGCTACAGACAGGAGACTCTAGTGACTTTAACTGTTGATCAATTGAGAGATATGAGTAAAGCTAGGAATCTCACTCTAAAAGAAAAAAAAAATTAAATTGATAGAAAAGTTGTTAGAATACCAAAGTCTGAGGAGTGGGTCTGAAATCCCAACACCTGCAGCAAATGTGGAAAACATTGATGAGGATGATAATGTTTCTGAGAGTAACTCACATATTATAGATGAGTTTGATGAGGAAGAAGAGTCTCACAATGTAGGCTCAGTCTGACCTCTACCTCCTCATACACCTCAACCTTTGACCACAGGGACCCCACCAGGTCCAAACCTATGTCCAGAATTTGTCTCTTTAGAAAAACTGAGAGTTGAGTTAGAATTTAAAAGAATCCAAGCTCAAACTGAAAGCAAGCATCAAGAGTTTAGACTCAGAGAAATGGAATTGAATCGTGCACTTGAAATTAAAAAGTTGTCTCTTGAATCTGGTTCTCTCCCAGAGTCTTCTAGGTCTCCCAGTCCTAAGAGGCATTGCATGTCCAAAGATGCAGTAAGTATGTATGAGTTTAAGCTTGATATTTTGGATTGGTTGGCGGCTTTTGAATATAACTATGGGATTCAAGACATTACAGGGACACAGTTGATTCCTTGGCTTCTTTCTAGTCTACCCCCTGTTGCAAATGATATGGTAATGGAGTCGGGGGAAATAGACAGAAAGGAGTATGAAATTGTGAAGCTAGCTTTAATAGCTAGGTTTTGGAAAACCCCTTCTCAGTATTTTAAGAGGTTTAGAACCCCCAAAAAGCATGATGGTACCCCTTGGGATACCTGGGTGACTGAATGTTTGAAAAACTTAGATGGATGGGTTAACTCAGAAGAAGGATTAGAGGAAGCAGTATAAGAAAGATACCAAAGAGAATTCTAATACTTCCACTCCAAAATAGGGCCACAAAAATAACAATGGAAAGCCACAAAGCAAGCCAAATCAAGCTAGTGTACCTCCTAGTGACAAACCATAAGGATGTCAGAACAAACCCCCATTCCTAAAGACGTTTGGTAAATGTTATGCTTGTGGGTCAACTGACCATGTGAAAGGGGATCCCAGATGTAAGGGTAAACCTTCAGGGGTCCACGGTGTCTCCTTAGCCTTCTCCCCAGTGGATGAAGTACCAATGGCAAGTGGAAACTTTCACTTACAGACTGAGAAACCCATGGAAGTCTCAGTCAGTGTTTATTTAGTATCCCTGGGGCTGTGGGAACAACAGAACTTAGATGTGTATAACTCTATTCCATACAATACTAAAGAATATCACAAAGACAGTGTTCTTGTGAATGGTCAGGAGACCCCTGGGGCCAGAATAACTGTAGTTGATTAATCATTTTTCATGGAACAGGATGTTGCTAAGGCACCCAGATTAATAACTAAGCTTGCTGGAGGCCCTGTCCAAATGCTTCCACAGTTACCAGCTCTCATACAGTGCAATGACATGACTGTCAAGATACCTGTAAGTGTGCAGAGTGAAGTACCTGGAAGAGTCCTGTTAGGGAATGACTTAAACACTCTTGGAGTTGTATCAAGCACCCACAGGCCTCCCTGCAAAAGGAAACAGGAGCTGCTTTGGAAGGCCAGAGAGAGTACCTTAAGGAGCTCTCCATAGGAGATTGTAGAGGAAACTATAACTCCCAGTCCAAAGGACTTACTGACATCAATTTCTAGGAAGGAGGAAAAAGGGCAACCTAAAACCTCCAGGAGGAAACCAGCCAGAACTCTTGTGCTAACAATGAGGACATCCCCGAGAGGACTGTCCAAAGTCACACCTGTGACTCCTCCACCGGTTGAGGCTGAGTGTGTGAAACAACCTTGCGTGGTTGAATATGCTGCCGAGGAATCGGAGCTGGAAGAGGACCTTGCTCCTGTTGGAGATCTGGATCCTGCAAACCATCCTGAGCCACAGTCTTTACTGCCAGGAGGTGGACCCTGTAGGGCAGACTTCCAAAGAGGTCAAAGAGAGTGTCCTACTCTTGAAGGTCTTCGCCATCAGGTAGCTTCCCAGCTGGTTGGGCAAGAGCCAGGGAAGCATAGGTTGTACTGGGAAGATGGCCTCTTCTACAGTGAACGGAATGAGTCTACCCCAGGAGACTACAGAAGACTTGTAGTGCCTCTTGAAAGCAGACTCCCGTTCCTACAATTAGCCAGTGAGATACCTTTGGCTGGTCACTTACGTTTTAAGAAGACCAAGGTAAGGCTCTCTCTATACTTCTACTGGCCTAAGTTGGGGTCTGATGTAGACAAATACTGTGGGAGCTGTCACACTTGCCAAACCTCCGACAAGAGTAGAGCCAAGAATGTGGCATCCTTGCTGCCTCTCCGAGTGGTCAGGAAACAGGTTATCCTGGTTGTGGTAGACCATGCTACTAAGTATCCTGAAGCAATACCTATATAAACTGTTACAGCTCAGTCTGTTGCTAATGCCCTACTTGGTACCCTGGTATTTTTACCAGGGTAGGTTTTCCTAAGGAAATTATCTCTGAAAGGGGATCTAATTTTATGTCCCACTACATGCAGGCCTTGTGGAAAAACTGTGGAGTAACTTACAAGTTCTCATCTGCCTACCATCCTCAGACAAATGGATTGGTAGAGAGGTTCAACCATACAATGATAGGTGCTTTAGAGGATCCCCTTTGAAGAAAGTGAGACATTCGACTGCCATGCCTTCTATTTGCTTATAGATAAGTCCGTAAGGAGGGAGTTGGATTTAGTCCCTTTGAACTTCTCTATGGCCATCCAGTTAGAGGTCCCTTGGCCCTAATTAAGGAGGGGTTGGAGAGTATTCCTTCCCCCCAAGCCAGTGAGAGTCATTGACTATGTGATAGGTCTCTGAAGGAGAATTTCACACATGATGGCAGAATCATCATATAACAGGTCAGTCTCTGGTGAAGCATTGGCATGACCAGAAGACCAACATGGGTACGTTTACTCAAGACCAACTAGTTCTAGTTATGGTAGCTACAAGGCAGAGGGCCATACAGGACAAGTGCGTATGACCCTTGAAAGTTGTGGGTAAACTTGTAGAAGTTAACTCTCTGGTGAACTTAGGCAATCCTAAGGAGGCTCCCAGAGTCTTTCACACCAACCGTCTAAAAGCTTATGTCTCAAGACCAGAAGTGGGAGCTTTGCTTCTAGCTTCAGCTCAAGAGGAGGAGGAGAGTGAACCTCTACCTGACCTACTCAGAGGCCAGCCTTTAGATGAGAAAATAGAAGGAGTTAATCTCTCTTCTAATTTGACACCGGAACAGGAGGAGTGCAAGTTTCTGTTAAATCAGTTTGCCTTCCTGTTTTCACTATCACCAGGCTTTACCCCTTGGGGCTAGCATGATATTCAAACTGGTGACTGTTTACCTGTCAAAAACAGAGGTTACAGGATGTCAGATCATGTAAGATCCCACATAAAGGAGGAGGTCAACAAGATGCGTGATCTCGGGGTTATAGAGCCCTCTACCAGTCCATGATCTAGTCCATGTGTTTTAGTACCAAAAGGCAGGATCCAAGGAGTTGAGATTCTGTGTGGACTATAGAGCTCTTAATGCAGTCACCAAGACTGATGCCCACCCTTCGCCCAGGACAGATGAACTGGTGGACAAATTTGGTTCAGCCAAGTACCTCAGTACATTTCATCTCACTTCAGGCTATTGGCAAATAGCACTGACAGGCCATGCCAAGGATAAAACCGCATTCTCCATCCCAGCTGGCCTCTACATTTTAAGGTAATGCCTTCTGGACTAAAAAGTGCATCTGCTACATTCCAAAGGATAGTTAATCAAGTTCTGAATGGGATGGAGGACGTCTGCATGGCATACTTGGATGGCATTGCAGTGTTCAGCCCTACTTGGAAAGAACATGTTGACCACTTAGGATATGTTTTTCAGGCTCTTGAGCAGACCCATCTGACCATAAAGGCTAGTAAATGTCAAATTGGTCAGAGTAAAGTGGTCTGCCTTGGACAGGAGGTAGGATGAGGTGAAATCAGGCCATTGCCTAGCTAAGTACAAGCTGTACAAAACTGGGCCATCCCTACTACTCAAACCCAAGTGAGAGACTTCCTAGGCCTCACTAGGTACTATAGGAACTTCATTGATAACTATGGGACCATAGCTTCTCCCTTGAATGTGATCTCCTCTCCCAAGGTCCCTAAAAAGGTCAGGATGAATGAGGAGTGCACTCAAGCATTTGAAGGCATAAAGAAAGCCCTTTGTCAAACTCCAGTCCTTAGAGCTCCTGAGTATAACCAAACCTTCATTGTGCATACAGATGCAAATACAGGTATAGGTGTAGTCCGTAGTCAACTGGATGAGAAAGGTAGGGAGCACCCATTTGCTTCATCAGCAGGAAGTTGAAGGAACCAGAAACAAGGTGGGCAACACTTGATTGTGAGTGCTTTGCTATTGTGTGGTCACTGAAGAAGTTTAGATCATACTTGTATGGATCTACTTTTGTGATTCAGACTGACCACCAACCCTTGAGATGGTTGATGCAAATGAAAGGGGAAAATCCAAAACTAGATGGTCAATCAGCCTGCAAGGGTTTGATTTTACCATTGAACACAGGTCTGGGTGTCACCACCAAAATGCTGATGGTCTCTCCAGGATGTTTGACCGACTGAAGTAAGGAGATTCATCCAGGAGTGGATTAAATACTCCTGTCCCTTAGTCTGGGGGGAGGAGTGTTAGGGAGTATTCTCAATATGTGCTAATTTCCCTTAGGTTTTGAGACCCGCAGCAACTTTGCTGGATTTCTAGGATTTGATTGTTTTACCTTGAAAGATTGTGAGCCTTTTTTCACACTCTTTCATGTATTTTGATGTGTGTTTTACTTTTGTGTTCTTTGGTTATGGAGTTTTCACACAACTCCATTGGCATAATCTATTTCTGTGTGTCACACAGCACCTTCAGTGCAGTGGCACAGGGTTGTATTTCAGACTTCCCAAGGTTTAAATACCTTCTCTGGGACTGGCTACCGTCTCCCAGAGCATGTGAAGTTATATTGAATTTGCTAGTCTCTTTAAATTTACTGACCAAGCACACACTATCTTCCTATAGAGTGCTGGAGCGGTTGCCTAGCTTCCCCTGGGTCAAAACACTCATGCAACAGTACACTATTATCTTTTCCTACTTTAAATGGCTGGTGGCAGTGGTTTAGATCTACCTACCATGATTTTTCTCGACCACTAACAACGGTAGCTAATAATCGGGTCAGCCATTTTTTTCAATATGGCGCCCAAGACCTATCTGTTAAAACAGACTCTGGTCATCTTTTTTCGCCATTTCTTTTAGAAAAGGTCCCTTTTGTGTTTTACTCTGCGTGCCAAACTAGGTTTGGTCCCTTTGTTTATTGGCCTTTGGCGGGCTCCAATGCTGAAACCCTCCTCTGGTGCCAGGGTGTTTGGGGTAGACAGGATGTGAGGGAGGTGCCCAAAACTCCCTGTGCTTAGTCTCCTAGGAGACCTGAATGCACTCTGGCATGATTGGCTGGCAGGACAGCCACCCTGCTTTGTGAGTGACAGCCAGGCTGGAATGAGTGGGGGAAAACTGTTTAAAAGCAGGTCTCTGGGACTAGGAAAGCAGAGTCGACCACTGGAACGAAAGAACCGAAGACGAGCTGAAGGAAGAGGACTGTTGCAACTCCTGGACGACCGATGAAGCCCTGCTGCAGGTCCGAATTGCCTGAAACTCCATCAACATAGAAGCCCTTCAAGGTTAACTTCTTCCCTTGAGTTTGGTGGGAACAACCAACTCGCAAGCCACCTGGACACCGTCCCCATCTGCTCAAATTTTCATCAGAGTGCTGTTGAAAACCGGATAGCCAGAGGGAAGGAAACCAGCTTGTGGACTTTAAGGCACTCACACCTTAAACCAACGTCTTGCTACAGCTTTTGGCCTCATCCCTGGGCAGTGCAGGAACCTCCCGACATCCTCCTTCTTGTCCCCACGACTGAAGCTCAGGAACAGCAAGAAATGCTCAAACTGGCAGGAACAATTACCTCAGCTACAGGTTTCTTCATTAACAAGGTACTGTGCAAACGCAGTCCAGAAATCTTTTTGGCCATCGAGAAAGTGTGTGAAACTTACCTCAACTACGAAGGCTTGTCCTTCCCTTAACATTTCTCAAACGTTTCGCCCTGCCAAATTCTTCTAATCTCTGTGACAAAGACTTAACCGTTATCTACCAGAACTGTGCTATCCTATACAAACACTATGAATCATTGACTTTGGCCCAGGCCTATTGAGAAGAATTGCTGGTTGTATTTAACTGAAACCCTTTGCCCTGTCTATGAATGTATTTGAGCTCTCTATCATATAATCTTGTCGTTTTACTCCTTTAAGAAGTAGCTGAAGTGCCATTTTGCTCCCACTTCATTGGAGCTAAACTTGTTCATTTACTTACCGGTTGTATTTTTGTGGTTTATTAGTGTGTAATATTCAGCTGTTTATACTAGTGTAATGTTTTATAACTGTGATGTCTCCTAACTGACTTCTACTGAGTAAATAAATGCATATTCCTTTACCAAGAAACCTTGATTAAGTGTATATTTGAATCACTGTATTTGTTGGTCCCTTGTGTAACGTGTTCTACTGGTCACTTAAACTCTTGAGATAAGTCTGACTGCTCAGCCATCACTACCTCTTTACTGTGTAGTACAGGCTTGTACCAAAGGTGAAATTGTGCTTAGACTTGCAGTCATAATTGCCTGTAATGCTCGCAAAGGGTACTGCAGGTGATTCTGCCTAACAATAGAGTACACTACCTGACACATTTGACACTCTGCACTACAAGAGGGAATTTTCAGGAAAGGTGGGTCACCTTGTGATGGATGACAAAAACGAGGTTCCTAGCTGCATAAAACAAAAGTCTGTGATGGATGACATTTCACAAAAGGTAGCAGGCGCTCCTAACACTAGAGCATATAATAAAGCAATGCAATATACAATATACAATGGAAGGCCCAAATAGAGGAGAGGTTAATATAACAGATCATACGTTCTTATAATCCACTAATGCAGCAGGCAAAACAATACCTGGTTCCTGGGAAAGACCCCAGTTTCTAACATGGCACTGGTCATTCACTTCCATTACCGCGATGAAAGCCTACATTTTCATGGTCTCAGTAAACGTGCATTTCTGCAGCAGAAACAAGGTCACATAATAATGATATCAAATAAACTAAATATGGAGAATAGTTGTCGTATTGTCCGCTGAAGAACAAGCCAGAAAGGGAGTCGGAGCGCTGGGTCAAAAGGGTGGGTTGAAAGGCACAATCACTTCAGTCCCAGTAGAGGTTGTTCAGAATGCAAATGATACATTCCTCAAGAAGTGGACTGAATATTCCAAATTGCTCATGTGGGTAGAGGCTGAAGCAGGTCCCCTACCCATATTTATATAATGTTGACTGGTTAATTATCGCCAGTCTGCTGGAAGGACTCGTGTGGGTATCCCACTAAATTTCTTTTTAAAGAGTATTTAATTTCTTAAATAATTCTTGAGAAAGTACTGATAATTCTGATGAATTTATAGTAAAAATATTTTTATTCAACCATTACATCTTTCTGAGGCCTTTGGCAAACATTTTATTGTTCAATGCATTTCGGTCAATGATAGACCTTCATCAGGAACTGTGTGAAACGTTGCGTTAAATCTTTGGCCTGATTTACTGTGCTTCCTTATTGGTCATTTTTCCAGTTTCTCTTCACTCAAGCATGCTTGTTTGTGTTAGCTGTTGCATGTCCTTAATATAACTTCTTTAACTTCCTGTTGTATAAGCCAAAGTAGTAGCAGCCGGGCACCTTACTCGCGTAAAAACCCATATTTCCCATGAAGAATGCCACCTTATTCTTCAGAACTATGGGTATGGTAAAATTCGGGGAAAATAAAGGGTGCATATGCTTTGTGATGTACCTGGCAGGAATATAATCACAGCTGTATTAATGGACCACTACTGGGCCTGTTGTTCTAAAGCCGGCATGCAGCTCCCTCCAAATTGGGGAGGCCTGTGCTCCCTGGTGGTGAAAAGTGCACCAGCTATAGTGGGGCCCAAAAAGAGGAACAGATTTGTGATTTCCCCAGGATGAACGCACATATAAGGCATAAGAGGTCCCCCACCCTTAAACGCACGAAAAGGGACAACTATAATTCGGCAAAGATGGTGAAGGTGTATGACAACATACTACATGGGCATAGACTGATCCGTAGCACAGAGATGATCTTCACATCTCTCTTTAACCCCAGGTTGCAGGCCAATACGAATGTCAAAGGGTTGTGTTTGGGTGGTCAGGAAAATTCCCAATGAGAAAGAGGGTTCACTTTACGCCATATTTGTGACTGAGGGAGCTGCAAAGTTGGTCCTATGTTGCAATTTTATATGTATTCAATGCAGTCAATGAGAATCTGATATGTGTTACTTTAATTGTTACTTTGTGTTTAACTTGGTACATCCAAGATAAATGTCAAAAACACTAATGAATAATAAATACAATCTGGGTATGGGGTGCCAGAAAGCACCTAGAAACTGGCCAACAAGGAGCATCATAATGTGGATGCAATGTTAGTTATTAAAAATGCATGCACTGATATACATAGAAGGGGAATTTACAAATGTATACGCAGTGTGCTCTTTTCAGAAATTGGTTAAGATCTGCAGTCAGGGATTGCAAGGTGAATTTTGAGTGACTGGGAAAAACTGGTTTTGCAGAGTTTGGATGCCGAAGGAAAGGTAATGAGTAACCGTTCATGGGTTTTTATTGTGTTCTCACAATGTGATTGAAGGCCATGCGTGTTGAATTGGTCGTCATTTATATTAAGTGTTCTGAGGATGCCTTAAAGCTGGGGTGGGAGAGATGGCCATCACCAGTTCAAAGAGAACCTGTTTATTCTTCCCCTCCGCAATTTGTTGAAGTACTCTTGCAAACCATGGGCAATTACGTCCAGGTTAAGAGTTCTCATGCCAGCTGGCACGTGTAATGAATTATGTATATATGTGAATGTCTAACTGTGTGATGATGTCATGACCTACCACAAACACATCCTAAAAGCGGGTGTGTTGTATACATGAGCTGAAGATGGTAGTTAAGATAATTGTAACCAATGAGAAATGGGGATTTAGAGAAAGATTAGATTTCTTTTGTTTCGGTTTTGTGGAGGGTGGATGCAATACAATATATGGGAGTGTTTTAACTGTTGCAAAAATGTACACAATGTGTCAACCTGTGTGTTTCATGGAGATTTGGGTTAGTTTGACACTATGGAATCATCTAGCTCCTCCCATTCGATTGTACAAAAAAATGTGTTTACATACAAATGTGCCATTGCTTCTTAAGAGGTGGGCCTGATTTGGGCTAAAGTGATTAAAGTCCCATCCACACATCTGGTGTCCCCAGTTTGACCCCAGTCTTTCAGAGACTTTGGGATTTCCTGTCCGCAGAACTCGGCTCTGGCGCTTCTCTGGTGGGATCAGTCTTCAGTGCACAGTGAAAAAAGAGAGACTTACAGGTGCCATATTGCTTAGAGACCTGTCTGTTCCCCTGGTAGTGTGGTCCAGCTGTGCAGGACGAAATGAAGAAGCACCACTTCAGAGCACTTCAGGTTCACACGCGTGCACTTTTGGCAGGTAAAGCAAGGAGGAATTGGGGAAAAAGAGGGATGTTTCTTTGATTTAAGGGGTTTGGTAAGAGTAGAATTGGCATGTGTGGAATTAGCTGAGGTTACATGGATTCAAAAGATGGATGCTTTGAAGGAGTGAGTGTACTGTTTTATATTATAAGTACTTTGAATATATTTTTACATAGCGTGTTATTTTAGAGGTGTGAGATGGTATCCCCACCAGCACGTCCATTGTGAGGTTTTTCTGATACCATTTAGATTGCTTGTTTGGCTGGCTGGAGTCCTTACATAGGGGTGAGGTGGCATCTTTTGGTAAGTCCACCCCTAGATAGCTTCCTGAATTATACCCAGGGCACCCTTCAATTTGTACTGACTTTGCAGACTGCATCCTTTCCTCGCTTTTCTTGGTTAGTGAAGGTAGTGAAGGGAATCTTCTTGTAGTCAGGGAAAGACAGTGTTGTAGTAGAAAATACTCTACTAGTAATGAGGAGAGAGAGAACGCAGCAGTGTTGTGGTGGAAAACATTGTCCTCTTTCTATGCTTGAGTGAAAGAGATATCTTGGAGATATTGTCCGGCATGTGTTTTTGGATAACGATGCTTTCTCTTGTGTAAGGATGAGAAGTATAAATAAAGTAAATAGCTAACCAAGGTGAATTCGGTGAAAGCAAGCAAGGTGAGTGATTGTGGGAAAGACTAAGAAACCAGGAAGGCGAAAAAGAGGGTTTATTGGGTGGAAATTAAATGCTGCAGTTTCGGATTTGGTATTATTTTTATGAATTGTTTTGGTTAAATTGGGATGGAGTATGGAGACTTCACTGAATCATCTGTGTCAGGTGCTTCCTGGCTATAAGGTGAAGATTATAAAGTACCATTGGGAATGGCTGTGGGAAACTAATGGTAAAATACTAAATCCTAGCCTACTGAGGCGACCTATGATAAGGGGATATACTTGTATTACTTGTATTACCTGCAAGGCACAATGGTTCAGAGTCAGAGAAGCGTCCATAATGAAAAAGTCTCAGAGGAAGTGCTGAAAAAGGATGGTTAGGAATTCCTTTTGTACCGCCCCCATTTGGGTGCTATTGTTTATCGCCCCCAAAAGGGTGTACAGACCCTGAGTTCGAGCCTCAATTCTCTGCAGTGTCCACTACAGTAATCCAGAGACAGACACAGGTAATGTTTCCATCAGCTAGGATTCCTAGAAAATGGGATATTGAGGAAAGTGGAAGGTTTACCCCTTCAAAGGTTTGGACTATAGAAAGGCAGAGAAACGAGAGTGAAAATGAATAACTCCCCCGGATGCTAGGTTGGCAGAGAGGTTAGGTGTGGAGGAATGAGAGAGAGTGAGGTGGACAGCCAGAAGCATAGTTGAAGGGTTGAGAACAAGTGAGAAAGGGGATATTATGTCTTTTATTACTTGGATGGAAGATAGGCTGCAAAGGACAATAGAGACACATGAGTGGAAACAATTGTTAGAAGTGCTGAGGCTAGCGGAAGACGAGGTAGTGCTGTTACGACAGCAAAGAAATGAAGAGCAGGAAGAAGTGAATAGACAGGCAATGGACATAGAGGTGGGAAGGTGGAGGCATGGGCAAGTTGTTGTTTGGTTAGATTAATCAGTTATCAAAGATGTCAATGTGGACCCCCCTGGAATAGAAGTATTGCTATGGATTCAGGATTCAAGCAGGGAGAACGGAAACCAACACCCTACAGTAGTGCTGAATATGCTTCTGTGCCTATAGAAGTAACAGGGGAGGTGATAACAGGAGTAGGAGATGAAGGTGAATAGGAATCAGATGTTGAGCATGGAGAGCAAGGTGTATCTGCCTCCAGTAGCAGTGACAGAGAATTCACCATGGGGTTGCCATGGTATTCACATGGCTGTAGTAAGTAGTTGGTGAGATTGGTGAAAGTCCAGTAAAAGTGGCTGTAACCCATTAGTCCAGAATGCTCAGGGAATGATGTATTATGTCCCGTGGTCACTCATGGACTGGAATTATTTGATGAAGACACTCCCTTCGCTCACTGCTGGTGCCTACAAGTGGATGTATGGATTGGAGAAACATACTGCAGGTGTCATGTTGGCCATAGGGGATATGAAAAGCTCATTAATGGGATAACGGTGAGGCAAGCTTTGGAGACAAGCGGGGTATCCAGGAGTTCAGTTGGATACAATTACCCATGATGGAGCAGCATTTAATAATTACAGGTTGCAGGCCTGGGGGGTGCTGCAAGTTACGTATCCTGATACGCCGTATGTACATTCTATTCTTGCCAAAACAACAAGTCAGATGATGATCCTGCCGCACATATCCACTTAGTTCAGGAGATGTGGAGGGCAGAGACGGGAGAATCATGGCATTCAAATGTGTTGATTTGTTGACACATGCTGAAGAGGGATTCCTAAAGAAGTCCAGCATGATCTAGATAAATCAGGAGGCCAAGAGTTGGGCGGAAACTCAGGCACATATTGTACATTTTTGTAAAAGGAGACAAGAGAAGGGAAAGGAGATTATAGAACAGGCAAAAAAGGCAGATGACAAGCTTGTTCAGAAGAAGCTAGCACAAATCTGTTTGGAAGGAGCAATGATTACCATCTCCATGGAGGCACAGCAGGGACAATTGGGACAATGGGGGCATAGTGAATTCAGCATGACAACATTCTGGATGGGTGGTATGGTTCAAGGCAAATGATAGGAATTCCAAAGGGAAGAGGGGGATTTTCACAAGGAAATTGGTCATTTGGCAGCTTCAGAGGACTAGGGCACTGGTTTAACGGACCGATGGAAATAACTATGGAGGTTTGAATGGGGTTCAGTGTTGGTTGTGCAGAAGGATTGGACATGTAGCACAAGATTCCCTAAACAGGCCACAGTATTATGATGAAGGAGCTCAGCAAATCTAATCCAATGCCATATGCCCCAGGCTCTGTGCAATCTCAGCAGGCACGGGTTGAACAGAACCCAGCAACTGGGGCTGCACATACCTATGTGATTCAACCAACCATGCCAGCACAGGCACCGGAACAGATATGGGAGTAAACTCCTTTATCCCAAAGAATGGTCACTCATTACACTGCAGCAAGTGCTTTTGGAGGGAATCCTTTCTCGTTCCCTAGTGCTAACATGTAAAAAGATTAGGACAAGCCCACATCAATCTCTGAAGTCTTCAGTCCTGTCCGTTACCACCTGTCCCAAAAAGGAACCTTGGATTGGCGTCTAAGTAGGTGACCAAATGTTTTCATTTATGGTCAAAACACGGGCTACATAATCTTGCATCAAGGAAGGTGAGTTCCCCTTGTCAGGCAAATTGATGGACACACATGGATTCTATGGGGCTATCCTGTCAGTTGATTACACTGAAGATTTACATATTAAGGTAGCGTAAGGAACCCATGGTGACAACAGTTCAAGGGTGTTTATTGAATAGTAAATGCAGGGTGGAAAAACGCCTAAGCTAAACCTAAATCTAAGATGGGAGCAAGCATCAACCATCAAATGAAAAATAAGGCAGTCCTAGTGCCGTGGTGTCAAAATAAAAGGGCCTATACTAACAAAAATTCTATTGCCAAGTCCTTACAACTAATTATAGAAGAGTGTGGGATATTGTTTCAATAAAGAAAAGAAGAGTTCCAAATAATAAGTCAGCAGTCTCCCTTCCCCACATTTCTGCACAGGACAAGGTGGGACCTTGGAGCATAGCACACGCTCAAGCTTTCTCAGCACAAGCTGAGAGTTCCATTCCAGCTATCATGTTCTTCGATGGTAAAGTCCCTTGTCAATACAATAAAAGTCTCTGTGCACGAGCAGTGTGTGTTCGGTGGCTATGGTGGCAGAAGTCTTGTCATGGAGCTCTGCATCCCTCAATGTGCAACTGCAGCAGAGGTCAAGCCTTTCGGAGTCCTCTTTCTATTGTTATCATCTGTGGACTGATTTCCTATAAACACACAAGGCATGCGCAGAGTGTTGCTTGGTGTTCGAGCAGTGTATGTTCATTTTCTTTCAGTTTTGGGTGCCGCGGGACCGAACAACAGGAAATCCTCATCTAGCAAGAATGATGAGATAAGCGGGACCACTGCTCTGAATGTTATAAGCATCCCTTATACTGGGTTGTGTCAAGCATCCTACATTATGACCCTACTGCCACATAAAGAATTCTAAGTTGTGCTGCTTTCTTTACCATTAGCAGCTAGTGACTGTAGATTTCCATATCTTTGAACCAGCTGGCTGGTACATGAATGGAGCGATAATATATTACTTCCAATCATCGCACATTTCAACTTTACTGCCACAATTACGACCATGAGCCGTGCAACTTTAGGTTACTTTAACCCGCTGGTGAATGCGGATTGTCATGTCTGTGAACCAGCTGGATTTTAGTCTTTGCATACTATTGCCCACATCTTAAATACTTGGAAGTTAAAGGCCACTGGATAAACTTGATACTCTGTACCTCTTCAGGTGATTTGTTTTTTGAGCCTGAAGAATATAGTAGACAGTGTTGAACTGTGAAACGTTTAAAACTTGTTCACTGCTGCTTAATCTAAAATGAAACTTCAGAGCAAAATGAAGGGCAATAAAAAGACTAGAAGTACCCTTGCTGAAGCAAACACAGTCAAAATAAGTACTTAAACTATTCCCTCTAAAGGAAAAAATATCATAGTTTTTTTGTAGAACAAATAGCTGCTGTGAAAATTCATGCTGAGCATGAAGGATCTGATCTACCTTGCAATGAGGCTGCATGAATCTTTGAAAATTATACTAAAGCTATGTCACAATATTACATGCCAAATTAGAAATAATGCTGAATTGCTTAAGGGTATGCAATGTGAGAACATAGTAGTGGGACCTAAGGATGCCGGTCTACAAAAAGAAGCTAGACCATTGAAAACTAGTATAGATGCTTTGGGTAATGCTAATTTGGAGTCCACATTAGTGGAGATTATGGCGGAGAGCGATTGCGAGAGCATGGATGGATGTCATTTGTCAAAAAGAGAGAGGAGAAGAAAGCAAAAATTACTTTCTAAGCCTAAGGTGGAGGTAGAATATGCAAATGAGGAAATAAGGCAACCCATAATGAAACAACCTCTTTCTAAAAGAGGAAGACAGAGGGCCACCAGGAAAGCAAAAAGACTTTCTCTTAAAACGAGTAACTTAACAACATGGCTGCTTGCATCTAAGAATAGACAAAAGGTTAAGAAGATTAAGAATACCCCTTCACTACCTGATGTGGTGAGTTTATCTGAAGAATCTAGCACTAGCTCTCTGGATACAACAGACAGCACGCTCGATAGTAGTATTGAGTCTGTTGAAGTTCCCACTCCTACAACTAAAAAGAAAGTGAAGTTTAGAACTCCAAAACTGCAGGTGAACAATAACAATGGTGGTAAGCAAAATGGCTATCTCCCTAGCAGACAGTTCACTATCTCAACATCTGCTAAGAAAATTAGAAAGCTTATTAACAGAAGCAAGCTTTTGGATATCCTCGGCCCTCAATTGGCTCTGAGGATCATAAAAAGCAGGGGATTTCAAGTTTGTAGAATAATGTCCCGGAAATATAACTAGGGTACATTGTTTCTCTGAAGTAGTGCTATGTCTCATAAGGGATTGTAAGGATGAACTGAAAAGGAGTGGCTATGTTCGGATGCTGGATGTGATACTGATGAAGGGGCTAGGCTGAATACAACCAAAGTACGATAAAATTGAATTAAGGGAACCAGGAGACACACCTATGGATGGTGATCCAGTAGTGAAATCCCATTGGGAATGGCTGTGTTCCTTTTTGCCACTTGTTAACAACTGCAAATGAGCTGAACTTACTACAATGTCATGGAATACCTGAGGGCATTGCCAGTTTTTGGCAGAATCGGGCTCTCATAGTACTTTTAACAAAGCTCAGATATTTTTTTACAGGAGAGCTGGCTTACGCAAGCAGTTGAATTATACTGCATATCATAACTATGCAAAATGAGGGGAAAAGGGCAGACCATTTGGGGGGTTAATCATATTGGTATCCAACTTCCTTGACTCTACTAAATGTATACAAGTGATGAATGTTCCCAATATACTAATAGTTGAAGTTCGAGTGAATGAAGAAAACAAAATCCTGTTGATCAATATATATGACCCCCCGAGCCCCGGGTGATGACCATACTGTTGCCATTCAATTCAATCTATAATGCTCAATTGATAAATGAATTGATAAATATACTTCTGGGGCTGAGATGAATATCATCATGGGAGGTGATTTGAATTCCAATATCATATTGTCTGATATTCCAAACATCGCAGAAGATGTAGTCATGACAAAGGCAGAAAGGTGGAAAAACCTTTATAAACTGATATGGAATTTCAGGTGGCAAATGGATTTGGGGCTGAAAAGTCCAAAATCATCTATACAAGGAATAGCGGCCTTTATTCATCGACACTTGAGTATATATGTCTAAATGCTAAGTTGTTTGACCATCTGTCTAGTTTTCAAATATTGGAAAATGTATTTAGTGACCATGCTCAGCTGGTATGTACCATCAAATGGGATAGGATTGGGAAAGTTGACATCACCAGTAGTGGTAACAGATTAGGATGGTCAGATGCAAATCTTGCAAAGGCAAGAGCATGGAGTGAAGGGATTTATCTAGCTTCACAAACAGCTGAAGAAATTGTGTGTTGGATATCCTCATGCGTGCATGCTATGATGCCTATAGGTGGAAAGTTATGACCACATAAGCATGGACATGATTCTCAGAGGCCATATGATAAGGTTATATGAGGTATGAAAACTAAGATGCACAGAGACCTCAGAATATGTGATCGTAGTGGTCTCAGTCCTGAATCTCTACATACTGCTAAATGCCAGATTAAGAATAACCACAGAAATGGGGTCAGATGAAATGAAATGAAATGAAATGAAATGATATTTTATTTATATCGCGCTCGTTCACAAGTGTTTCAGAGCGCGTACACAAGTGCTATCTGGTTTCTGACAATAACATCAATTGGCAACATATGGTGTGGTTGCAGATAGATGGAGATACCAAGATATTTTTGGCTAGCTTTAAATCTGTTAGCAATGGAGGGAAACATGCGCTTATTATACCTATTGATAGCTCTATCTGGTCCAAGTTTCTTATGGATAAATGTAAAAGTGTTGTAAGCACTCTTGGAAAAAAAAAAAAAAAAAAACGATATCCAATCTGAACATTTGTAGAGAAGACATCATGCCGATAATTAAGAATCTGAAATCCTCTAGAGCCCCTGGGCCTGATGGGCTTTGAAACATCCTAATTAAAGAAAATCCAGAAACCTGGGCAGATATATTGGTTGCAATGTACAAAAAGGTGCTTGATACTGGAACTATGCCTAATTCTTGGAAAAGGGCGATAGTTAGCCGGGGAGGAGAGGTCAGCAGAGGGTTTCTTAAGAAGAGGGTGCACAAGTGAGTGCTTCGGGGGGATGGGAAGACTCCAGTGGTGAAGGAGTGATTGCAGAAATCAGCCAGGGAGTTGATGTGGTCTTGAGAGTGTTGGAGGAACAGGGGTGATCCCGTTTTGACAAGACTTTCATAGATCAGACTTGTCTAGAAACCTCGTCTGAGGAGAACAGGGGAAAGGCAGAGAAGGAGGGTGGAGAGGTGGCTGCGGAAGGGCCAGAGGAAGAGCATGGAGTAGAGGGATGGAGGGAGGGGATAGGAGGAGAGTGATGACAGGATGTCCTGAGTTTTAGAGATGAAGTGAGAAGCCAGTGCCATGCAGAAGGCCTGGGAAGGGACAAGAGAGGTGGAGACTGCAGCAGTTTTGGCCAGTTCCTTGCAGATTTTAAAGCGTTCAGCTGAGTTGTTAGATGCCGCAGAGACACGGGCTTGGATATGGGCTCTCTTCTTGGTTAGGACAGAGAGCCAGTATTGCCTTTGGAGTAGTACACATAAAATTGAAACCTGGTGCTATATTACCACGGGTTAAGGAGTACCCAATGTCTAGAGAGGAGGACAAAGCGATTTTAAAGACCATTCTGGCATTGTTGAATCAAGACATTATACAACCCTCTGTGTCCCTAGGTGACACTGACATGTACCCTGTGAAGAATGCAAAGGGGTACAGTTTGAGGATGGTCCAAGATTTGCACCCACTCAATAATACAGTTAAGGTGGAAATCCTGCTGGCACTGAATCCTGCTACCATTAATAATAATAATAATTTTGTATTTATATAGCGCTACGAACCCTCAGGCATCTGAGCGCTGCTTATTATTACCCACGGTGTGTGGTGCTCATTTATCGACCTCAGAAGGATGAAAGGCTGTGTTTGGCCCTGCTGGGATTTGAACCTGCGTCAGCAGCCTCTACACAGATGTCAAAGCGAGCGCTCTACTCGTTGTGCTATCGGACCATTCTTTGTAATATCTCTACTGGGTCGACCCACTTCACAGTGATTGATTTAAAGAATGGATTTTTCTCTGTCTCCTTATAAACCGATTCTCAGTACTTCACAATGTTTACTGATCATGGTCAGAGATTCAAGCACACAGGGTTCCTGTGGGGGTACTGTGAATCTCCAAATGTTTTCAACAGGGTTGTTCAAATGGGTTTGGGGATTTACATATGTCCAGTACAGTGATCCAGTATGTGGACAATTTACTAGTCTGTAGCCCTTCATAATCATAGTGTCGAGGGGATTTAATAATGCTCCTCACCCTGCTTGTGGAGAACGGGTACAAGGTGGAGAAAGAAAAAGTGTAGTATTGTCAGACAGAGGTAGTATATTTGGGGCAAGTGATATCGCCCACAGGAAGGAAGATAATGCCAGAGAGAGCCACTGCAGTTGAAAACATGCCTCAAACAGTCACAATGAGACACATGCAGTCGTTTTTGGAACAATGTAACTATTGTAGATCTTGGATCTTTAACTACTCTAGTCATGTGAGTCCCTTACTGCAGGGACTTAAGGATGCACAGAAGGTGAAGGGTCCGATAGAATGGTCTAAAGACATTGGGCCTCATCACGAGTTGGGCAGTACTCCGGTGTATTTTATGTTAAGCGCTGTTTGCACTAATGCCGCTATGCTTGGCGGAAAGTATGCCAGATCCTGAGTCCGCGTGCACGCGCACAGGCACATGCCGTTAACCCAAATAGCGCTTGGTGGAAAAAGTCTGCAGGAACCCGTAAATCCAGCGCTCATTGCCCTACAGCCGATCTGCGGTGCTATAATGTTGTTCAGCATGACACAGGTAAGTACAATTTTGCCGACCTTCTCTGATGCATACATCAAGGCCCCTCCCATATGGTCTAGGCACCGGAAGCGTACCTTCAGCAATCCGAATGCCATTTCCACACAGGTCTGCTGGAGTGTGTGGATTACGCACAGGGATCATGAGCCATGTGTACTGCGGATATCCAGAATCACCTGCAGGGGAGAGAATTCAGACATTAGGACAAGGTTGGTTATGTGGTTGTACATGGCTCAGACATCTGTCACATTGGCATCTGAGTCAAGTATGTGTTGCAAAGGCTAATGCTATCTCGGTGCATTGCTCTCATACATCCTTCAACTTCCGGAACATGCATGGGTTGAGGTTTACATGCATCAGTCTATCCCTTGAAATGCAAATGCTTATGTGTGTTACACTCATGTACTGCGCTTACGCAGTTTTCCATGTGGCTACTTTCATAGTGGTGTGTGTTGTGCAAGGTGCTGTTTTCAATCAATGGACTACTCACTGCAATCACCACCCCTGTATCTGCATGCCACTGTACTCTTGTCCCTTGTGTCATAATGAGGCTACCCTCATATCTGCATGTTCGGGGGACATGCTGTTAAGCATTTAGTTGTGGCATTCATTATGGCTGGTTTTGCATTTTCTACTTGACACATTAATGTACATTTAGCCAGGCATGTGAATGTACAATCAGGGCTCACTATCTCAGGGATGGTCCTTGTCGTAACTACAACTACTAGTGTATGGTGGTTTGGTTGTAGTGCCTAGATTAGGTCTATATTGCCATGACTTGCTGTTGGCCAGGGTGGATTATCTATTCTGTGGCAGGGTGAGGAGCAGCACTGCAACACATACAAGATGCTTTGTGGTAGTTGGCCTTCAATATGTGAGTGTGCTTTCACAAGTGTGTGCCATTCAGGGTGTGTTGTGCTATGTGGTACGTGTGCAAGGGTTCGCATGCAAGGGACATCCATGGGGATGTGGCTGTGCTAGTACTGTCTGTTTCTCCTGCTGGCATACAGGGATTCCTGTGTGTATGCCCCCCTCAATTTGGCATGTATTTCTGACAGTATTTGTACTCACCCAACATCCATGTGTTTTGGCCATGGTGCCTCTCCATGTAGGCTGTCAGGGTACTGTTCCGCAGGACCATGGAATCGTGGTTGGATCCTGGGTAGCGGGCGCAGCTGTGGGTGAAGGTTAGGTCGGGGCTACACATCATCTGCACATTCATGGAATGGTAACACTTATGGTTCCCGTAGGCCGCCTCATGTTCCTGGGGTGCTACTAGTGCTACATCTGTGGAGTCTAGGGCTGCTATGACGTTGGGGAATTGGGAAATGGCATGGAACTGTGCTTTGAGCTGGTTGACCCTTGCCTGTGTGGCTGGCAATGCAATGTGCTCATTGACATGGAGCAGCAGTGCATCCAGCACCTGTCCCAGCCCAGCAGCAAGGGGGAATGGGCCATACCATGCATCATGGCAACGGTGTGTTGGAAGCTGCCAGTCCCAAGGTACTGTAAAACAGAGACAAGCTTGACAAGTGGGGGCACAGCAGTGCTGATGGCTATACGGCTGCCTATGTCAGCCTGGATTGTGTCCAGCAACTGGGTGATGGTTTCCCTGTCCAGCCTGTACTCGGTGAGCAGCTGCCCATCAGTCAGGGCCCAGGAAGTTGGCCTGACCCTGGGGATGGCTGGCTGCATTGCTGGTGCTGGTCTCCTCCTCCTCCTCCTTCTTGTCATCCCCACCACCCCCTGTGCTCCCAGGGCCTTGGGCTGGTTGGCAGGCCTCTGTAGCTTCAGCTGCAGCAGGCACAAGTCCACATCAGGCTCCTGGCTACAAATGGCAACATGGTGTTGGGGAGGGTATGTTGTGAACGGGTGGGCCCCTAATAGGCCTCTCGTGTGCATATTTTTCACATGGGCCCTTGTTGCTGTCTCCTCCCTGCTCCTGATGCTGCAATGGTGTTGGGGAGGGTGTGTTGTGCATGGGTGTGTCTTTAGTAGGCCTCTGGTGTGCATTGTTTTAACCTGGGCGCTTGCTGCTCTGTCCTCCCTGCTCCTGATGCTGTAATGGAGTTGGGGAGGGTGTGCTGTTCATGGGTGGGTCTTTAGTAGGCCTCTGGTGCGAATTGTTTTCACCTGGGCCCTTGTTGGTGTCTCCTCCCTGCTTCTGATGCCGTAATGGTGTTGGGGAGGGTGTTTTGTGCATGGGTGCGTCTTTAGTAGGCCTCTGGTGTGCAGTGTTTTCACCTGGGCCCTTATTGCTGTCTCATTTGTTCTTTCACCTCCAGCACTTTTGATGGCTCTGTAATTGCGTTTTTGGTTGCCGGCGCTATTACAGCTGACGCTATTAATGCTGGTGGTATTGCCGCCGGCTGTATTGGCGCTGGCGGATTTGGCACTCATAATCCGGCGGAGCTGTATTGGCAGTGCTAATACTGTTTCCGCCAGATTTAAGGGTTACCGCCCAACTCGTGATGAGGCCCATTGTGACTTGCTTTTGGGAACTCAAGTCTGCAATCAGCAATGCTCCATTCTTGGCGTCCCCCAATTACAAGAAACCATTTTATCTGTTTTCTCACTCAAATGGGCGTGTGATGACTGCGGTCCTGGCCCAGATAACATCACTAGGCCATGAACCTTTAGCTTACTATAGTGGAGTTCTGGACCCAGTGATGCAGGGACAGTTCCTTTGTGAGCAAGCTTAAGCGCCAGCTACTTTTGTAATTGAAAAGGTTTCAACCATTTCTATAGGTTGCCCGGTGACACTGTACGTGGATCATGCAGTCTTTGTGATCTTGAAAAAACGCAAGTTTTTGGATATCCTCGGCCCTCAATTGGCTCTGAGGATCATAAAAAGCAGGGGATTTCAAGTTTGTAGAACAATGTCCAGGAAATATAACTAGGGTACATTGTTTCTCTGAAGTAGTGGTATGTCTCATAAGGGATTGTAAGGATGAACTGAAAAGGAGTGGCTATGTTCGGATGCTGGATGTGATACTGATGAAGGGGCTAGGCTGAATACAACCAAAGTATGATACAATTGAATTAAGGGAACCAGGGGAGACACCTATGGATGGTGATCCAGTAGTGAAATCCCATTGGGAATGGCTGTGTTCCTTTTTGCCACTTGTTAACAACTGCAAATGAGCTGAACTTACTACAATGTCATGGAATACCTGAGGGCATTGCCAGTTTTTGGCAGAATCGGGCTCCCATAGTACTTTTAACAAAGCTCAGATATTTTTTTTACAGGAGAGCTGGTTTACGCAAGCAGTTGAATTATACTGCATATCATAACTATGCAAAATGAGCGGAAAAGGGCAGACCATTTGGGGGGTTAATCATATTGGTATCCAACTTCCTTGACTCTACTGAATGTATACAAGTGATGAATGTTCCCAATATACTAATAGTTGAAGTTCGAGTGAATGAAGAAAACAAAATTCTGTTGATCAATATATATGACCCCCCGACCCCCGGGGATGACCATACTGTTGCCATTCAATTCAATCTATAATGCTTAATTGATAAATGAATTGATAAATATACTTCTGGGGCTGAGATGAATATCATCATGGGAGGTGATTTGAATTCCAATATCATATTGTCTGATATTCCAAACATCGCAGAAGAGGTAGTCATGACAAAGGCAGAAAGGTGGAAAAACCTTTATAAACTGATATGGAATTAAAGGTGGCAAATGGGTTTGGGGCTGAAAAGTCCAAAATCATCTATACATGGAATAGCGGCCTTTATTCATCAACACTTGAGTATATATGTCTAAATGCTAAGTTGTTTGACCATCTGTCTAGTTTTCAAATATTGGAACATGTATTTAGTGACCATGCTCAGCTGGTATGTACCATCAAATGGGACATTAAAATGTTGCACTTGGATAGGATTGGGAAAGTTGACATCACCAGTAGTGGTAACAGATTAGGATGGTCAGATGCAAATCTTGCAAAGGCAAGAGCATGGAGTGAAGGGATTTATCTAGCTTCACAAACAGCTGAAGAAAATGTGTGTTGGATATCCTCATCCGTGCATGCTATGATGCCTATAGGTGGAAAGTTATGACCACATAAGCATGGACATGATTCTCAGAGGCCATATGATAAGGTTATATGAGGTATGAAAACTAAGATGCACAGAGACCTCAGAATATGTGATCGTAGTGGTCTCAGTCCTGAATCTCTACATACTGCTAAATGCCAGATTAAGAATAACCACAGAAATGGGGTCAGATGAAATGAAATGAAATGAAATGAAATGAAATGAAATGATATTTTATTTATATCGCGCTCGTTCACAAGTGTTTCAGAGCGCGTACACAAGTGCTATCTGGTTTCTGACAATAACATCAATTGGCAACATATGGTGTGGTTGCAGATAGATGGAGATACCAAGATATTTTTGGCTAGCTTTAAATCTGTTAGCAATGGAGGGAAACATGCGCTTATTATACCTATTGATAGCTCTATCTGGTCCAAGTTTCTTATGGATAAATGTAAAAGTGTTGTAAGCACTCTTGAAAAAAAAAAAAAACGATATCCAATCTGAACATTTGTAGAGAAGACATCATACCGAATAATTAAGAATCTGAAATCCTCTAGAGCCCCTGGGCCTGATGGGCTTTGAAACATCCTAATTAAAGAAAATCCAGAAACCTGGGAAGATATATTGGTTACAATGTACAAAAAGGTGCTTGATATTGGAACTATGCCTAATTCTTGGAAAAGGGCGATAGTTAGCCGGGGAGGAGAGGTCAGCAGAGGGTTTCTTAAGAAGAGGGTGCACAAGGGAGTGCTTCGGGGGGATGGGAAGACTCCAGTGGTGAAAGAGTGATTGCAGAAATCAGCCAGGAAGGGAGCCAGGGAGTTGATGTGGTCTTGAGAGTGTTGGAGGAAAAGGGGTTAACCGGTTTTGACAAGACTTTCATATATCAGACTTGTCTAGAAACCTCGTCTGAGGAGAACAGGGGAAAGGCAGAGAAGGAGGGTGGAGAGGTGGCTGCGGAAGGGCCAGAGGAAGAGCAGGGAGTAGAGGGATGGAGGGAGGAGATAGGAGGAGAGTGATGACAGGATGTCCTGAGTTTTAGAAATGAAGTGAGAAGCCAGTGCCGTGCAGAGGGCCTGGGAAGGGACAAGAGAGGTGGAGACTGCAGCAGTTTTTGGCCAGTTCCTTGCAGATTTTAAAGAGTTCAGCTGAGTTGTTAGATGCCGCAGAGACGTGGGCTTGGATATGGGCTCTCTTATTGGTTAGGACAGAGAGCCAGTATTGCCTTTGGAGTAGTACACATAACATTGAAACCTGGTGCTATATTACCACAGGTTAAGGAGTACCCAATGTCTAGAGAGGAGGACAAAGCGTTTTTAAAGACCATTCTGGCATTGTTGAATCAAGACATTATACAACCCTCTGTGTCCCTAGGTGACACTGACATGTACCCTGTGAAGAAAGCAAAGGGGTACAGTTTGAGGATGGTCCAAGATTTGCACCCACTCAGTAATACAGTTAAGGTGGAAATCCTGCTGGCACTGAACCCTGCTACCATTAATAATAATAATAATTTTGTATTTATATAGCGCTTCGAACCTTCAGGCATCTGAGCGCTGCTTATTATAACCCACGGTGTGTGGTGCTCATTTATCGACCTCTGAAGGATGAAAGGCTGTGTTTGGCCCTGCCGGGATTCAAACCTGCGTCAGCAGCCTCTGCACAGATGTCAAAGCGAGCGCTCTACTCGTTGTGCTATCAGACCATTCTTTGTAATATCTCTACTGGGTCGACCCACTTCACAGTGATTGATTTAAAGAATGGATTTTTCTCTGTCTCCTTATAACCCGATTCCCAGTACTTCACAATGTTTACTTATCAAGGTCAGAGATTCAAGCACACAGGG
This sequence comes from Ambystoma mexicanum, assembly GCF_040938575.1. Classification (NCBI taxonomy): domain Eukaryota; kingdom Metazoa; phylum Chordata; class Amphibia; order Caudata; family Ambystomatidae; genus Ambystoma; species Ambystoma mexicanum. The sequence continues at coordinate 821,146,826 of NC_090941.1, read as the reverse complement.
TTGCTGCGGGGGTACTGTGAATCTCCAAATGTTTTCAACAGGGTTGTTCAAATGGGTTTGGGGATTTACATGTGTCCAGTACAGTGATCCAGTATGTGGACAATTTACTAGTCTGTAGCCCTTCATAATCATAGTGTCGAGGGGATTTAATAATGCTCCTCACCCTGCTTGTGGAGAAGGGGTACAAGGTGGAGAAAGAAAAAGTGTTGTATTGTCAGACAGAGGTAGTATATTTGGGGCAAGTGATATTGCCCACAGGAAGGAAGATAATGCCAGAGAGAGCCACTGCAGTTGAAAATATGCCTCAAACAGTCACAATGAGGCACATGCAGTCGTTTCTGGAACTATGTAACTATTGTAGATCTTGGATCTTTGACTACTCTAGTCATGTGAGTCCCTTACTGCAGGGACTTAAGGATGCACAGAAGGTGAAGGGTCTGATAGAATGGTCTAAAGACATTGGGCCTCATCACGAGTTGGGCAGTATTCCGGTGTATTTTATGTTGAGCGCTGTTTGCGCTAATGCCGCTATGCTTGGCGGAAAGTATGCCAGATCCTGAGTCCGCGTGCACGCGCACAGGCACATGGCGTTAACCCAAATAGCGCTTGGTGGAAAAAGTCTGCAGGAACCCGTAAATCCAGCGCTCATTGCCCGACAGCCGATCTGCGGTGCTATAATGTTGTTCAGCATGACACAGGTAAGTACAATTTTGCCGACCTTCTCTGATGCATAAATCAAGGCCCCTCCCATATGGTCTAGGCACCGGAAGCGTACCTTCAGCAATCCGAATGCCATTTCCACACAGCTCTGATGGAGTGGGTGGATTACGCACAGGGATCATGAGCCATGTGTACTGCGGATATCCAGAATCACCTGCAGGGGAGAGAATTCAGACATTAGGGCAAGGTTGGTTATGTGGTTGTACAAGGCTCAGACATCTGTCACATTGGCATCTGAGTCAAGTATGTGTTGCAAAGGCTAATGCTATCTCGGTGCATTGCTCTCATACATCCTTCAACTTCCAGAACATGCATGGGTTGAGGTTTACATGCATCAGTCTATCCCTTGAAATGCAAATGCTTGTGTGTTACACTCATGTACTGCGCTTACGCAGTTTTCCATGTGGCTACTTTCATAGTGGTGTGTGTTGTGCAAGGTGCTGTTTTCAATCAATGGACTACTCACTGCAATCACCACCCCTGTATCTGCATGCCACTGTACTCTTGTCCCTTGTGTCATAATGAGGCTACCCTCATATCTGCATGTTCGGGCGACATGCTGTTAGGCATTTAGTTGTGGCATTCATTATGGCTGGTTTTGCATTTGCTACCTGACACATTAATGTACATTTGGCCAGGCATGTGAATGTACAATCAGGGCTCACTATCTCAGGGATGGTCCTTGTCGTAACTACAACTACTAGTGTATGGTGGTTTGGTTGTAGTGCCTAGATTAGGTCTATATTGCCATGACTTGCTGTTGGCCAGGGTGGATTATCTATTCTGTGGCAGGGTGAGGAGCAGCACTGCAACACATACAAGATGCTTTATGGTAGTTGGCCTTCAATATGTGAGTGTGCTTTCACAAGTGTGTGCCATTCAGGGTGTGTTGTGCTATGTGGTACGTGTGCAAGGGTTCGCATGCAAGGGACATCCATGGGGATGTGGCTGTGCTAGTACTGTCTGTTTCTCCTGCTGGCATACAGGGATTCCTGTGTGCATGCCCCCCCTCAATTTGGCATGTATTTCTGACGGTATTTGTACTCACCCAACATCCATGTGTTTTGGCCATGGTGCCTCTCCATGTAGGCTGTGAGGGTACTGTTCCGCAGGACCATGGAATCGTGGTTGGATCGTGGGTAGCGGGCGCAGCTGTGGGTGAAGGTTAGGTCGGGGCTACACATCATCTGCACATTCATGGAATGGTAACACTTATTGTTCCCGTAGGCTGCCTCATGTTCCTGGGGTGCTACTAGTGCTACATCTGTGCAGTCTAGGGCTGCTATGACATTGGGGACTTGGGAAATGGCATGGAACTGTGCTTTGAGCTGGTTGACCCTTGCCTTTGTGGCTGGCAATGCAATGTGCTCATTGACATGGAGCAGCAGTGCATCCAGCACCTGTCCCAGCCCGGCACTGAAGGGGGAATGGGCCATACCATGCATCATGGCAACGGTGTGTTGGAAGCTGCCAGTCCCAAGGTACTGTAAAACAGAGACAAGCTTGACAAGTGGGGGCACAGCAGTGTTGATGGCTATACGGCTGCCTATGTCAGCCTGGATTGTGTCCAGCAACTGGGTGATGGTTTCCCTGTCCAACCTGTACTCGGTGAGCAGCTGCCCATCAGTCAGGGCCCAGGAAGTTGGCCTGACCTTGGGGATGGCTGGCTGCATTGCTGGTGCTGGTCTCCTCCTCCTCCTCCTTCTTGTCATCCCCACCACCCCCTGTGCTCCCAGGTCCCTGGGCTGGTTGGCAGGCCTCTGTAGCTTCAGCTGCAGCAGGCACAAGTCCACATCAGGCTCCTGGCTGCAAATGGCAACATGGTGTTGGGGAGGGTATGTTGTGAACGGGTGGGCCCCTAATAGGCCTCTCGTGTGCATATTTTTCACATGGGCCCTTGTTGCTGTCTCCTCCCTGCTCCTGATGCTGCAATGGTGTTGGGGAGGGTGTGTTGTGCATGGGTGGGTCTTTAGTAGGCCTCTGCTGTGCATTATTTTCACCTAGGCCCTTGTGCTGTCTCCTCCCTGTTCCTGATGCTGTAATGGTGTTGGGGAGGGTGTGTTGTGCATGGGTGGGTCTTTAGTAGGCCTCTGGTGTGCATTGTTTTCACCTGTGCGCTTGCTGCTGTGTCCTCCCTGCTCCTGATGCTGTAATGGAGTTGGGGAGGGTGTGTTGTTCATGGGTGGGTCTTTAGTAGGTCTCTGGTGTGAATTGTTTTCACCTGGGCCCTTGTTGGTGTCTCCTCCCTGCTTCTGATGCCGTAATGGTGTTGAGGAGGGTGTTTTGTGCATGGGTGCGTCTTTAGTAGGCCTCTGGTGTGCAGTGTTTTCACCTGGGCCCTTATTGCTGTCTCATTTGTTCTTTTACCTCCAGCACTTTTGATGGCTCTGTAATTGCGTGTTTGGTTGCCGGCGCTATTACAGCTGACGCTATTAATGCTGGTGGTATTGCCGCCGGCTGTATTGGCGCTGGCGGATTTGGCACTCATAATCCGGCGGAGCTGTATTGGCAGTGCTAATACTGTTTCCGCCAGATTTAAGGGTTACCGCCCAACTCGTGATGAGGCCCATTGTGACTTGCTTTTGGGAACTCAAGTCTGCAATCAGCAATGCTCCATTCTTGGCGTCCCCCAATTACAAGAAACCATTTTATCTGTTTTCTCACTCAAATGGGCATGTGATGACTGCGGTCCTGGCCCAGATAACATCACTAGACCATGAACCTTTAGCTTACTATAGTGGACTTCTAGACCCAGTGATGCAGGGACAGTTCCCTTGTGAGCAAGCTTAAGCGCCAGCTACTTTTGTAATTCAAAAGGTTTCAACCATTTCTATAGGTTGCCCGGTGACACTGTACGTGGATCATGCAGTCTTTGTGATCTTGAAAAAACGCAAGTAGACTTTGGCGATCCAAAGAGTTTTGAGGTATGAGGTTATTCTATCGAATGTATCCATACATCCCACATGGCGTCACCTAGTCAATACTGTGACATTTGTAGCTGAGTCAATGAAACCTGATAACGTTTTCCACGATTGTACAACATATGAGGGAGAAGGGGAAGAGCATATGAGTGTTAAGGATGATGCTTTGGAGGGAGGTGAGGTATCTTTTGTTGATGAATCTTAAATAATCAATTAGGACACTGGTGAGAGGCATACGGGTGCAGATATTGTGGGCCTTATGGATGGGGTCTACCAGGTCAGACTGAAGAAACGGTTCCCTTCGCACTACTCTGCACAAGTAGCGGAACTAGTGGCACTAGAAATATGCAAGAGGTAGGCCGTCACGATTTATTCTGAATCTGGATATGTGACCTTTACTGTGCATTCAGGCTTATCAAGGAGGCTGAGAAGAGGGTTTAGGAGATCAGACATGACCCCTGTCCAGGATGATGTGCTGGTATCCAGATTAATCAAAGCACTAACCAGCTCCTCAGAGGTAGGTGTCATTAAGTACGCTGTGGATACTAACTACAGTATCTCAATAGGAGTTGAAAAAAGTAATTCCCAGATCACCAGAAAATGGAAACCATTTTCCAGCTGATACAGTTGCCAGCCCGTACACTGCGGTCTTTTTACTTCAAATTATAGCAATGCAGGGAAACACACCTACAGAGGAACAGGAGCTTTGGGCAAAGAGAGGATGTGCCCTCTCACCTACAGATTTTCTTGGGAGACACAAGCTAACAGGGAAAGTAGTAATGCCTGTAGAACTGCTTCTTGAGGATCTAGACCAACTACATTACCCAGCACACACTTTTTGGTGACAAATTGCTACTGAGCTCCAGAAGGAATGGCTGACACCGGGCCTCCAGGAACAGGTAAGTAGATTTGGAGGAAATTGCATAGTTTGCAGGGAATTCAATCTTGGAAAAACCTTCAGGTCCCTAATGGGAGTTTTGCTCAGGACCTCTGGGCCATTTCGGGAATTCCATATTAATTGTGTCAATATGATTGTGAAATGCAATAATTACTGGTACCTTACTGTCGTAGATTGCCTATTTTCCTGATGGCTTGAGATTGTTCCCTGTGTACACCCTGATGCTAAGTCTGCAGCAACATTTTTGGTGAGTGGGGTATTTCCATTGTGGGGAATTTGTGAGGTCCTGAGGTCTGACAATGGAACTCACTTTTTTAATGCCTTTTTCCCAGAAAATCACTTCGCTCTTGGGGATCAAGCACATGTTGTGTTCAGTGTACCAACCATAGACCAACAGGATTGCTGGTTAAATGGAGTTCTTACGGTCTAGTCCAGTTACAGTCTAGTTCTCCAAAAGATGTAGTGATTTATATAAAACTTGGTTATGCAGTTTGCCATTGGTTTTGTTTTATTTGAGGTATCAGCCAGGGAAGGATCACCACCTGATTGTGACGGGTCATAGATTACACACACCGCTCTCACCTACACGCACAGCATCAGATGTACCTAGGTCAGCACAGGTCTTGGGTGTGGTGTTTAGGGAGTTCCTTAGGGTCTTATCAAAAAGTGTCTGAATGATATCTTCACAGGTTGTGTCTTCTCACCAACAACCTACAGGTGGAAGCGGCAAACAATCTGGCGATCTGCACAAGCAACCATTCTGTCCTTACAAAGGATGAAATGGAGCAGGTAGAGCCACTTTGTCTAGTGCGCCTAGCTTTTTGCAGGGTCTGAGGGTGGTTTCAAGGGCAATCAATCACAGCATCTATTTTACTTGTTGACAAAGAATGTTAAGCTACAGAGTCCAGATGAGTTTTAAAAGGGGCTTTTATCTTCAATAACCGATGCAAGCAATCTGTAAAGAGTTGGAGAGCTGGAGGCATGAAGGGATTCTCAGAAGGAAATCTCAGAAGAAGGCGTGGTATGTGTAAACCAGGAATGTGGAAATGTGTGGCAGAAATATTTAAAGTATCTGACATGGATCAAGGGGCCAGAAAAACCTGTTAAGATACAGGCACTTACCCATTTGTCTCTGTCTTTTAAGGGTGGTGGCATGGTGCCATTGGTCCAAATGGGTAGTGGAGCCACAGGCTTTCCATTACTAATCTGGCTGGAAGTACAGTTGCACATCTCAAAATGTTTTGAACTTGTGGCCAGTTCACCTACAGGAAATGACCTCCAACCTTGTAAGGTGTGTGCAGTTTCACCAAATTACATGTGCCTTTCCTTGTTATTCCTGAGGAACATTTACTCCTCATCTGCCAAAAGCTCAAAGCCACATCTGTGCCCTCTTTGTCCCCTTTGCCTCCTGTGTCACCTGTATCATCCCACATGGACACCCCAATGACTCAGTATGATCATGGAAAGGAGGGACAATTGCAACGGACCAAGCAGTCAAATTACCTTTTGGAGGCATCTTCAAAAGATTTGATGGACATCCCAGAACAGTATTGTTGGTTTAGTCGTACTGAAACATTATTTTCTTCCCTCCTAGCCCCTGGTGCCCCAACTGCTGAAACACAAAGTGGCTCTAGGTGACCCAGTACAAACTCCTGTTATTTGTGAATTCCTCTGAATCAGCTTTCAGTGCAATCAAGGAAGAACTGAGGGCCCTTACACTTAATGCCTTTCAGATTAGGTACATTCTCAACCTCCTAACAGCTATGGAGGGAGGGGTGTGTTAGAAGATAGGGAGCACTTGCTACATGTGTGTGCCTCCTAAGGATTCGGAGAATGGAACCCTGACTCAGACTATTGCTACTTTGTACAAGCATAGGGTGGTCATGGAGAACTGGGCAGGATTCACAAATTACTCTTTGTTGGACTTTTATCTTGGTTGCTGTCTTGGATGAGTACCGATGTAATATGAAATGGTAGTAGTTCTAGCTTTGGACAGGGTCACAATCATCATGGCAGTTTCTTTTGGAACCTGTGTAGAACTACATCATAAGAGCATTCAGCAAGAACAAAAGACAACAAGGAAAAAGAAAAAAATATATATTTCTTTTTCCTTGTTGTCTTTTGTTCTTGCCAAATGCTCACATGATGCCATTCTGCCCAGGTTCCGAAAGCAGCTGCCACAGTGATTGTGACTCTGTCCAAAGCTAAAACCACTACCATTTCATATCACATGGGTACTCAGATTGAATCTGTCTTGTGTCCTCCACCAAATTGGGATGATTATGTGGAGCAGCCGTTAGATTGCGGAAATGATGTGGGGATGAGTTGGGGTTGTTCAGCAGAGGAGTTTACCCCTATTGGGACCAATGTGAGAGATCATTGTAGGGATGTTCCCCGAGAAGATGCTTTTATAGTACAACAATTTGGTTTATTAGTTAAATTATTAACTAAAGGGGGGGAATGTTGGGGTGGTCAGGAAAATTCCCAATGAGAATGAGCAGTTCACGTTCCATGTGCCATATTTGTGACTTGGGGAGCGGCGAAGTTGGCACAAAGTTGCAATCTTGTATGTATCCTGCCTAGTTAATGAGAAGTGGATACATTTTACTTTAAGTGTTAATTTGTGTTTAAGTTGATACATTTAAGATTTGCATGCGTGGCAACAAGGAGCTTCATAATGTGCATGTGAGGAAGGGGATTTGTCATGAAGAACCCGCTGTGAAGAAGACATAGTAGTTATTAAACATGCATGCACTGATATACATACAGTCAGTGTTTGAAGGCAAATACTGAGTGACTGGGAAAATGTGTTTTGCATGGTTTGAAGGCCAAGGGAAAGGGAATGAGTAACCGTGACATTAAGCAGACAGTCAGCCAACAGGCTGGACCAGGGGTTTTATGGCTTGACATTATCGCAAAAAGCAAATGCAATCATTAAAGTCCATGGGAGCTTGTTATTTACTGTCCAAAGGGTTTTGGCTATTTGTTTTTCACCAGCAATGAACCTGGGGTGAAAGGGTACCTGATGCCAGAGTTGATCAATGCTTCATGGGTTTTGATTGTTTTCTCAGGATATGGCATGTTGAATTGGTAGTCATTTACATTAGGGTATTCCAAGGATGTCAGCAAGTCAAGGTGTGTGAGATGGTATTGCCAGTTCCAAGGGAATCTGTTTTTTCTTCCCCTCCCCTTATTGTTGGACTGCTCTTGCAAACCATGTGCAATTACATCCAGAGTTAAGAGTTATAAGGCCAGCTGGGACTTGTAATGAATTATGTGTATATGTGAATGCATTACTGTGTGATGATGTCATGACCTAACACAGACAAATTCTAAAAGGTTGTGTGCTGTACACATGAGCTAAAGATGGTAGTTAAGATAATTGTGACCACTGAAAATGTTGAAATTGGAGAAAGATTGAATTTCTTTTGTATAGGTTTTGACCAGTCAAATGCGTGGAGGTTGATTTGTAATACAATATATGGAGTGTTTTAACTGTTGCATATATGTGTATAATGTGTTAAATTGTGTTGTTCAGGGAGACTGGGGTTAGTTTGGCTCTATGGAATCATCCAGCCCCTCCCGGCCGATTGTACAGTAAAGTGTTTTCACGTACAAACGTGCACTCGCTTCTTAATTGGTGGGCCTGCTTTGGGTTAAGTTAATTAAAGGCCCATCCACACACTGTTGCAAATACCCCATGGGAATTGATGCAGACCATAAATACAACTGTAAAAGGATTTAATGATATAAAGGAAAATCAGAGAGCAATAAGGCTCATGACCCTCTAGAAGAGATACGTCAGCGATCTGATAACAACAATGAAGGGGGGCCTGTGCGCAGAAACTGGGCCATCTTGCTGCACATATATATCACGGCCCATGATGTGGAAAATGGGACCCTCACAGAGACAATAAAAACCTTGATAAAACTGTAAACAAAAAGATTTTGATGAATTAGAACAAAGTGCAGATGATGACTGCTTAAACTACCTGCTCTCATGGATACCCACCTGATTAGCTAACGCATTCAAAATACTAGTGGCCATACTGGTACAAGTACTATAAGCTTTCTGTCTAGTCTACTAAGAATAGCAATATGCCAATGCAAAAAGACTACCAAAAAGGCAGTAGATTGAAAATAGTGATGAACTTGGATACTCACGTGCACAAATATACACAAACGGATGACGTCCCCCGCTCCCAAACAATGGAGAGCCCATTGCACCTCCTGGGTCAAAATGTATATATCTTCTTGACCCTCACAATTACACTGAGCAGTGGTGATGTTACAATTGCAACGGGGAGTGCTTCTATATGACCTGGAGTCCAGATGAACGTGTGAGATGTGGAGGTAGCTTGAGAGGGGGTGACTGAAATATGGATACGTAAGGAGCCCTATATAGGGGAGAACAGAAGGAAGAGTATGATTAAGGACTCGACCAGAGGAAGGAATGTTGGCAAGCAGATGATTATGTGATCTATGACTTTTGCCCCTCCCTCGGGCCAATACCTCACAGGTGAGAAACGTTACTCACTGAGGCAATCAAACCACATTTAACCCAGGTAGGTACAGCAGGACATAGAGGCAGGTTAATCTGAACATGGCAAAAACAGTCAAACTAACCTGTAATAGTAACAACCGTATGCATTAGACACAAAGCACATATGGATTACACATGAAGAACACATACAATAGGTGATACATGCATTCATGCATGAAGGAAATTAATATAGCATCCACAAGCCATGAAGAACACTAACATAGCTATTGTATAAGTTAAATACAACATGAACATGCAAGTATAGTGCACTGACATAGTAAAACAAGTGTAAGTGGGCTGCCATCTTCTAAACTTGGAAGCCACAGTGTGCTTTCAAATAAACAAAGGTCTCAATACTTTGAGAGAACTCAAAATGCTGAATTGACAGAAATACAGATCCATGCAGAGGGCAGGCAGTAGTTGGCAATTAGTGGCAAGGTTAGAATGAAATAGGGAGGATAGGCATGGCAGAGATAGCAGTTCCCAAGATGCAAGCTGGATAATCCCAGATGAGATGAATAAACATTTTATAAGAGCACAATCAGTCTCTGTTAAGCAAGGTGCCGTAAAATAACAAACAAAAAGATCCCATGAAGGTTAAATCAAGAGTGTCCCTGGAGGTAACAGTAAACATGATACGCATGGTAATATTTTGCTAAAATCCCAATAAATAGGAGGTAATTCCATTTCATACATGGTCTCGTAGCAAATTACCCATAATTGCGTAATATTAATGATTCATTAGAAACCAACCTAGATAATGCACTTGCAGTACCTCCTACACACACACACACTAACACACACACACATAGAGATAATGCACCACAAAAGGGCAAATACAAAGAGATTTCTCAGTCTCATGGCCTGAGAATTAGGGGTGGTAGCTTCTTTAACTGAACAAAGGACCGTCCATGGGCCTCTCTCCCCCTTCTATCCCCCGACTCATATCTTGACCACCTGTAAAGTACCCAAGGTTGGTTAGCGAGGAGCCAGTCTATCAGAATCCCTAGTGTTATGCCGCCTATGTCGTAGTATGTGTTAAGACTGGAGGGGGGTATTTGTACTTTTGTACTATATTTGGGACAAAGGCACAGAACAACCCCAGCCAAGGCCCTCAATATGGTAAAATTGCACAAGCAGCAAGGCTTAAGCTTTCAGGAGGTGATGCCGGCAGGTTCTTAAGTAAATTGAATCCCCAAGCCCACACAAAGGAACGTCCACACACTATGTTAGGTGATAACACATCGTTTCCATATAAATGAAGGTTGCTACCAACATATACATCTAAATAATACACTTTGTACTTTGGCAATACTACACAAAAACTGGCAAATGTATACACTCTATGTGGTACCATACAATACTTAAATTCAGTAATCAATGCACCAACTGCAGACAGTGTAGGGATGTGAATTCTTAAGTGAGGTGTAACAACATAGAAGAGGGACGAAAGGCAGGTTGGTCATGAACAGTGGCAGAATGTTTATTTTAGACTAGATACACAATTCTGTTTGAGGATCCTCCCACCTGGGCAACCTGTAATGGAAACGTTATGGAGTAACATATCTTGTCTTTTACAGCCCAGTCCAATAATGCTCAATAACCCTTTACTTTCTTCTTAAAGGTTATACCACCCCAAAGTACCTGAGAGGCCATGTGAGAACAGGATCCAAGATGATTCTGGGACCCCTGGATTACCTCTGATGCTAGCAGGTTCTCTTGCTAGTCATAGTACCTTTGGGGCCTTGGCAGGTGAAGTGGCAGAGTTTCACAGTTTCTCTCAATGATTCCCCTTGAAAATGGATCCCCCTTGGAAGAAGGAGCCAATGGGATGTTGAGTTCAAGAAGAAAAAAGGAACCAAAGTATTTCCTAAGTGCAGAAACTTTTCTCCTTGCGATACTCTCTGTTGATCAATGATTTCTCATGCTGTAGAAGTCATGCAAAGATGAAACTTGCTGTGGGTTCCTTAAAAGCTTGGCAGCTGAGAATAAGACCCATAGGGAACTTTAATGACTTCTGATGGCGACATGTGCATAGGTCACTTTTGGTGTTGTGTTTCGGAATAACACGTTTTTACGACTTTCATTTCTTTGGTGCTGCAGCCGCAGGACATATGTCTGGACAGCTTCTGGCAACCTGTACTCAACCACTGGAGTGGACCACATAATCTCAACAATTCTGGACCCTCCAGATGTCTTTTTTGGATTCTGATGGTTGTAAACCCACAGGCAGACATTCCTCTGCACTCAGCAAACCTGGACCTTCTCCGGTGGGAAAAAGAGGTCAGTGATGATGGCAAGGATGTCCGTTGAAGTATTCTTTGGCAGTTTGGAACTTTTACAGCTCTGGGTGTCAAGAGGCACTATGCCACAGTACCACCTCTTCTGGGTGGTAGGCAGCAAAAGGCTTGAATAGGTCACAAACACTCCTCTGGTCTGTAGGTGACACTGATGGACTTCTTGGACTCAAGATGCCCAGGCACTCCTCTTCCAGACACACAAAGACACCTTTTACGGACAGCAGGCACACAGGACTGGCTTCTAGGGTACGTTGGATGAACAGCAGCAAGTTGCACAATGGTCCCTCATCACTCGGGGATAGGTCTCCTAAACAGGTCCTCTCTGTATCAGTCCTTGCAAGAACACTACAGCTTTTGTATTACAAGAAGAAAATGCAGCAGCAGACTTCTCCTCCATCTGGGCTTCAAGGAACAGCTTCTTCTTGCTTCAGCTTCGATGTAAGCTTCTGAACCAATTGGTGATGGAGAGGTCCCCAGTTATACACATTTGGTCCCCATTCACTTAGGCTGAGCCAGGCTTAGTCAACCAATCACCCAGAAGGGTATTAAGCCCCACTGCCTGTTGTAGCCCATGTGGCTAAGGACCCTGAGGCAAAGGACAGCTCCCACAGAAGCAGCTCCAGATGGTGTCTGCCGGTGTCAGCTGCAGAAGCTTGAAGCCGTCAACCATACTTCAACTGCTAAATAAGCACCGTGGGTCAGGCGGCAACAATCACTGCACCACACTAAAATTACCCACCCTTCTAATTAATCTATTGTTCTTATGGCACCACTCATAAGCATCTAATTGTACCATGTTGCTTGGTAATCTCTCACATCTCTCTTGGATAGTCGATTTTCCTTTTGCGTTGCTGTTTGTGTTGAAACTAGGCCTTATTCCCTCTTTTTAGGGAAGTGGAATCTGGGTGTTTTTGCATTGCTGTTTAGGTTGAAACTAGGCCTTTTTCTCTCTTTTCTGAAAGTTATCTCTGGGTGTTTTTGTGTTAAAAGTAGGCCTTTTCCCCTCCGTTTAGGAAAGTAAAATCTGTTTTTTTTTACATTACTGTTTGTGTTGACATTAGTTCCTTTTCCCTCTTTTTCGGAAAGTCGAATCTGGGTGTTTTGTAGTGCGCTGTCCACCTGTATTCCATCAACACTGCTCCTGTGTTCCCATGTGTTGTGTTGCCTACGTGTTGTCTCCTTTGAGCTTTCTTCTGTGTGAACTCTCCACCTTTGGTGCCTCCTGTGGTGTCCAGCCTTGTGCTGTGTTTCTCTTCCTCCCTTAATCTCCCTTCTTGCCTCCTCGCACCCTCTATGGTACTCTCAATATCTTCCATTTTCTCAAACTTCTACTCTATCTCCTATCCTATCCCTCTCACTAATTCTGGAAGGTAAACATTCAAGAGGGATATCCTGGTGTCCAATCCAGATCTCCCTATCTCTGATACCCACATCTGTGCTTCCACTGACAGACTCTAACCACCATGTTGTTGTTCCCTCTCCAGACCTATGGACCCCTCATATGGGCTCTGTGCTCTCTCCCTTCTCCTCCTCTACCATTAATGGTGGCACCCAGTAGGAGGTCCTCTTGGCCCCCTTCCATTCCTCCAAGACTATCATCAATGTCTATCTAAATGGTACTGTCATGGTCGAGGGCTCTCAGCACAATCTCCTCCTTCTTGAAGGATGTCCCCCGCATCTCATCAATTTTCTGCCTTCTCCTGCCACTCCTTTTGACACCTTTCCGGCCCCTCTGCCACCTCCTACAGCCGCTACTTTCTCTTTGGCACCCACATCCTCCTCTTCCGCTCTGTGCCCTTATGCCACCTCCTTCTACTGCCTCTGCCCACTCTCAGGCCCTTATACTACCTCATGGCGGTACCTTACTCCTGCAACCCACTCCGGAAGTCTTTCAAATACGTTAACTTGCCTCACGTAGCTGCGCTCAACTCTCGCTCTGATGTCAAACATTCCTCGGACATCTGCTACCTCCTCGAAAACCTAGACCTGGATGTCCTCGCTCTCACTGAGACATGGTTCACAACCAGCTCTGTCACAAGTTTTGACGCTCTCCTCCCTGAGTGTTACAATATTCTCTCTGAGCCCAGAAAAAAACCAGCCCAGAGATGGAGTGGTCCTGATCTTTCCAAATGGGTTCCTGCTGCTGTCATTCGTACACAGGCCTCCACCTCCTTTGAATGCCTAGTCTGCAGGCTCTCTATCTCTACCGACCTCTCTGTGACTGTGGCCACCATCTACAGGCCACCTGACCAGGTCTCCCTCTTCCTCTCAGAATAGGCGAACCTCTCTTCTTCCCTCCTTGCCTCGACCTCACAACTTCTCCTCTTTTGCGACATCAACATCCAGCTGGATATTTCTAATCCCTTCTATGGGTGTTTCCGCGACCTATGTAACTCTCTCCCCTTTACATTCTACTCTCTGGTCTGCCAGACTCTGCTGGACACACCTTGGATTTTCTTATCTCCTCTAACATCCCCCTCTCTAACCCTCTCATCACTCCACTCTTTTGAACTGAACTGACCACTTTCTACTGTCCTCTGAAACATCTTGCCCCTCAAGCAAAGCCTACCCCAGCACTGCCACCATCCTTCTCGTTCATTCACCTGATGAAGCGAGTGCCAGTGGATGCCTGTGCCTCTTCTTTCTCAGCTCCTCCTACACCTGTGGCTGATTTGCACTCTGACTCGGCCCTCTCTAACCTACATTGTTCTATCGCCAACAGTATTGACATCTTTAACCCTGTCATGAAAGTTTGTCTGAAGCCTAGCTCCAAGTGCAACTCTTCATACGACTCCAACCTCTCTGCCCTGAAACGCAAGTGCAGGATGGCTGAGAGAAAGTGGAGGGCGTTGGGCGCATCCTCTGACAAACTGACCTGCCGCCTGCTCCAAAGGCAATACAGACTATCTGTCCTCGCCAAGAAGAGGTTCCATATCCAAGCCTGCATCTCTGTGGCCTCTAATAACACGACCAGCCCTTAAAAATCTGCAATGAGCTGACCAATCCTACTGCAGTCTCCACCTCTCCTGTTCCCTCGCAAGCCCTCTGTACGGCTCTGGTCTCTCCTTTCACCACTAAAACTCAGGACATCCTGTCTTCACTTTCCTCTTCCTCTCTCTCTCTCAGGCCCACTTTGGCCACCTCACCCTCTCCTTTTCCTTTTTCCTCCTTTGCTCTGACAACATCTGACAATGGGCCTCATTACGACCCTGGCGGAAGACCATGGTGCTATTAGCACCATGGTCCATGCCGGTAAGTTACTGACTCCACCATGGAGAAAGGGGGAATTACCACCCCATTACAAGGTTGGTGGGCGGTAATTCCCCCTTCCTCCATGGCCCTTCCCCATTCCCATTTTTGCCCCATAGGGCTCAATGGGAATGGGGAAGGCGCTAAGTATGGTGCCGCAAATTGCGGCACCGTAATTAGCACCAAGGTCCCTTTGCGGGTCCCTACTTTAACGGCTGGAAAAACCAGCCGTTAAGGTCGGGTTCCGCAAAGGGACCTCGTAATTAGGCGCTAAAAGGTTAACAGCGCTGCAGCCTTTTACGGCGCCGTTAACCCATTAGCGCCTGGGTGGTAATGAGGTGTAATGTCTCTAGACAAGTCCAATCTATGAAAGTATCATCCAAACAGGTGCTCCCCTGCCCCTCCAGAACCATCAAGTACCACATTGCCACCCTTGCTCCAGCATTGGCCGATTTCTGCAATCACTCATTCTCCACAGGATAATTCCCCTCTCTCCTGAAGCACTCCCTTGTGCACCCCCTCCTAAAAAAGCCTCTGACACTCCTACTTGTTTGGCAAACTATCACCCTTGATTTCTATCACTCCTTCCTTGGGCAAACTCCCTAGAAAATCTCACAACTTACCCTAGATACTGAATCTGTTGGCTGACCATCAGTCTGGCTTTAGAGCAGCCAGAGGGATGAAAACTGCTGTCCTGAACAACCATGAAAATGTGTTCTGTAACCTTGACTTAAGCTCTCCCACTGTCCTCAACCTCCTTGACCTTTTGTCTGCTTTCAACATGATCAATCACGTCAACCTGGTCAACAGACTCTGTGTAAACCTGGAAATCACTGATCAGACCCCGGCGTGGCTGACCTCCTTCCTCCTGGACCATCCCTGCCAGATCCAACTTGGGTCCTTTCTCTCCACCACCTCTCTTTCCACATGTGGTGTCCCCCAGGGCTCTATCCTCTCACCCTGGCTCTTCAATGTCTATCTGGTCCCTTTGGCCCTTTGATCTCCACCTTCTCTTCTAACTTTAAGTGTTATGTAGATGACGCTCAGCTCTCTTTCAGGCTTCACTCAGCCTCCTCTCCTCCCGTGCTCATTCCTGAATGTCTATCCATGATTCAGGATCAGGGCACCTTTAACAATCTTTGCCTTAATGCCAGAAAGATGGAGATCCTTCTCATTGGGAGCCCTGTTCCCATTTTTTCTCTTGCAATCTGACCCACCTCTTTGGGCTCACTATCCTTGCCTTCGTGTGAGGCAAAGAACCTTGGTGTCATCTTTGACTCCACCCTCTCTTTCTCTCCTCACATCACAGGCCTTGCCAAAAAGATCCACTTCCAGCTGCACCTCCTCAGAGGTATTCTACCGTTCCTCACTTTTCCCCAGAGGCTCACTGTCTCCAGAGCACTGGTTCTCTCCAGGGTGGACTACTGCAGTAGCCTCTTTCTCAATATGCCTACCTCTACTCTTTTCCAGCTGCAACTAATCCAGAACTGGACTGCAAGACTTATCCCTGGCCTCAAACCTAGTGACTGTATCTCTCCAACCCTGAAATCACCCCACTGACTCCCAGTGTCTGCAAGGATAAAGTTCAAGACCCTTTGAATTGTCCACACATTTTTCTGGAGCTGGGGCCCACACTACATCCAACTCTATCTTCTGAAATACCTTCCTTCTAGAGCCCTCCACTCACCGAACTCTCTGAGGGTCAGACACTTCTACAGGCAGAGATTTGTGGATAGATCTCTCTCCTCTGCAGGTGCCTCCCTCTGGAATGGCCTCCATGCCCGTTTCAGACTTGATACAGACCCCCTCAAGTGCTGGAAGCAGCCCAATACCCTCCCTTTCTCATCTGCCCTCTCTCTCTCACTCCGTTCCTAACGTACCTGTCTATTGAGCTGACTGGTTGCTTGGTTCCCTCAGAGCCTCAATGGGTATCAGGCTCCACTATGACCGGTCCTCTCTGTACTGCCTCCTGGCCTATCATGCACTTAGAGTCTGTAACTGTAAACCCTACAGCCCCTTGCCTCCTGTACTTACCTAGAGCTGCTCTGCCCTGACTGCACTTACTCAGAGACATGCTGCCCTGATCGCACATCCCCCTTTTCCTCTCCTTCACTTCCCCCTCTCCTTCCCCTTGCACATCTATTGCCACACTTGCACGATCCGAATGACACAAGATAAGTAGGATCATTTGTCTTGTCCTCTCTATGTATTCCCTCCCATGTCCTGTGGCGTGTAGAAACACTTGTGTACAGGTGCATTATAAATGCCATATCATATCATTCAGGCAGGCAACCAATCAGGCTCACAGGCATTCAGGCTATTTACTCCACCCAGACACCCATAACAAAGAGTGTGGATTGGGGTAAGTGCCCAGCCTTTTAGCACACTACACAGCATTCCTGTCAGTTTTCAGTCATGGCTGTCTCAGGCACTGTGTCACACACAACCAGACACCCATAACACAGAATGTGAGTTCACTTCAGACTACATTCACACAGGTCATACACCAAGGGCGTACCCACAACACACGGCTGCTGGGAAGCCTCCAGTCAGTGTGACAGGAGGCAGCCCAAGAGCTATACATGGTATTTCCACCCAGCAGCCAGTTGGGAAGAATGACAGAGTCAGTGCTTCCCAGGAGTTTTACGAAACAAGGGAAAAGACAATAGAATTCAAGAGACCATAGTGGCCATCTTGCCTTTCTTCATGAATCCATTGATTCCTATGGCAGGGCCTGGGTGTCCAAAAAATGGAGGACACTCATAGCCACAACCAAGTCAGCATGAAGCTCCCACCGGCGCACACCCTGCTCTGTGGGCAGCACACAAGTGCCCAAACACACATGATGGGTACGAGGGTGTACCCCCACCCATGGGTGCCATAAGGGTGTTTTTCATCAAAAGGAAAACATGAAGAGCTGCATTGCCAGAGGTCCAGGCTGGAGAGAAATCACGTGCAGGGAAGTGGTAGGGTGAGGGCTAGGAGGTTGTGTCCTTCCATGAGGCATTTCCAGCATCACAGTATGCCAACAAATCACTTGTTGTAGGGATGTTGTATTTTTACCTTTATCAAAATAGAGGTGGTCTTAGGTGGAGCCTTAGGTGGAGACAGTTGTAACCCAATGGAATGTTTTGCCCATACAGCTCTATATGTAGTCAATCCTACTAACCTATCTGATTCCCCGTAGGTTTTGTAAGCTGATATTATGTTAGGACATCATTGATGATGAGTTTGTTATATTTAATCAATTGGTTCTAATTTGTATGCTGAGAGACACATGGTTTGAATGCTTGTATACTGTCACTGCTTTATTTGAATGATAATGAAGCTGGGGTTTGCTGCACACTTCGTCTACTTCTTCATTTGAGTCTAATTTGGATTGACTGCAGTTACTATGGGTTATTTGGGACTTTTTGGGGCCATCTTAACAATCATTGACATATATTATTTTAGTGTGACATGGAAAAAGAGATAATGTAATGTAAACTTCAGCCAGGAGACTTCCTGTGATAGAATGAATGACACCACCAAATGGCCATTAGATTATGTCCTGTTGTAATGTGGTCAACATATGTCTGCACAATATGACTGTGAAATGAGTGAGAACATGGCCAAAGGACAGACTTGTTGGCAGGCATCCATCCTTCCTCACATGTATCCACATGTTGGTTGCTACACTCGAGGTACTAAGCTTCACTCTATGGGAATTGTTTCTATACCAGGTCTAAGATAAAAGAAAGAAAGAAAGACTGAAACATATCAAGGCTTGCATACCACTCTATGGTGACTGGAGTCGCTTGTGACCATGTTCTTCAAGATTCTATTCAGCTAAGCCAAACCACTACTACCACAAACATGGAATTGATCTAACCAGTTCTATATGACAACTTGCTGCCTATGTTAACTGAAATTATGAAAATGTGGCCAATAGCGTCCACCCACATCAAATGTGAAACAAATACCCACATACGAAATGCTAATACATGTAAATTGTATGACCAAGATTGTAGTTTGGCAATGACTGAGTTACTCTTGATACTGAAGAATCCAGGGGGAAGAAGCCATGATGAAATAATCAATAAACATCTAGAGGATAAGCCACTATTAGTTAGGAAAAAAGACATTTTGATTGAGAAACAATGGCAAGCCCTAAAAAGAGTTGTACAAACACATAACCAGAGAGATTTCTGAAGGATAGGTTCACAAGGGATGTCACCTAAAATAAAGCATACTTCTTTAGCGGCCTCTGAATGGTTCTCACATTGTATCATTCTGTAGTCTGACGGCCAGAATCATACTGATCATAAGGTAAGAGAGAGACCAATGTTAAGATGTATTGCACTCAACTTGTTAGTACAGGATACCATAAATTAGCAGACACTATGGGCCTCATTACACGGTAGGCGGAGAACCCTGGTGCTATTAGCGCCATGGTTCATGCCGGTAAAATACCGGCACCGCCTTGGTGGAAAGGGGAATTACCGCCCCATTCCAAGGTTGGCGGGGCGGTAATTCCCCCTTCCACTATTGCCCTTCCCCATTCCCATTTTTGCCCCATAGGGCATAATGGGAATGGGGAAGGTGCTAATTACGGCACCGCAAATTGCGGTACCGTAATTAGCTCCTGGGTTCCTTTACAGGGTTGGTTTTTAACGCCTGCAAAAAGCAGGCGTTAAAATCCCCAACCCGCAAAGGGACCTCGTAGTAAGGCGGTAAGGATTTACCGGTACCGGTAAAATACCATTACCGGTAAACCCTTACTGCCTACCGTGTAAAGAGGCCCTATGTTATTTACCTTAAAAGTGGTAGCGGTTTTGATAAAACAACACAAACCTAATAGAGCAGCTTGCCAGATGATCTGCTAAATTATTTGTTTGGGGATGATCAAAAGATGTTGGTCCTGTTTCGGACTGCTTTTTAATAATCTGTGCGCAACCAACAAGTTACCCAGAAGATGACAGGGTTCAATCATCATCCCCATATACAGAAAGGGTGACCAATTGGACTCTCAAAATTATATGCAAGAATATTAACTTCAAAGCTATTTAAATGTTCAGTTTTTTATATAGATTTTATAAAGTGGAAATGGAAACATTTGTATCTGAACTAATAATTGTGTATCATTAATAATTTTCTATGGCTTTGACGAAATAAAAATACTTTGATGATGATGATACAAACATGTGAAAAACAATGGACGTTGTGCCATTATGGTGATACCCTCACCCGATGCATATCAAGAAGAGCAATCTGCTTCAATAGGCGGCCATACTCAAGAATTGATATTGTCTACCTAAAGCAGTAATACAATCTACACCCACAACCCCAACCCTGGCTCACCCACTGCTGCCAATATGATCAATGAGGCAGCGCCTTGAGCTGGGCCAGTTGGACCTGATGATCCAGCAAGCTGTTACCATTATGTCTAGGAGCAGACCTTACAGGCTAAGAAAGTTCCACAAGCAGAGAACACCATTGACTGTACTGACTGGAAATGCATACAGAGATTCAAGCTCAGTATTGGCATTGTACAAAACCTTGTGCACCTGATAGATGGTGTAATTACACTCAAAAAGAGACTGCTAAACACAATCTTGCAATAGATTATATTGCTTGCTTCTCCACCCCATTATACTACAGGGCCAGTCCTTCTAGCCACAAGAGCGAATCTCAGAGCATATTCCAACACTACAAAATCTATGCAGCATGGGAAGTCACAGAGACACTCAAGTCACGTGGAATGAACTGCAACCTTTCTACATTCTCAGAGGACATCACAGCTGCCAATATTGCCTCCTATGACATTGTCAAGTTCTTTATGGTCACTTATGTGGCAACAACTAAAAAATGTTAATCTTAAAGGAAGATGTAAAATATGCATGGCCATCGGTCAATAACAATAGGATGCACCCAATCTGTGCTATGATTTGCTGTATCCTGTAAAATAGTTAATATATAGGCCTTAATGCAAGAGTGGAGGCAATGGTAAAACATCCCGTTGTTCTGAATACTTGACATTTTACTGTACTGCCAAATTACCAGTTTCATAACCAGAAATCTGATTTTGTTTCACCTCTAGCCCAAAGCTCAATATCACTGGTATTATCCATGCAATATTACAACATTCGCTAATACATATTTCCCAATGAAATCCAACAGGACCCTGAAACAGGGAATAACTGAAGGGTCTCCATGACTAAATCATGTGGACCCTTCCTGTTACTGCACAGTATTCGAGTTGACAGTGTTTAATAGGAAATTGTGCCTAGCTCTTAACAAGTACTCCTGTATTTGGACTTGCATAACTGGCATGTATGAATTGGTCAACACACGTTTTTTTTTACAATATTAAAGCCGGAAAAGAATATGTTTAAGTAGCACTATTGTTTGGAAATAGATTTTCATACGTTAGTTTATGAGTGCATTTTTATTATATTTTAAAGGTCCAAAATTATCTTGGGAAAACATTAGAGAACTGCGACAAGCTTGGTGAAAATGCTATTAAAAATTGTATTGCTCACAGCAGTAGCAATGATGACAACTCCTGTGTGTGGGCTTTAACCCTGACAATGGAAGTCTACCTTTTAAATCCTGTTTTTCATTACTTTTGACCCAATTTTTGGCACACTCCTTTAACAGTAAACAGACTGCTGATGGAACACTTACACATAATATACACAGATGGCATCTGATAATTTTGTCTGGTTTTTCAAAGAAGCCAAATTCACCATAATGTTTTCCTTCTTGGGAGGAAGAAATATGAAATTACTTCTCTTGCTAGACTCCATTTTTTACTTCAATAACGCGTGTTCCTATCTTCCAAATACATTGTCACGTGGTCACCCTACATTGCTCAACAGAATTTCATTGTTGACTATCTTTCGTCGACAGATGGCTGCTCTTTTCACCTTTTTCAGTTTTCACTCAGTATAATTCGAATGCTTCGTCATCATCATGATATTCACATTGCCATTTAAGTTTGCGGCGGTAGATGGTTCCTATGGCAGCATTATTGCATTTAAACATGTGTGCTTGTGGGTGTATGCATGTGCGTGTGCGTGTATATGCAGGTACTCAGTGTTTGCTTCTGCTCTGGCTCACACAATCATTCACATGCCTTTATTATAAATGTACTTTACAAGTGATTACCTCACCAACAAAAGTAGAAATCCTTTAAATAGGAATTAGTTAGACAGTGCACGACCATCGTTTCAGAACTCAAGTTGACAGTAATTTAAAAGTGCATTAATTTCCGAAACACCTAAACACTCGAAAGCCATCTTAATACATGCCCCATTGTCGATGGGCAAGGCACTGCCAGAGCTGATCTAGGGGATCATTAATATTTAAATCACCCTCAGAATGCTGGATTAAAACCCGAATATACAGGCTGCCAGACAGTCACATAACCTTTAGTGCCACTGACCTTTTCAGGTAGAGAATGACTGATGCTCCATCTAATTAACATCCAATGGCAGGCAAAGGACCTAAACCTGCTTTGGCCTGCAGTGTCCTTTTACAGCCCTTGCCACGTGCAATTAGCACCGTATGCCTTAGATTTTGCATGGCGCAGCCAGCCTTGGAGGAATTGAGACCATTAGTCGAACCACAGGGGGTGGAGGGTGGTACGAGGGATCTGTGCACTTGTTGGTGGGCGCATTTTAGCTGTATGCCCAGGTCACCATATTGCTTAGAAATTGTCCCGTACTTACGCACAGTGCTTGTGCCATCAACAGTGTATTAATATTTCTAGTTCTCTGATAGTCAGTGGGCCTCATTATTAGTCCGACAGTAATCCTGACGATGATACCGGCGGGTTGCCGCCGGACTTGTGACATTTTACCGGCACCTAGCTTTCCGGTGCCTCAGGGACATGAACTCCCAAGCTAGGTGCTGGAAAATGTTGTTCCCCATTCCCATTGAGTCTCATTGGGTTCACGGAAGCACCTGCACCATTGCTAACTGTGCCAGCTCTGCCTACTGTGGCCGCTGTGCCTGGCAGGGTCAAACCTGTCAGGCGCAGCAGCTCCAGCAGGCAGAAGAGGAATGTGGTGGTCCGGAAACAAAGGTGCCAGAGGAAAAAATCTTGCTGTCTGCATCCATCACTGTAATCGGATGATAATTAATGGGGTCAGATCTCAGCCCTTTTATAAGTAAAATCAGACCTACATACGAGATTTCCCAAGACATGTGAAAATTGGCACTCACTAAAAGATTTTTTAAATGCATGGTCAACATTGGAGCCCAAGTGTCAGGTGCTGATTTAAATCAGCTCATTGACAATTTGTTATGGTCCGTGGCCCTCGAGGAACTAGAATATTTAATAATATCATATAAACGATCATTTATAGTGGCCAAGAATCAACTACATCAAGAATTTCAAACTGCCCACCAAAGCTGAAAAATTCACCCTGAGAATATAATCCGTACCATTTCAGAAATTGGGTTACAATGGATGACAACCTGACTGCATCCCACCGAATTAATAACATTCCAAAAGTTGGTTTCCTCACAAGCATTTAATATATTCAGCATTGTTTCAATGTCCCTTTGTAACATTCTCACACACTGTTTTTTCAACCAATTCCTATACGTTATGTTTTGTTTTCTGTATTTCCTTAAGGATTACAGTGGGGTCACTCAGCTTCTTTTTTCACATTACGCAAATCAGGTCTGAATAAGATCTTCCTTTCACAAACCGCCAGGTCAAAGGTGGGTGGGTGATGATGCTTAGTTTTCACTCCCCCACCCCAAAGCACAAACATTCTAGTGTACTTTACAAAAAGAGCTGACAATTGTCCAAAATAAAAGTACAAACTTTCCACCCAAAAGGTGTATCACTTAAAATGTCCTCGATCCTTCCACCAGTGTTGATCTTGGTTCCTGTCAGAGAGCTACCCACCAGATTTTGCAGTTGAATGTCAAGCATTGATGTGATCAAGCTAAAATGGGTATTAATAACGCTAGACTCAGTACATCATTTATAAAACAAATTGTCCACAAATATATAATCTAATACAGCCACAGAACCACCCCTATGCCAGGTGGCCTGCACTGGCAGATCGCTGGGAATATTGCCATTCAACATAAAGAGTCCCATAGCATTAAGGCAAAAGTCCCACTTAAGCCCACGTGACTCCTGTACAGTCGAAGACAGGGGGACAAAACCCAAACTGAAAAGATCCTCCATCCTGCACATGGAGTTAAGGCCCCCCCGCCAGAAGAACGTGGCCATTGAGTGTCCCCAAAATCCAATGTAGAACATAGGCTGATAGCTTTTCAGAAACACTTGGAGGTAAGAAATACACTTTTATCAATAAATATGAATCAAAAATGAATCCATAGGGAAGGACCTTCAGCTAATATAATGATGGTAGCCAGGGCCCCGTGCATTATATTACAGTAACATTTAGTTGATAGCCCTAGTGTTGACTTGACACCTGTTATGAGACCTCCACATGTGCGTCCCTTACAAGATTTTTGAGCGCTGTGGAAAGCAATGGAGAATCCATCAAATAAGAGACGGTCCATTAGCTATGTCTCCTGAAGCAGGAAACAATCGTACTCCCTCAATTTGACTGTAAAACCCGGGTTAGAGAACCATTGTAGCTGTCCCCTGGCATTCCAGGAGACTATGAAAAAAGAGTTTCCTCACACAAAGAAGGATTGCTCCACACTCATGTATTGATAAGCAGATTTTAGATTTTAGTAATGTTTAGTCATGTTAGGAGCATACACATTGTAAAAATCATCTAGCAACAAAGTGCCCTTTTGGATAACACGTGTTTCAACACAACAAGTTAATGTGTCTTTCATAGGTTATATAGAAGCAAATGGAATCTATCATAAATGATCTTTACATTTAGAGTGTATATATTCATGCAAAACAGGGATTTCTGCCTCTTAATAATAAGATTTTGTGACTTGTGAGTCCAAAATATGGCACCCAGGCATGCCAGAAATGCTGAGAGCTGCGGAAATATTTTTAGGACTATTTGTTACCATGGCAATACCCATAAGCCATGGAAACAACAATCGCGCATTCAGACGACGCGAGGAGACAGAGTTCACTCTTTTTAGGTAAGCCCTAACGGGGATACAACGTACGGAGAAGTGATAATGGGATACGGAACCCACTGGATACGGGCAACCAACAGCAGCCCGTACACAATAGATGATCGGATTAACTGTAGGAGGCATGCTTAGATATTCTCAAGTGTGTTTTTCACATGAACTGGGAAACCTGAGCACGAAGGCTTGTCTTTAGGGCTCCTAGAGTCTATTTTTCAAGAGATAACTTTCAAATACTCGTGATATGGATGTTTAATTTATGGCTATTATGAAATGAAATAACACCAAATAACATACAGATTGTCTGTATTGAGTACCTTTTGAGCGTCTAAATGCACGAAATCTGACTAATATCCAATACTTTTTTCAGGAGGGATTTACCCCATAGACTGTGTGTTGTGTTCCGAACTTGAACACATATGCGATGTGAACTATGTAAGACACTATACCCTTCATATATTATCAGTGTACCTTCCGCTGCCCCATTTGGCAATGCTACAATAATATGTTGATACCACCAATTAGATATTCATGACTCTGAATGATCAATGGATAAAACTGTGAGGTTTATTTGCTATTGGTATGCGTGCACAAACATGCAGTGCATGAACAAGTGATATGTGGACTTACATCAATTTACATGCATTTTTGAAGACTGACTGTGGACACAGCAACTGATTTTATGTATATTTTCTCTCCATGTGTTTCCACAAACTCCTACTTTACCCACCCGACACCCCTCCCTGTTTTTCTGTCATATTACTTTAATATCTTTGTTTTTGTTTTTATATAATCCATTATTGACCAATGTGCATGGTCTGTAGGAGAAATGGGTTTTCACCCACCACCACCCCACGTCCTCCAGTGGTGCCCGGTTGTGGCTGTGATTCCTCCTGGGCCTGCACCATCTCCTCCTCCTCAACAGCATCAAGTGCATCATCACCTGCAAAAACATGAAAGATAACAAATGGAAACAGGCATGAGCACCATAGCACACACACATAAGCCTGACGAGGCAGAGATCCAGTACATAAATGACACATGTCCCACATGACAATAACCCTGGCATGCATGCACTGTCAATGAGTTGGAAGGGGAGGCAAAAAGCAGACACTGAGGACTCCAAGATGGAAAAGCAACACATGTGCTGCATGCTGGATAGCACTGGCATCACACATTAGCCTGTGAGTGGCATATCCAATACACATACATGACACATGCTAGCACACAGATGGCTCGTAGCATAACCATGGTACATTTGACAAGTACAGCCATATGGTAGGAAATAAGTATTATCACCCATCCATGCGAGATGGACATCATGAGATAAAACATTCAAAATAGTGTGCCACACGCTGCAACAAATAATGTGTGGTAAAAATGGCAAGGATTAAAACAATCAGGCTGAATGAACAGGAACACATTTTGAACAATGTTGTTGCAAGATGACAGTTGAAGGGCAACTGCAGTAATCAGGTGCAAATTGGCAACTGTGGTCAGAAGGTATACTGTCATACCCAAATCCAAGGCCGGGGAATGGTTTGGAGGGACCACATGGGTGACCCATACCAGTCATGACCACACAGCCTCACCTGGCACTCAATCAGAACACATCACCCAAGCAACATATACATGGATTGCACACACATGCATGGGCACTCACCGGACAATGCTTCAAGATCTGGTAGGTCTCCCACGCCTCGGATCTGATCCTCTGTGATGGTGCCTCCAGCGACAGACTCATGTTCAGTGAGTTGGTTGTACTCTGGTGGAGACCCACCGTCAGTCACCAGAGTAGAGGCATGATTGGAAGCCAGCTTGTTCTTTGCTCTGCGTTTCAGGTAATTCCACCGCTTATAGCAATCATCAGCTGTGCGCTGTGCGCTTCACAAATCCAAGGGAACTAATGCGGTCCGCGATGGTCTGCCAGTGGGCCCTATGTTGAGCAGGCATAGTCTTGCACCCTGCAGTCACCACCATTTCGTGGCTATGTGCCAACACATAGGCACCAAGTGCATCTAGTTTGGCGTCATTGAAACTAGGCTTCCTTGACGTGCCGGAGTGTGTAGCCGTGTCTGGGGTCCCAGCCTGTACTGCAAGAGCACCCTTCTTCTTCTTGGAAGGTGGTGCGGACCCTGAGTGGCTTACGCCGCTCTGGTTGGTAGGGGTAGAAGCGCAGGTGGACTGGGCACTGGAAGTTTCCAAAGGCACAATGACCAAAGGTCTCACTGCAGGCATTGGCTGCAGGGTGAAGTTGGCAGGACCAACCTTGGTGTGATGGACTTGGACCGACACTGTCCCGGCTGGGAGACTCAGAGCTGGGGTGGATTGAGCTGCAGCTGCCCCTGCAGCCTCCTCACCCTGGCTACTTAGGGCAGCAGATGACATTGCTGCCCTAGATCCATGTGGCCTGGTGACAGCAACGTTCACCGCCACACATGGCTTAGACTTGGTGACACGGAAGTCAGCCTGGGAGTCATCCTGTGTCGGTTCAGTTGACAATATGGGCCGATTTAACAAGGGCTGAGCTGGGATGGTGTCAGCTACATTTCCCCCAACCATTGGGTGGGGGGCATAGGTGTCCCTGATTGGTCCTCCACTCACTGGCCTCTTGGGCCACCCTGCACATCCTGGCCACGTCCCCTACCGTGCCCACCTCTTTGAGCTCGGCCACCTTTGCCTCCCTTACTGCTTGGTTGCCTCCCAACCATGGCACTGATGTTGTTGTCCGTATGGGAGTTGCAGTACCCAATTGTCCTGGGCAATTGGGGTGAAAGGGGTAGGGTACCAGATGGAATTCGTACCCTAGTGCTCTAGCAAGGATGTCTGTGACCCCTGGGGGAAGATGACGGGCCACACAATGCACAGGCACCCCAAAAACAATATTTAATGTGCACGCAACCCTTGGTAGAGCACGTGCGTGGAAAAATTAACCCGCACTACGCTGTGGCACCCAGAAACACATAAATAGGCGTATGCTTGGTACACGGAGCCTACAATGACCTCTGAACATGTACGCGACACATGGGGGCAACCACAGTTGTAAAATACGTGCGCGACTCACGTTCTGCCTGGAAAAAGAATGTGAAAAAGACGCGCGTTGGCAACACCCCTGCCAAAAGAAGAATTGAACGCTGTCTGAGTAAACAGGGAGTACGAACTGGAACCGTTGTAAAGTTATCGCGTGTGAACTGATAAGAAGTACAAGAATCACCCGCTCACTCTCCACAAAAAGCACGTACAAGAAAATGGCATCCTACGTGTACCTTTTAAGCCAGCCCACACGTGCAATGTCACTTATGCGCGTACGCGCTAAGGCCCTTTCCTTAAACTGAACGCAGTCACACCCGGATGTGCAGTTTTTGCACATGTACATTCAACATGCACCCGTGTTGAGGGAAATGCCCTTGCGCGTCATGTCACAGATGCGCTTATGCGCTAGGGGCCTTTCCTTGAATTACACGCTGACGTGCAGTTTTTTCACGTGCCAAATCACTCCATGTCAAGCTGGCCACGCAACAACACACAGAAGACCACGCTCTTGCCCAGAAGGTCATTTTCCTGCCCCCCAGAGCCCTTAGCACGCTCCCACCTGCCATCTGCTGCTGCCTGCCTGCCTGCTGCCCACCTGCCCTGCTATTTGGTGCCTGGATGTCAGCCATCTGCAGGGGTGCAGTTGCTGTGACCACCCCTGCTGGAACTGAAGACTCCCGACTGGGATACCATCGCTCCAGAGCCCAGCCCCAGGACCCAGTTGCCCACACACACCTGCCTCTGGGGTTGCCATGTCGGACACAGCACTATCTGGCACCACTGGCAACCCCCAGCCAGAGAGGCAGAGGTCTACCAGCTTCAGTGCCAGTGAAGTTGGTATCCTGGTGGAGCAAGTCCTGGGACAGTATGATGCCCTCTTTGGAAATTTGTGCGCCGACAATGAAGGGTCGAAGAGGATCTGGATGGACATTGTGATTGCATCAACGAGGAGGGGGTGGCAGTCCGCGACATTCAACATGTTCGGAAGCGCTGGGATGACTTCAGGTCCAGGACCCTCAACAAGGCCTGGCGCCTCTTGAAGGCAGCGGATGCCAAGGGGTGCCGGGTCCGCCTAACCAACAACCAAATGAGGGTCCTGGAACATATACGCCCAGCGCTCGACCTCCAGGTCCTTGAGAGGCATACCCGTCTGGAGTCAAGCGGTAAGTGTACATGTGTACTGATTGGACGCTGTGTATGTTGAGGTGTGGCAGGCGTGTGCAGGTTGTACAAATGTCTGTGTAGGGCCATGTATGCATGTGTATGTACAGGGAAATGAGCCTGTTGCATGTGAGTCCTCTCATGTGTGAGTGTATGTCTTGGTAAGCATGCTTGACAAATGCAGGTATGGGAGCACACATTTCTAATTCCTGTGTATGTACTGTGGCATGGTTGTGGTGTCACACATGGATGCTGCTTCTACCTGCATGTATTGCACTATGCACATTTGCATGTGTGTGTATTTGACGTGTGCAACTGGGATTCACCATGGATGCATTTGACACATGTGACACTGATAAGTAGGAGGCTGATTGCCAGATGTGACATGGATGGGATGTTATCACAGCGACAGGTGGTGGAGATGTACAGATGCATGTATGTGTGGTGGCGTGTGTGCATGTGTTCTGCACTCCCCGTGTTGCATGTGACGTCAGGCTCACCTTCAGCAGATCATGCTGTTGTTTGTGTATGGATGGTGCTGCTTGGTGCAACATTCCTGTTGTGCTCATTTGGAGAGTTGAAATGACATGTGTGTTGGGGAGTGTGATGCCATGTTTGAAGTTTGACACTGTCACTCATGTACAACTGTAATGTGTGTATCAGACCATTGTACAGTGCCCTGATGCCTGTGTTCTATCTCTCCCTGTCTGCAGCGTCAACTGATGAAGAGGGCAGAGATGGTGCTGTGGAGCAAAGCAGCAGGGATCGCACCGCCATCCGGAGACGCAAGGACCAGCTCCCCTCCCAGGTTGTCATCTCGTTGGGGAGTGAGGAGTCTGGTGCCGCGTCCGTGGCCGCAGCTGCCGAGGGTAGGTCCAAGAGGCGGAGGTTGGAGGTGGACTCCTCGGCAGCAGAAGGGCAGCTGAGATCCCACAGGTTCCGATGGAGGAAGATGGCACAGAGTCATCCAGGTTGGTGGGGGGTTTGGTTGAGGAGGAGGCTGTGGAAGGGTCACACAAAGGGTCTGGAGGGGGGATTCCATTGGTGCTAGAGGTGCAGTCCAGGGGCAGGGACAGGAGGCAGGACAGGCCGCCGTAGAGGTGCCTGTGTGTAATCCTGTCCCCGATCCTGTGACTGCATCATCCCGCACCAGCAGGGATGCCTACGTCCAGACCTGTTTTCAGGGAGGGGATGAGCGCACAACAACTGGCCTTCCTCTCCCTGCGGATGTGCCAATCTGAGTTGAGCCTGTCCTGGCTGGGATGGCGTTGCGTCAACGGGGCATGCAAGGTGACCTGCAGTGTTTTCTTGAAGACACTGCACGTCATCTCGGATGTCTCTTTGACTGCGTCGACCTACTGGGACGGGTCACCAGGACTGGATTCCTCCATCTGCTGGACCTTCTTCCGACCCCCTGCGCACCTGAACCCCCATGCGCCAGTCGTACTCCGTGCCATCTTCCGGCCCATGTATCACCTGGGTACCCTATAGAGCTGCCTCTGGCACAGCGGCCAGGCTGGTGGAGGACACATCCCTGCCACAGTCGTGAGTCGGAGGTCAAGCAGGGGTGGCCACATCAACAACTGCACCCCAGCAGGAGGAGGATGTTCAGGCATCAAGAGCCAGTGCACAGGCACAGCAGCAGCAGGCTCAAGGTTGGAGCGATGATGGCTCGGGCCATCAACATCAGAGGGGCATGCATCGGCCGGAGGGCAGGAGGACCCTGGATTGGGAGTGTCTTCTGTGTGGCAGCGGTTGGGCCAGCACATAGATGTGGAGCGGCGGCGGGCGTAAGAGGCACGGCTCACTATGGTCAGGGCGGAGAACTCCATGCACAGGGCGCTGAGGCGGGCCGAGTGCCTCGAGGCAATTCGCAGTAAGTTGGAGTATGACATGGCGTCATCCCTCTGAAACCTTTAGGCTATGGAACAGACCCGCCACCAGGGCATAGAACAGTGGTTCGATAATGCCCTGGCCCGGGAAATTGGCAAGTGAGCCTTAGGACTTGCCCGCCGCCATTGTTTATAGTTAGTTAGTGTTAGGTTTCATATATTTTTTCTTTCATTTGGGGTGCTTGGACTATGCCCCACCTTTTGGTAGATAGTTCTTCATTAGGTAGTAATTTATGTAGGTTTTATTTCAACGGTTGGGCTCATGGACCCTGGATTTGTTATTTGTATATAGTTGAACAGTGGATTTTTTGTCATTTTTATTTTATTTTTCAGCATGGAGCAATGGATTTTACTTATTTCTTTCCATTTGGATTTGCTTCGTTGGACGGTGACTTTGGACACATTTTCATTTGGATTTCTTTGGATTCTGATTTCATATTTTTTTTCATTTTGGAACATGATGCATTTTATTTATTATTTCCATTATTGTGTGATTTCATTTCATTCACTTAATTTTGTGTTGAATACATTTTTGTTTCATACTTCAATGTGTGGTATTCTGTCATTGGTGTCATGCATGTCATGATGTCGGTTTTCACATTCACTGGCACCCATTGTGTGTGTGTGACGGACATGTGCTGATGTACATACATGCCATTTGGGTTGTTTCAGGTAATGGGCATTTCAATGTGGGGTGGATGTAATACTTGGTTGGTTCTTTGGGCAGGGGTGGCGTGTGTTGGGATTTTGGTGGCCATGAGGGCCATAATTGTGGATCATGATGACGTGTTGGAGGGGGACATGAGTCGGGGCCTGCTGGCAGGTGCCTGTCACTGCCGGGTGGGTGGGGGTGCAGGGGCACATGAGTCGGGGCCTGCTGGCAGGTGCCTGTCACTGCCGGGTGGGTGGGGGTGCAGAGGGACATGAGTCGGGGCCTTCTGGCAGATGCCTGTCATTGCTGGGTGGGTGGGGGTGCAGGGGGACATGATTCGGTGCTCACTGGTGCATGGTGACATGTGGGCTGGCTGGGGGGCATGCCCAGGGTGGATGGGCTACCTGTGGGGCATTCCCAAGGTGGATGGGCTGCCTCCGGGGCATGGCCTGGGGTGCAGGGTAGTCCCCTGTGGTGTGGACTGCCTGCAGGGCCTGGGGAGGGGGGAGAGGGCACACCTGGGAGGTCCCACATTGCCTATTCGCGTGTGATACTTCCTATGCACCCCCAAGATACACGTACCCCGCTCGCCCAGCTAAATCCCGTGTGAAACTGCACGCACAACCCTCAGAATACACGTACCCCGCTCACACAAGGCCTATCGCATGTGATACTCCCCGCGCACCCCTCAGTATACACGTACCCCGCTCGCCCAAGCCCTATCGCGTGTGATACTCCCCGCGCACCCCTCAGAATACACGTACCCCGCTCGCCCAAGGTCTATCGCATGTGATACTCCCCGCGCACCCCTCATAATACACGTACCCTGCTTGCACAAGCCCTATCGCCTGTGTTACTCCCCGCGCACCCCTCAGAATACATGTACCCAGCTTGCCCAAGCCCTATCGCGTGTGAAACTTCCCAAGCACCCCCCAAATGCACTGTCCCGGCCCTGTGAACTGGTGCAGGGTTAGCGCGGCCCTTTGCGCTGAATTGGGGATTTCAATGCCTTATCTTTGCGCAACGGGCGTTCTTGGAGGTGTAACTGGCGCTGCGGGATGTTCTCTGTACCAGCGCTCAAAATGGCTTTGATGTTCCATGAATACGTGGTGCGCCAGAATGCTGTTTAGCGCACACGGCTGGCACACGCTGGCGTACGCTACCTCTCTGCACTGCTTGCGTGCGCTGCCTCTGCGCTGAAATCTATGAATTACCCTGAAAACATTTAAAGGTAAAGAATTACATTGCTGGTAGACTATGAATTAGGACTCTGATGGAGAAGCACAGACCAGCAACAAAGAGACTTAGTATAACAAGAATGACAGAATATGAAAGAAGCACTAGCTTACAAAACCAGGGCATTTGACTCTAGTCAGGCTAGTTTGAATGAATCTAGGGAACAACTAGCATGATGTACACATCACATCATAATTCAAGTGGATCATAATGCCAGCATGAGGCAATACATTAAAGATGTCCATGCAACTTTAGACTTGCAGTATAACATTCACAGACAGATCATAGAAGAGGTGAGATGGTCCCCAATCCTTGAAATTACCTATCGATTGTCAAAAGATTCCCAGAGTCATGCCAGTCATGTTGGTGCACCAGATGTATGCAAGAAGGGAGAACTGGAAACACTCTCCCCTATTACCAAACTCACACAGATACACAGGAAGACCCAATTTCCCCATTAGATACAAAGAAAGCCAGGTGAAGGGAATAACGAGTGTCACACTTAGCATATCAGGTATGAACAGGAGAGGGAGTGAGGCTACACCCAAACAGAATTAGTGAGTTACGGGAGCAAGAACTGCAGTGGATTATTAGAAAGAGAGACAATACAGCTGGCTTGGCTGACAGATGCAAGAAATTGTAGCCTAGAAAAAAAACATTTTAAAAGCCCCTATCTATGCTAAGGATGCTGGGTATGCTTCAGCACCCCTAAATACATGGATAAATACTGAGCCTGAGTGACAGTCTGATAACATACCATATTATACTGCTGCTCAGAAATTATTTGAGTCCCAGAACCCAGAAGAACAATCAGAAAGAGAAATCAGAGTGGGTCCCCAGTACGACCACATAGGCAACCCCCTTATAGTAAAAGCATATGTGAATATTGAAGGTGATTCAAGCAATGCCTCTGATTATGATGAGGGAAATTGGATCCAAGAAAAGAGACATAGCAAAAGAAAACCACTCTCAGTAAAGGACCCAATGAAATAGGTTAAGGCCATAAAAGGTCTTATGACCCCATACCATTAAAATGCGAAATATTTTGAATTGGAACATCTAGAAATATATAAAATAGATGAGAGAATCATTTGGATTGACAAATGATCAGAGAACATGCATTTTGTAAAACAGGCATTCTTCCTCGTGTTTGCTATTTTCTTTGCTGGGCCTGAAGATCAAAATCATTACACATGGTTTCCTCATAAGTTTGCTGTTGTATATCAATTGTGAAGCCAGATGGCAAGGAATGTTAGTGTGGAATGCTGAAACATAGGCCCCAGGTGGAATGGTGAGGAAGAATGTTGACTCTTGAAAAAGAGGTTTGTAGAACGGAAAGCTGAGAGGAGGATGCAGTTGGGGCTGTTATGAAGAGAACATACATACATGTGATTTTAATTAACATACAAATGTTTGCATTGTCTGGTCTGTAGAGGCCAGGTTATACTACTGGCTCAACTAAACAAATGTTAATCTGAAGCCCCATGCTTGGCTTATCTTTACAAATATATGGAATTCTTCCTGTAAACAGGATTTTGGTATACCAGTTTAACTGTGTTTTTGTATCAGAATCCTAATCAGGTTAATAAAGTGATCTCTTATGCAAGCAAAACATTATCACTCATGGATATCAAATTTAATGAATGCAAACATGCACTCTTATAATGGTATAGGTGTTAAAAAAATACGACTGTCCGTTGATCCATAGCTAAAATGTAATAGTTTCCCATCAGCCTCTGTCATATTTGCAAAGTGGCCGAATCAGAACTCAGAAATCGGAATGTCTCAAACTCAAGGATTACTTCCTTGATTCTTTCAATGCAAGGATCCCCTGTAGATGAGAAAAGGGTCAATAAATGGTCATAGTTTATGTAGATGAATGATCCTATCATATTAAAGAACATGATGAGAAAGAATTAGTAACTGGCAAGGGGAATGACTGGGTGAATAACACCCCTCAATCCAGTTGAAGGAGGATCTTTGAGTATTGATGAGATTTGAAAAGATGTTCAAAATTCAAGAAAGACTTTTGGTTAGGAAATCGGATTCTGGAAGTGATCACTGGGTGGAACCTACCAACTTTTGAAGTATAGTGTAGAATCACGCCCATGACTCCATAACATCTGTTCATCTGGATTTTCAAAAGACAATGGGGATAGTGGGGTTGATATTGGCCACACATGGTTCAAGACCTAAACATTTATTTAAACCACTGTCCAGTGTGGGCTCAGTTCCAATCAACTTCTCCAACTCACAGGACTCCTCTACTAAAGAGATGAATGACCTTACCATGTTTAGGTCTTCAAATTGACTTAATTTGCCCAGTGACTCATTCTGCATGTTGCAACAAATATATGTTGACCTTTACGTATCTCTTTACCAAGTGAGTCAAATGTAGTCCTGCTTTAAATTACAAATCAGAAACAGCAGCTATGGTATGGATGACGCACATATTTTCTCATTTCAGCCTCCATCAAAAGAAAGATTCTGACTGAGGTAGTCACTTTGCCAGTGAGGTAATGACTAAAATCTGGTTAATTCTCACAATGAAGAGAAAACTCCATATCACCTACAACCTGGCATCTAGCAGGAGAGGGGGGCTCGAGACTATCAAATAATTGTTGGAATTTTAAAGTCCTTCATAGTGGATTCTGCACCCAGTTGGGACATAGAGGTACCAGTAGTCCTGATCACTCTGAGGTCTACACCCAATTTTGCAAAGAAAATATCCTCTTTTGTATTCATGACTGTCAGGAAAATGGTCTTGCCCCAACACCTGTTATATCAAACATAGGAACACAAGTTGATCAAAACCTCTACCACTCATTGATATGTTAAAAACCAACAAAAGCACCTCCAATTTGGTTTTCGTATTCCCAGAAGGACATTGAAAAGGATGCAGCAAGTACCAAGGCGTACTATGATCTACATGCTACTAAAAAGGAGCACCAGGAAAGTGTTAAAGTTTATAATTATAGTGTCCAACGGAACCAGTCCAAGGAATGAGAGTTCCTTGCAAGCAGGAAGGGGTCATAGACAAGAACTCTTCCATTGCATGCAAAATCATGAACCCAAAAGTGGAACAGCCTGAGAAATGTTTGGGACATTTGAACTAGCATAAGCCTGCCACCCTCAAATTGCCCTTCATCAGAACGTTTAATCGGTTCCTCCTCCTGATCAAACAGATTGTGACCAAACTAAGGAATCTCCATGAAGGCGTAAGTACAAATGATTACACTGAAAGGACAAATGTTTGTTAAACAATACAAATTCAAATTAATAGATAAAAACATATGAGTAAAATTGAAAATTTTGTAAAGTAGGGAGGGTAGAAGAGAACAGGGTATTCCTAATGTGTAAAGATAAAATATTGCCAAGATGTTTTACTGAACCTGCCTTTATACCCCTCTCTAAAAGCAGAATGACACCTTGATTTCCAGCTTCCCGGATCCCTTTTAGTGGAAAAGGGAACCTAAGGAAAGGGCCCCAAAGAAGGAAATTGAGGCGGCAGCCCGAGTGCTCCTCTTCAAATAGAGGAAGAACATCCAAGTCCCACTGCAGATGAAAAGATACAGATAGATAGGCTTCTTTAAAAATGTAGTTTTGTTAAATAGTTCCAGCACTTCCAAATTTCTCCTGTAGTCATCAATTCCAGGAGGGGCATTTGTGGTAGATTTATTAGCTAATAATATAGACACCTTCAATACATGAACTGAGAAAGGCCTCCTTGGCATTGAAAAGGAAATGATATGCACTGACTTTGGTATTTACTGGCAATCTCTGCCTTGTTCTTGAATTCACAATTAAAAGCAAACATTATTATTTTAAACTGAGCAATTGCTCATTATCATATATTTTCTTTCAGTCATGTGTCAATTCCTGAGCCCAACATATCAAGCACAGACTATTATACATTTTTGGTACAGAACAAAATAGTAGCACAATACAAGGCCTAGTGCAGATATAAGTAAAGAAAACTGTAATATATAAAGTGAAAAGCAGGTTCAACATTGCAGTATATATTGTTCAGGTGCTACAGCAAATCATGGAAGAAAACGCTTAAAGAATTGGATTGCTTCACATGTCCTTCTAATATAATAGCATGTGTGCAAATGATGTCCTGACTGCAAAGTTGTATTGCCTTTCAACATGGGATAAATCCATATTGAATGCATTCTTTTATTCTGCCATGTTAGCAAGTAATTTCAAACTATATTGTTTTAAAACATATGAATCAGACTGAAAATATTATTGAGTTTATTTTGTTGTGCCATGTACATTGAAAGAAGCAGGTTGCTATTGTAAGAATGGCCAGTTGGAACTTGTTAGAAGATTATTAAATGGTATGGTCAGGCCAGATGGCTTGTAGGCATCCCAAAATTCGTCTATGTTGTATTAATGGAAGGTTTCTAAACAATATAAACACAATACACTTACTTCAGACACTCATTAATAAATACAAGGCTTCAGTTTCAAAGAGAATCTTTAAACCAGTTTATCATCAATCGAAGTAAAACAATCTTTAGCTATAAGAGGTCCACAGAAAGGTAAATGATGATTAGATTCACTGCTGACAGACATCTGCATTGAATTATTCAAGGTGAAAGGTCACTGAGAATATGCACAACAAGACAATTTACTTTGAATAGTGGTGTCATGGAAAGGGAATGTCTAGGGTTATATTGTCTCTGCTGTCTGGTGAAGAACAGCTACAATTGCACAAGAAAAAATCCAAAGGCATTTATGCAAACAAATCTGACATCAAACGTCCAACAACATTATTCAGTGCATCACCACGATAGCTCTGATTAACTTTGGACAATTTGTAGAGGAATCTCTATCACAGTCCTTAATGACAACTACATGTTGTCAAGTTTCAAATCACAGGGCAATGGAAAAAAAATGAATGAAATCTTCAAAAAATGATTAGACTGTAATCATGTAACATATACATATTTAATCCATTTACATATTTTATGCAGACATTTTGAGTATACAAATTAAATCAGTAATTTCAAAAAGTGCAAACTCCCACCTACCTTTTCTAATCAAGTGTCTGGAAACCACACCTCTGGCATGCTGGGCGTGGGGTTGGAAGGAAATATAATGGCATGCCCAAAGAACAGAGTGAATTATGGAATATTGGGTGGGGAAGACTGAGAATGAGAATAAACTGGAGATTGGAGAGCAAAGGGCTGGTTCTTCCCAGAGGGAAGACATGTCCTTAGATAGAAGGAAGCCAGATCAATCCGTAGGAAGATGGCCATTATGGGCAGGGTGATTGATTTCATATAAGCCGCCTGAGTTGAATGTTTGCTTATGGAGTGATGCCTGGATGACTAGGTTCCTTGCTAGTC
The DNA here is from genome assembly GCF_040938575.1 of Ambystoma mexicanum. NCBI lineage: Eukaryota > Metazoa > Chordata > Amphibia > Caudata > Ambystomatidae > Ambystoma > Ambystoma mexicanum. The sequence continues at coordinate 821,108,793 of NC_090941.1, read as the reverse complement.
CTCCCAAAATCAGAAGTTTCATATTTAAAGGTAAATTGAAAGAAACCCATGCTAATTCCCTAAATGTTTTCATTTGATCAGGGATAAATATAGGAAGGAAATAGGAATGGGATGCAGGAGGGTGCAATTAGAAAACATGGCTACAGATGCTAATATCCGAATTTTCTTTGTTCCATATACACAGTGAGATGAGATTTATTTAACGCCCTGTCCTTTTTGCAGTGATAAACAAAATTCAACTCTGAAAGTATTTTGGGTGCCATTATAAGGTGAATCTGCTTTTGTAAAGTTAAGTATTATTTGAAAAATAGTTAGTGGTTTAAACATGTGTGGAGTCATGGTGGGTGAAATGTCAAGCGCTATCACCTGGCATGGTATCATGCATTTAATGCAGCCCAAGGAGAGCCATAGTCTTAGATCAGATGTGTGTTTAACAATATATATGCTGAAAGAATTAATTCTATTCATTTAGAACTGTGTGAAGTGTACATTCTCTGCATCCCCTTGTCTTTCAATGCATTGTCAGAATCAGGTGTCATGTGGGAGGCAAAGGGGTTTTTCAAATATGCATCTTCTACTGGAGAATAGTACATCCCCAGCCAAGAAATCTAAAGAGACTGAAAGCATTACACGCAGGTCCCTTCAACACCGGGGATACATTAAGTTTTAAAAGAATACATTCAATACGTTCAAGGAAAGTCACACACCCACATATATGAAAGATTGCATGCAGTATTCTAATGTTGAGTGAAAGTCACTTATACATGTTCAGAGACAGCTACACCCATATGTATTGAGAACTAGTATACATGTGGGTTCAGCATAGCTGGAATAAATTACTGAAAGGGAATTGTGAATTCGAATGTATAGAAACATATGCATTTAAGACGTTGTTTAGCACACATGGATTTCCTCTAATGCTGACATTTACTTCACACTTGTATAGAAGAAATAATATTTGTTCTGGATTTAAGTAGTTTTCTTCTGACACCAGCCTTGTCTTGCTGTTGAAGAACATGAAATGTTTAATGAGGAACAACGTCCCAGAAAAATAGATGAATGATAGAGGCTATACTTGGTGTAGCTTTATGTTAGATTGGGAACTGAGGATGCTCAATGGTGATATCCAAGGTGATATCCCTAGCAGACATACCTGGCAGAGGGATCGGGTGGTATCGACCATCGACTATGCTTTTATCTCTATTCAAATGTTTGAACATTTTAGAGAATTTAAAATAAAAGGGGGAAACGTAGACGATCATCGTATGCTAGAAGCCACTTTTTCTCTTAAGCAAGGAACATAGACTCTGTATTACTCTGAGAAATGATCTGTGAATTCTGTGGGTAATTGTCTGAGGAGATTTGAGAGAGGAGGGCATACTCTTACTAGCAAATTAGATTTAGTAACCAATGAGCTCACAGATCAACAACTGGGGAAATACTGTGAGCCTTCCCATTTCAGTGAATTTCTATGGGATTTAAAACCTCCCTTCTCTGGCCCTATTATCTCTTGCCGACAGAATAAACACCATTTTGGCACGGTAATCTATGAAAGAAAAAAACTAAAGCAGTGTCAAAGTGCGGTACTAAGGAGAACCGTACAAGACCCTAAAACTGATCAGGTACATACCTGAAGAGACAGAAGGAGGGGGAAGAAATGTTGAAAGCTGTTTGTGCGAGAAATTCCCGCAATTTTTGGTCAATTGTGGGATCGATTAAAACATCAGCTGGGCGATCTGAGGACACTGTCATTCAGGAATCCACCTGGATAAGCCATTTTTCTGTAGTATACAGTTCTTTTGAATCTCGGGAACGTAATCTTGAAATATCCTCAATATGGTCCCTGAGCTACACGTGTAAGGATATTGAAAAAATAATTTAAAAATCCTCTGCCTCTAAGGCTCCTGGCCCCAATGGTCTGAGTAATGCAGTCCCTAAACTAAACCCAGAATTGTGGTCCAGGGTCCTGAAGAACTTGTTTGATATAATTATCCTCACAAAAACTATTCCAGAGTCATGGCGGCAATCTATTATTATCCCCATCTACAAAAAAGGTGATCGGCAATCCCCTTTGAATTATCGTCCAATATCGCTCCTTGATGCGGATGGGAAGATCTTCTCGGGTGTTATATTGGGAGAATTAGAAAAATGGGCGGAGGCAACTAGTATTATTCCTAAGCAAAGGCATGTTTTAGAAGAGGACTCTCCACCACCCTTAGTACTCTAATTCTGAACTGTCTAAGTTCAGAGACATATACAAAAGGAGCCACCCCCATATTTGGAGCCTGGGTTGATCTTACCCAGGCATTCAATACTATCAAAAGAAAAAAAACTCTGGTGGAAGTAAAAACATTGGGGTCTTCCGGATAATTTGTTATCTATCTTGATAGAACTACATCAAAGATCATCACTAAAAGTCTGCCTCTCTAAATCAGGTCTCCTCTCACAGTCTATCAAAATAGAAAGGGGGGTGCACCAAAGATGCCTGTTGGCGCCCTTTCTCTTTATCTTATACTTTTCTGATTTGTGGAAGTGGTTGGAGAAGAGCGGTCTGGTGGGTCTTAAATTGGGCAGCATGAAAATCAATAGGCTAGCGTATGCTGGCATTATTGTGATTTTAGATCATTCACAAATCGTTCTGCAATGCCTATTGTCTGCATCATCAGATTATGCCAATGAAAATGACCTAAAATAAATCCAAATAAATCCAAAATGATGGCGTTTAAACATCCATTAAGGAAGCTAAAATATTTTGTTTTGCAATTGGACTCTTCTTCCATTCCTATGTCCAAAGAGGTCTCTTATTTGGGCTCTAAATTAAAAGCCTTCCCCACCCAGGTCGACCTCCTCCATAGATTTAAAGGTTGTAAACTTGATTGCTCAAATGAAGAAAATCTGTTTCCAATACTGTAAATTCTCTCTGCTCCCTCTTCTCAAATTCTATATTGGTAAGGTGGTCCCGGAAAATTTGGAATGGAATGCAATCTGTTGGCCCTTGACATGGAATGGGGTAAAATAGAAAGTAAAATCTGGAAAAAAAACACTGGCACTGCTGAACTGCCGAATAATGTCCCCAATCCTGTCTAAAATTCGAACTGGGCCTTCTCTCCCTCGTTGCCTGAATGGAGTGGAAATGGGTATCAATGTATAGGCTGATTCTGGCCCCTCCCAAATCCTCATTGTATGAGGAAGTTGCAATAGCCTTAGATAATTCTACATCTACTTTTTTGAATAAGCTAAGATTTAGATGTAATGAGACGTTGGCTGCGGCCGATACTAACATCGACACTCTAATCTCAAATCCGATGAAAGTGAAGGAGGCTCTCAACTGTAGGGACTGGATTAGGACCATAGGTAAAATGAGGTTGTGCAAACTGTCGTCATCTCCATCTGTAATTGATAAACCTAGGTCAACTATCCCTAAAGATCTAAGGGAATTTCCGAATTCAGTGGTATAGATTAATTTTTTTGAGATTAAGACTTAATCTGCTCCCCACTGGGGAAATTCTGCATGTCCGACATGGGGATGTTTATATGACAAATTTTTGTGATAAATGCGATGCAAATGTTGCACAATCTATTTGCCATTTGTTGATGGAATGCTCGGAAACCTGGCACCTTAGAGTGTCGAAATTTCAAAGGTTTGTTCATGATCCTTACTCACTTCTCTCAAACATATTCTGGGACAGGTTGATTTCGGGAATGGACATTTTTCTAACTGTGGAGGTGGGCACTTTATTAAAGGAGCTTAATCTGATGGTCATTAAGGGAGATATAAAACTGATTGTGAAAGGACACGTTCCACTGAAATGATATGTGCCCATATGAATCTCTGTTTTTATCTTCTTTCTTTCGTTCTTTTTATGAATTCTTACCTTTGTATGAATCAGTCAATTAATGTTTTAATGTTATGATCCTGAAATATCATTTTATGTTTCGATTTGTGTAAAAAGTAATGTTTTCCTTTTTTGGCTAATGCACTATAAATAAATAAAAAAATAAATGTTTAATAATACTTGCATAATATGAAATGTTTTTAGCTCTGTGTTGAAAAAATGCCAATGCTAAGCAGACATTTTAGTATGTCTTGTGTCTTTTAGAGTATCATTATATTTAGAGAAATATGTTGTGATTGAAAGTGGAAGCCTTTGTGGACTTAGTGAGTCTCATATAGACAGGTACACTAACAGACAGGCAGACTAAGTATTTGTTTTTTATTCATACTCACTGTCTGTTCTTTGCCCTGAATTGTTGCAAAGGATTGTACAAATGGGATTAGGAGCTCTGTGTGTCACATCTGAGTGAACCACTAGCCAACATATTAAAGTACTCAACAGTTATAAACTGATGTACACCTACGCTATAATTATTAGGAATTCCTGTGTCAATCCATTCCTATGTCCAACAGAATAATGATGTGTGCCATTAGAGTGAGTGTCATGAGCATTTTGCCAGGTATGTTTATGGTATTTGCCTGCATAGGAGATCATAGGCTGCAGTTACCAGAACCGATCATGGCAAGAAGCTTAAATGACATCTGTATTCAGCTTTGAATTGACTCTTCAAAAAACCCTGAGAAGATCCACAAACAATTTTAAATGTGGTAAAACCCATTGCACAGGTGGCCAATACATATTCAAACTGATGTAATCCTATGATTGAGAGACAAGACTGTGAAGGATATCCATCTGGCCAAGGTATAGATGATCTGGCTTCTCTGATCTTTGTTAAATAAAAACGAATCCAGGCATAGTTCTCTCAGAAATGGTGGTCTGCTGACCAGATCCCTCCCTGCACAAACTATATTCCAAAAGCATAGTGTGCACCTGTGCCTGGCGAATTAGTAGGTTGATCTTCAGCTCATGCTCTCCTGTGGTACCAAGCATGTTGAGGTTACAGGTGCCCTCTTGACAACTGTAATTACATCCAAGTCTATGCAACACAGGGAAATGACATAACTTGAACGTTTCTGCCTTGGTGGCATATTACAACAGTTAATATAGGCCATACCAGAGTTTGAGGTATGGTGGCTGGCATCTCTCATAATTTATCCAAGACATATCAATTTGATATCCTTCAGGTGTCAGCTCTATGAACCCAACTCAGCTGTGAAAGGGTTGTGTGTAGTCCCCCAGGCAGGCTGTTTCTAATGATGTCGGCAAGACTGTAGACCTGAAGGTGGCCTCTCTTTGTTCATTTGTGAGTGCAGGTAACAGCCCCTCCACTAAGACATACACTCCACAGGATGCTGTCCTGGGAAGGGAATTAAAGGGCACACCCTTAACAAAAGCACTAGCTTCACACCAGGATGCTATTGACTAGGGACGGGTGCAGGGTTAGTGTAGACAGTGGCAACTCAAACCAGCTGGAACAAGTTTCCACCATCTTGTTTTCTCTCTTTAACTCTCTACTTTCCTTTGCCCTCCACTTCCTTTGACATAAAGCATATTGAGTTTTATGTCAGAAGGTAAAACCGGTTTGCTCCAAGAACAACTATTGGACACTTAGAGTGGGCTTGCTTCTATCCAATCACCGTTAGACTTTTGCCTTTAAAATAAAGGGTCTAAGATTTACATTGGAGGAAACACCTAAGGAAGAATCCGCCTGAGAGTTGACGTTCTAGAGACCTCTAACAGTGAGTTGAAGACTGAGGGCCTCATTACGAGTATGGAGGAAGCCATGCCCTTAATAAGGGCATGGCTGCCTCCATATCGGGTTCCAGTACCGGGTTCCTCCAATGAGGACTTACCGGGCTATTCCAACCATGGAGGATCCGGTAAGTCCTCATTGGAAAAACCCATCCCCATTCCCATTTTAGCCCCCATAGGGGCCCGTTATTAGCTCCTTCGTCACCTCGCAGGACCCGGAAAGGAGGTCTGGTTTTACCAGACATCTGTTCCGGGTCCCGCTAGGGGACCTCATAATCAGGCATCCAGTAATGAACGGTGCTGGTCCCATACCGGCACCCTTCATTATGGGAGCGCCATGTCCGTAATGAGGCCCTGAGTGTCCAAGGCAGAGGTGATCTCTGCTGCCTACCCATCGCCAGGGAAAATTAGGGTTGACCTAGTGCTGCAGCTATTTATGCCCCCAAACTGCTTCACATGGATACATTGTGTTGAAGACCTTCTGAACATGTGGACAAGTATCCCCTACTTGGAAGACCGTGAACAAGGATTGAACTTGTCTCTCATCCCCAGAGTGGGACTAACAGCATCCTGAGGGTAAAACAAGCAAGGATCCCTGTTTTTCATCACCTCAAACTAATCAAATTGCATTCAAATTGGGATTGTCACAACTGGAACCAAAGGAACTGCCAGAGCTAATTTTGGTTCTCAACCAAACCTTCAAACCACTACGCTTGCAACTTCAAACCAGCTGACTGTCACATCATATCCTTATAGAACCCATTGCCTGCTGAGGATCGAATCAACCGCCCATCAGCCATCGAAGGGTCTTGCCTCAAACTGTCACGCATAGACTTGAACCAACAGCTAACTAATGTCTCGATCTGGCTAGAAAAGGAATCGCTCCTTCACCAAACTGCACAACGGAACATCAGCTTCAAATGAGTGATGCTGGAGTGTCATGCATCGAAACTACCCAGTGATTACCACACATCTCGAATCGGCTCAGCTCTTAGGTGATCATGGTGAGCACTCTGACCTGCGTGTTTGAATGCCACCATAGAACCACCTTGAGCTACTGCATTCAAACCGACTCTACGTCAGCTTGCTGCATGGACTGCTATGATCTGCTATACATGATCTGTGCTCAATCCGTTTGCACAACACCTGGAAGTCTGGTTCGACACTGTTGAACTGCCAAAAAGGTATTATTGACCCGTAGCTGCTCCTTTGGTCCATTTTGGGCCCTGGAGATTGGTGAGGTCTGTTTGGGCACCTTTGTCATCATAGACATTTCCTTTTCCTAAAGAATATCATGGTTATTGAACTACCTTTCACCCCTGTATTCTTCACAGAGTGCTGCATTTCCTCTTTTCTTGCATATTCTTTGTTCTTTCCAGCAGTTGTTTTTGTTCAGTTTTACTATTTAGTTTTCTTGCAGATGGTGTGCTTAAATAAAGTTTATCAGTTGTCATTGAACCTTAATTGGACATTCCCTTTAGGTTGGACTATTATACTTTGCTGTTGGGTTTGCTACTGAGTCACATTCACAACCCACTAGAGAGCATAGACTTCCCTTGGCCCACGGTATCACAAAAGGAGAATGAGGTATATCTTTATGACTGGGATAACTGTTGGTTTGAAGAATTGTGATGGCTGAAAATGCGGTTGTACTACTACTCACCCTTGTGCACCTGCAGAAGTCATTTTGTCACAGATAAACACAATGTGATGTGTTTAAATTAATATGGCATACCATATTTGTGGTTGCAACCAAGACCTGTTACCTCACCTCCTCAGCAGCTATGGAAGGACATGGTCCATCAGCAAGTCACTCATTGCAGTGTCATTAAGAGCTGTTTTATTGTAGTTAATGTGCTAAAGACATACAAGAGAATTTACATGCATCTAATATTAGTTGCTGTAGCAGTAATAATGGATATTAGAGGGTGGAAAGCTTTATTGGCCTCTTCTCAAACAATCAGAATGTTCAAAGTACAGTCAATAACTACTGGTATTGACTGCATTCAGAACATTTTGGTTTCAAAAGCAGACAGGGAAACAATAATAGCATTTCCAGATAAAACGACTTTCAAAATGGCACTTCCTCTATAAGATAACCTTTTTTATTCATGTTTTTATGTGTGTGTAGTTATACGTTAGACGTTTTACTATTGCCCACATATATAAATACATGTACATATCAAGAAAATACATGTTTCATAAAATTCATTAAAAACGTATATAAACATTCCCACTTAATCTCAACTTCACAATGACAGTTTGATGAATTCCAATTCATTTAACAATCTTACAAGTTCCAAAGATAAAAAGGTTCATTTCCAGCTGATAATCTGTACCAAAAGTCCTAAGTCTCCAACCAACCATTGTCTTCACAAAACGTGCAAAGTACTTTAGTCTCATCAACCTAGTGCCTCTGCAATTCCCTGCCTGCGGTGGCTCTTTGTTTCAAAGGGCCTCATTACACGGTAGGCGGTGAGCCATGGTGCTATTAGCGCCATGGCTCATGCCGGTAAAATACCGGCACCGCCTTGGCGGAAAGGGGATTTACCGCCCCATTCCAAGGTTGGAGGGGCGGTAAATCCCCTTTCCGCCATTGCCCTTCCCCATTCCCATTTCTGCCCCATAGGGCTCTATGGAAATGGGGAAGGCGCTAATTACGCCACCGCAATTTTGCGGTGCCGTAATTAGCTCCGAGGTCCCTTAGCGGGTTGGATTTTAACGCCTGCAAGAAGCAGGCGTTAAATCCTCCAACCCGCAAAGGGACCTCGTAGTACGGCGGTAAGGGTTAACGGTCACCGTTGCCATTAACGGTGACCGTTAACCCTTACCGCCGTCCGTGTAATGAGGCCCAAAGTCTCTGAATTTCTTTGGTTGCGACAATATTTAGTCAAAATCTTAAAAGTTCAGATCTCCATTGTGCATCAGGAAATCGCTGCAGGTAGGGCAATACAAACCCTCTAGGTTTCTCTAGGACAAGAAAACTCTTAAAATACTCCAATTCGCTAAACTTGTCAGGATCGAGTCCATTCTCATTAGAGCATGTTTAACTTTCAAAGGATTTTCACTTAGTTCTAATTCTGATTGGTTACAGACAAACAGTATTTTCAATGCCTCGTCTTTCAATGTGAGGAGAAATTCGCAGTTGGCTTGATTCAGGTGAACTCTTATATCAACATGTAGAGAGTTCCTCCTGGGCAACACAACTAGTCTATAAAGTGCTATAATCCTCCAATCCAAATGGGCACGTAGTGATTGCAAGCCCAACTCGTATTGTAAGCCAGTCATTGGAGCGACATGGGTAATACCTTTTTCCATATACGTCCTTCCCATCTAGCCCAATTGAGCTTGCAGGCACAAGGCTCAATATCCATACGGTACAATATCAGAGGGATAACCTTCCCCTTACAAAATGTTATCAGGGGAAGTGGAGAAAATATACTGTATGAATATGAGAATGTTTTTATTGGGCAGATTTATTGGACTCACTTTCTCTCAATGTCTGCTTCCAGGGCCTTTATCGATGGACAAGCCCTCAGCTGAAAGCCCATATAAGGATCTTCTTTTATCACTGGTAAAAGCTGATTGCTCAGCCTCCATCTATATTATGCAAGTTTTTTTAGATGATTACAGAATACCAGAATGTTCAATTTCACTGGGTTTATCTGAAGATCATTCAGATTGGCATCATTTTCAAAAGCCTATAGCATGAGCTGGAGGCCTATCGGTGTAGAATCAAGGAGTACAATGTTGTCCACGTAGGCTATCCAGTTTATTGCTCCTGCACCAATTCTCTGACTCACGAAATCATGGGTCGAGGGAGTTTCTGCCAGGTCAGACAGAAAAAGGTTAAAGAGGCAGGGAGCCAAGATGCATCCCTGCCTCTACCGATCTTGGTTTGGATGTCAGATGACAGATGCCCATGCCAATCATCATTATGGCTTACAGACCTGCCGAGAGGCCCGAGTATTTAAATGTTTGCCATAATCTGCCTCTATTTACTGAATCAAACACTTTTGATAGGTCTATCCAAGCTCTGCATATTGTGGGGCTGTTCTTTCCCCAGGTTTTGTTATTAATTATGTTTATTATAAAACATTTAAGAGCTGTGGATACCCCTTTTTCAAAATGCAATTTGGTGCTTTGAAAGGATAGCATTAGACTGCCCAATCTTCGAATTCTCTCAACAGTATACCCAAAAAAATGTTATTCTCTGCATCTAGAAGTGCGATCTGGGAATAGCTGGCAGGATCGCTTGATCGCCCTTCTTATAGATGGGAATTATTATCGACCTGCTCCATGAATCAAGGCATCTTCTCGCCCTTAAGATGGCCCTAAACAAGTACAGCAAGATTTGCGTCCATGTCTCTGCATCATTCGTAAGTTTTTTATTTCTCATTCCATTCGGCCCTGATGCCCTGGATTTGGAGGATTGAACTATTAAACCTTTAATAATCTCGCTCTCAAGTTGAATTTTCCATTGCACTTCTCTCAACAATTCTAAACTACGGAATCTTCTTTTGTGAAAAAAGTCAGTTATCGTCCTTTTCATTGAGGCAGTCGACAGGGTATACTCCTAATTGTTCATGTATGGAACCCTGATGCCCCACGGGGGGTGGGGGGGAGGTGTGAGTCACTGTTAAAATATGATCCTCCGATGGTGAGTACCACCTATTTGCAAAGGCCCTAAATGTAGGATGAGGAGAGCTCAGGGCCCCCATACTCTCATTGTGTAGTCTGCCATCCATCTCTGGGCCCCTCAAATTGACCTTTAGGTTCCAACTTCTCAAACTGTAAATTGTAAATGTTGGGGATTAACACCTATACGACTATGCCACAGAATCCTGGCTGTCAAGCTTAAGTAGCTGAGGGCTAGTTTTCCAGAAAACAATATACTGTCTCCCACTCCCTCTAACACTAAATCCTTACGCTTCAATGTGAGAGTGGACGTGGAGCAGATGTGAACTTTGTTATGGAAGTGAAAGAGTAAAGGATCAAAGGCACTGAGCCCACAGTCTCCTCTCCCCTTTGATTACACTAAATGTGGCTCCATAGTAAATAGTGAAACAGTCAGGCAAAAGCCTCAAATACCACGCCAATCTTCAAAACATTAAAGAAAGCCCGGAAGGACCCAGGAGGGCCTCCCTATCCTCTAACAGGGGGGTGCAGTTTGCACTCACCACCTACAACCCAGGACAGGTAGCTTACCTCAGGCTTTGCAGCACAACACAGTGTTAAGGGGACACACCAACCAAGCAAACCAATGCTCACTCCCATGTCGTTCTGCGAGACTCTGCCAGCCTCTGCAAACCTGCCCACTGCCAGTAGCCAGCAGCAAGGGGAACGAGTGCGGCTTGCAGCTCACACCCCGAACCTTCAAGTCTGCGAGGCTCCATGCAAACTCAAGGCACAGAGACCAGCTGCAAAGCCACGGAGCCTGCAGCCTGGAGAGCTGCTGTCGGTATCACCAGCAAGACCAACAAAGCCAACAATGCCAACAAAATCTCAGAGTTAGAGGAAAGAACACAAAAAGCGCTAGTGCCAACCTGCACTGTTGTCTCAAGTCTCACATCTCACGTATCATACGTAGCAGCGTCTTCCGGCACTTTGCAAATCAGCATTTCAGCCTTTTTCTCATGGTAGCATCATACTATTTCCTTATTAGGAAAGAGCATTAACTGTTTGTCAAGATCTACAAATAGGAGAGCAAGGAAAAATGTGTAGGATCTTATTTTCCTAAGACTACTATGCTCCTGAAGCACGACTGTTTGATAATATCTTTCACTTTGTGAGCCAGAGAAAGCTTGGAGGATCTCACTTGACCATGAATATAGAACATGGTCTGAAACACAGACCAAAGAGCTAAGAAAAATGGTGCCAATATAATTATAGAAAAAAGAATCTGGAGAGGGACAACATTTCACCAAAATGCCTGGGCTAGTGAAAGTGACATCACATGGTCATGGAAGTGATGTCATTTGGTCCCGTCCCAGGTAACATCACAGGAAGTGATGAAACAATACCTTTGACAAAACAGGAAGTCGCCTCATATAGCATTGTTCCTTAGTACACTAAGAAAATTATGGTTACAATATCACTGTAATACGATATACATTTCATATAAGGTTGGATCACCATATGTAGCATTAATATCAGTGTGTATAGGCCCATATTACCAAATCAATGTGAATATAAGCGTTCATCTCAAGTTACGGGACAAGCTGCTCCTGCTTGGTGTTGGTGTGCTCTGGGTGTCCTGCTCCCAGTGATGTGCCAAAGGACGCAGAAACCTGGCACAGAAGAGCTTTGCTTCACCTGATCAGGGTGCACAATTACACTATTACACTTAAAGTAATGCAACGTACACTTACCTAATGAAAAAAAGAGTCAAAGCAGCATGCAGCAAAAGTGACAGCAAACCTATCTGTAATTTCCTTGGATTTGGTACAGAATTTTGATTACAAAGGGTTTTGAAGGGTTTTGACACATATGACAGCAATACTCATAAGGAAAGTCAAATTAATGTACAACTTCCCACAAAGCTTACCACCAGACCCCTACACTGTATCTAAAAGTATTAAAGCCCCATGTTCATCTAGCTGCTCAGGATGTATCCATCTATTTTCTGGGCTTGCCATATGACATGGGAAGTGGACGCCTGCACTGAACAAGTATTCCACTACCACATTCGAGCAGTTAAAGCCCAGGCATAATCGAACAATGCCACTGTTACATTTGTGGAACGCTGTCTTGGACTGACCTGTAGGGCAAGGGCTGAAGTGCAGGCACACCATGCTACATACAGTTGGACATTTTAATTTGGTCAAAGTGAGCCCGTTTTTTGGGACACAGTGGGCCAGATTGATGAGTTTCTTATGCAGCCATTCATTTTCATTCAGTGTTACCAAAAACACTAGCCCGACATTCTGTGTCGTTCTCCAGCCAATTAAAGGAAAAGCGTGGCTCACATTAATACAACGAACATTGTTCAGAGAACATCTGGATTGCTAAGAAAGAAGATGTTGCAGTCTAAATATGTCAGACTGCGATTTACCACAAAGTCCAAAAAAAGTGTGCATCTTGCTGCTACAAAATGGTATATCGCCCCTAAGATTAGGTACAAACCACAGATGCAGATGCCCATGAAGAGGAAGGGGAGGACAAAGTGTACAATGGTGTTGATGAACCCATACAAGAAATAAGCTCTCAGCATTTTATATTCATGAAGTCAGCTTCTCCAGTAAATGTTTTTTTTAACATTGCAGATGGTGTTAAAAGGGCAACCATCTTTACGAAAAGGCTGTCACAGGCTGTCACAACTTATATCTGCAAAAGTTACTTGAGTTAAGTGATGAGTACTGTTACTGTTTTTCATATAATTTCTGCGTGAGTCAGCGTAACAATACTTTTTCAAGCTGTATTTATCTGCTAATCACCTATTAAAACCTTTCTCATCCTTGATAAACATTGAATATATACATTAGCATTTGTTGCCTAAACACATGGGGGTCGATTCATGGAATTTTAGCTAAGAAAATAGGCTACTTGCGCCCAATCCGCGCACGCATCTCTGTCAATTCATGGAATCGAATGCGCTGCACTTTTCCAGGACTTGTGTTGATTTTGTGTTGGCCTGGCATGACTCTGCGAGCAGTTGAAGGTCTTGCACACGACTCAGAGCACCGGGTGGGCGTGGCCTGCACAGAGGATGGTGAAGGGGGCGGAATACCAGAAATGGGAACAAACTTGGGAAGAAGTGGGCGTTCCGAGGGATGGCCTGCAGGCATTTCCTCATATGCCCTCTATTACTTGGCAAGAGACGTATTCATGCAATCGATCATGCAACGTCTCTTTTGGGAAACGCCCATTCAAGTCTTTCATAGGAAACCCCACTCAAAGGCTGGTGTAAGTACACTTGCGCATAGGATTTTCAGCGTGCAGGTGGGATCGCAGGTCGGATTTCGAGGTGTGTCTACTCAATCGGGGTTCCGATGTAACGTAGAGGTGCACATAAGCTGTGTAGAGGGGAGCAGGAAGATTTTACATGGGTTGGCATGCACATTCCCTTAGTTACTGCCAAGTTTTGATATACTTGTGTTGTCGGGGTGCCAGTTACAGGGTACCCCACAAACTGTTTCAAGGGTGTGTCTATTCGCGCTCGGGGGAGCGTGCAAAGGTTTGTGATCTAGCAGTTTTCTGCTTTGCGTGTGGGCGTGTCGGACAGAAAGGCAATTTTATTGCTGACAACTAGTATGCACCTAATTCCTGTTGGAATGTACCGATAGCATATGCATCTTTACCATTTACAAAACATCATTTGTTAATTGATCTCACAACTAAGCATTTCGCTATTAATGACAGCCTAACCTCACGGACATGTGCATTCCTAATCGATGTAGGTTGTGAAAGTGTGCGCAACCTTCTGATTGAACCCATCATGGATTAATTTCTTAACTGAAGCCTACCCTTCACTAAAACGCAAACGTGTTAGGAAAGATTTCGTAATTGTAGGTAATTTTCCTTCCATGTGGCAACCCCTAAACTTTTTGCTGTTGTTTTTCACCTTGTTCTTGACTTTGCCAGAGAAGTGCAGCCTTCTGCTGCACTCCTCTGGGCTTTCGCTCCTTTTCTTATGGGGAAACTGACATGCCCTTAAGACAGTCAGTACCGAGGAACGCTGTTTCCCGTAGTTTCTTTTATCATGTTGCGGCTTTAGTGCAACATGACACAAGAGGGCACTGTAAGCTAAGTTACAGCTCTCTTGGGTCTCTAGCCTTCTACAGGCCCTAGATACTCGTTTAGGATGGTATCTGATCGGTGCAAGTGATTCAGGGACGGGAATGGTGGCAGCGATCGTTTCTTTATATTTTGAGCTCCTTTTGGCGTCCTAAGCACGTTTTCTGCGCTTAACCCAAAATGGTGGCCTGGCTCCCAAAATGGCCAGACCACGAGGCTCCTTTGTCCTGTCCGCTGACCGTCTTGCTCCCTTCACCTTCCCCAGGTCGAGCTGACCCGGGGCCTTCCTTATTTGGGCATGTACTTTCCCGCGAAACACGGATGCTTTCGCGGGCTTCTACATGTCTTTTGTGTGCCTCCAGGGTGTGGGCTGGGATGTCTGGTCCCAATACACATCCTGGGTGCCAGAGAGTCTAGGGTGGTGTGAATGCCTGGGATCACTGTGGTCCGTGATTGGTCCACGAATGGTGTGAGTGTTGATGAGCGGATCTCCCATTGGGTCCCCTCCGTTTTGGCGCGAAGGGAACCGTGGATAAGAGGGGGCTGGAAACACCACTACCATGTCGATCTCCTGAGTTCTCACGAACGAAGGAATACAGGAGCCAAGTATCCTGCAAACAAGAGGCTGGACCGAGGAATCGCTGGTGACCCGCTGAAGGACTTCTGCTCTGCACTGCTGTCGCCTTGTGAAACCCTTTTCACCTTTGATCGAACCAGAAGGCCTGTACTGGTACTTCGACCTTTGGAATAGCGGGAACAGCTATTCTCGGCATCTTCATCATCTCCTGCCAGTAAGCCTTCGGAAGCGTCTCTGGGCCATCCAGTTGACTGACCAGCTTACACGGGAGTCTTGCTCTGTAACCGCTGCCAGGTTGTGTTGTATTTCGAGTCCTTGTCACTCTCACACGCTTCGTACACTTGGCGTTCCCAGGTCGGAAGTGAGTAGTGTACATTTGGCTCAGATACACACGGCCGCTCCGTTGCCCTGCTGTGGTGACAAAACTGTGCAGGTTTTTTCGATTGGGACGTCTTTTTACTCAACACGACGACGAGGCGTTCACTGCTCTTCTGAACCTGCCAGCTGCTGAAACTGACGCGGAGAAACCTGGGTCTGCTTGCATCGGGGAACGGTGAGTAGTTTAGCTAGGATCTGGTCGCCCTCCTGCAGGAGCCCATTGCTTTTCCCCGCTGTGTAAAACAGCACCCTTTTGCCGTACTCGCGCTCTGCTTCTGCCCACAGTGGAGGCTGCGCTTGAGTCGCGGAATTTGTTCTCCTTCATTTGTGCACTGAACTGAACTGCCTGATTTCCTTAGAAGAGACTTTCCTTTTGCCCGTTGGCACCAGCGTGTGCAGGTACTTTAGAGCACAAGGCTCTACTCTTCGCAGGGCTCGGACTTCCATCTAGTTAGGTGCCTCTGAAGGCGAACTGAGTCTAAAGCATTGTATCGCACTGCCTGTTTTCCTTCCCTTGCAGGTGGACTACACATTTCGTGCATATAACGCTTGCGACTGTCGTATTTGTATATATATTGTGTTGATATGGTATGTGTTGGCTTAATATTGTGATACTGTGATTTTCTCACTACGGTCATTGTTTTAAAGGCCTTAAAATAAATGTGTATATATTTTTGATATAACAACTGTTTGGAGTAGTTTGTAAGTGATCTTGCTTTGTGTGCTCATTGCGGGCTTTCAGTCACCCTCACCCCTCTTGAGACCTAGTCTTGACCGCCGCGATCGCTACCTTGATTGGTCTGGCTCGTCCAGAGGTTACCCTGTTCCAAGTAATTAGGTTGGCCTTCTGAACTTCTGCGCCACCAGGACAGAGTTCAGAAATCCGTCTTAACAAATTGGTGGCAGGGGTGGGATACGACTTAAGGTATCCAGTGTTGCGCACGAACTAAGGCATTTCAGGTTATTCCAACCAGGACACGTAGTGAATTGTTGTAGTATAACTTTAAAAAGGCCATAGTCCGATCTAACAGTATGGAAACAAATACCTTGTTAACTTTAAATGCTTCCAAATCAGAAACATTGAAGAAGATGTGTGCGGAGAGAGGTGTTTCCTCTCAAGGCACGAAATTGGAAATGATCCAAAGAATCGTGGCGTGGCAAGAAGCACAGCTTGACGCTCTAACTTCTGAGGACAGTGCGGAAGGTGGTGGGGCTGCTCTCACTGGTAGAACCAATGGTTCTACCGCTGCACTGATCCCTCGCGACCACGAGGACAGGGAGGATGAGATGTCTAATGTTTCCTCTGCCAGTGCTGATGGGGAGGCTATGCTTGAATTCAAGAAGCAAGAGCTGCGGTTTAGGCAGCAGGAGCTTGAATTCAGCATAGCCAAACTAAAAATCGAACAGGCAGAAAAACAAAAAGACAGGGATCACCAGTTGGAACTGGCCAAGCTTCAGATTGCAAATGGGTCCAAGGGTCCTGGACATGGGTCTGGGGCTTCCTCTCATCCACGGTTTCCGAAAGATCTGCTCAGTATGTATGAAGAAAGGAATGACATTATGGACTGGCTGAATGCGTTTGAGTATGCATGCGAAGTTCAACAAGTTGACAATGCTGATAAGATTGCCTGGTTACTCAGCAGACTGCCCCATTCTGGCTGTAGTGCCATTATGGAAATGTCGAAGGCTGAGCGAGCTGATTTCGCAATGTTAAAGCAAACTCTCATTTTAAAGTTTGGGAAGACTCCGGCCCAATATTTGAAACGTTTCAGAGAGTATAAGAAAAAGGAAGGTGGTACTTGGGTATCTTATGTTACTGAATCCTTGAAAAACTTAACTGGCTGGGTCGAAGGTTATAAGGTTTCTACCTTCGAAGGCATGATAAATCTTGTCATGCTGGAACACATTTTTGCTTCTTCTTCCCCGGAGCTTAAGCAGCATTTGGCCGATTCGAAGGAGATAGATCCTAAGAAGCTGGCCATTGCAGCAGACTTATGGGTGTCACATCGAGTGTCCCATAAGGACAAAACTCATCCTGGTAAGCAGGAGGAAGGGAAAAAGTCCAAAGATATGGAGGGTGGAGAATCTGCTAAATCTTCTTCCCATAAGTGCCACAAAAAGAAAAATAAGGGTAGGACACAAGAGAACTCACAGGGTAGTGGAGGTCCGCCTCCGAAACAGAACTCTGGTTACAATAAGCCTCCCTATGTAAACAGACCCAATGGATCTTGTTTTGCTTGTGGAGCAACTGACCACGTGAAGGGGGATCCCTGTTGTAAGGTTAGACCTTTGGGGGTCCACTTCGCTAATCTGGCCTTCTCCTCCTACGAGGAAGAAGAGATTACAGGAGCATCCTTCTCCTCAGACTCATTTCCCAGCGGGATAGAGGCTGAGGTAGTTTTAGTGTCCCTGGGTTCCTGGGAGCCTAAAGTCGCAGAGGCTTATGCTAGGATTCCGGATAATACCAAGCACTACTTCAAAGACAGTGTGCTGATCAATGGAGTAGATACTCCAGCTCTTAGGGATAGTGGGTGCAGCCGCACTGTAGTGGATTCTACCTTGGTAGACTCAGAGGAAGTTGCCAGAGCTACTCTGATGCCCACTAAGTTGGCTGACGGCCCCCTCCGTATGTTTCCCGTAATACCTGTAAATCTTACTTTAAATGGTACAGCAGTCAGGATTCCAGTGAGCATTCAGAGAAACGTCCCGGGAAAGGTCTTGTTAGGTAATGATCTCAGAGCTTTAGGGCTCTTAGGAGACACTGCCAAAAGACCCTACACACGGTCTCAAGCACGGGCAGCATTGGCCAAGTCCAATACGCCGCCCCAGCCGAAGGGGAAGCCCAAGGCGAAAGGAGTCGACAAGTCACGACGAGGGAAAGAGAATATTCCCCCGAGCTCGCCTACCACTGCGGTGGAGGAAGTTGGTCAATCGCCCGGGCCTGACGAGGAGGTGGCGATGCCTGAAGTATTCGACCCCAACGATCATCCTGAACTAAAAGACTTGTTAGTTGAAGGAGGTCCTGATAGGGACGAATTCAGTAAAGGCCAACGTGAGTGCCCATCTCTGGAAGGCCTAAGGAGACAGGCCTGCTCCCAGCTTGAGGGTGAACCTCCTGGGACGCATAGGATTTATTGGGAAGGTGGACTCCTGTATAGTGAGCCCACAGAGTCTACAGAAGGAGACCATAGGAGGTTGGTGGTTCCCCTTGCTGTTAGGCCCTTCCTCCTGCAGTTGGCGCATGAAGTTCCCCTTGCTGGTCACCTTGGTATGAAGAGGACCAAGCAAAGGTTATCCATGCACTTCTACTGGCCCAAGATGGGGGTGCAAGTAGAAAGTCACTGCAGGAGTTGTGCCTCCTGCCAGTTGTCTGGTAAGGTTGGCGCGACAATCCAAGCTCCGTTGGTACCGCTCCCAGTTGTGGGGGTACCATTTGAAAGGGTAGGGATCGACATCGTTGATCCCCTTGACCCGCAAACATCCTCAGGCAATAGGTTTATCCTGGTGCTGGTCGACCATGCAACCAGATATCCTGAGGCCATCCCATTGACAACTGTAACTGCCAAGTCAGTTGCAGAAGCTTTACTCGGCATATTTACTAGGGTTGGCTTCCCTAAAGAAGTTGTGTCGGATCATGGCAGCAACTTTATGTCGAAGTATAGGCAGGCTATGTGGAAAGAATGTGGGGTCACCTACAGGTTCTCTTCTGCATACCACCCCCAGACCAATGGTCTGGGGGGGCGTTTCAACAGGACGTTAAAGAGCGTGATTGGGGCTCTGGAGGAGCCTCAGAGAAGAAAATGGGATCTTCTTGTTTCATGCTTACTGTTTGCCTACCGAGAGGTACCACACGAGGGTGTTGGCTTCAGCCCCTTCGAACTTCTGTTCGGTCATCCCGTACGGGGACCCTTAGCCATCGTCAAGGAGGGATGGGAGATGCTCACTCCCCCTGTTACTACCAACGTAGTTGATTATGTGCTAGGGCTCAGAAAACGGATGGTACTTCTTATGGGCTTGGCTAGTGATAAATTGAAGGCAGGGCAAGCGCTGGTGAAACATTGGTACTACCAGAAAGCTTCCCTCATCAACTTTACACTTGGTCAGCAAGTCCTGATCATGAATCTCATAAGGCCTCGAGCTTTCCAGGACAAATGGTCAGGCCCTTACCCAGTGGTGGAGCCCCTGGGTGAGGTTAACTATTCAGTGGACCTTGGAAGGCCTGAACAGGCTCCAAAAGTGTTTCACGTGAATAGGCTGAAGGCTTTCGTCCCAAGCGTCGAAATCGCAGCACTGCTACTGGCTTCAGATGTTGAGGAAGAGGAGTCTGAACCTCTCCCCGACCTGTTCCCAAGCAGTCCTTCAGATAGCTCTTTTGAGGGTGTCCGAGTGGCCCCTCACCAAAATGGACAAGGCTCAGTGGTTTACCTTGGACATGAAGTAGGTGGAGGGAGGAGACAGCCTCTACCCAGTAAGGTACAAGCAGTACAAGACTGGCCTACCCCCACTACGCAAACCCAAGTGAGAGCCTTCTTAGGACTCACGGGGTATTACCGCAATTTTGTGGCAGACTATGGCACCATAGCTGCCCCTCTGACTGCCCTCACAACTCCGAAGAAACCCAAGAAGGTAACTTGGACCGACGAGTGTGAGAAGGCCTTCAATGGCTTAAAAGACTCCTTGTGCCAGGCCCCTGTCCTCAGGGCCCCTGATTATCAAAGACCTTTTATCATGCAGACGGACGCCTCTGACACTGGGATAGGAGCTGTACTATCACGAGTAGATGAGAAGGGTAAGGAACACCCTATCGGTTTTATTAGTCGCCAGCTTAAGGACAGAGAGCTCAGATGGTCCACGGTAGAGAAAGAATGTTTCTCTGTTGTGTGGGCCCTAAGGAAGCTGAGGCCCTACCTCTATGGGACCCACTTCACTGTGCAAACTGACCATAAGCCGTTAAAGTGGCTAATGAACATGAAGGGGGAGAATCCAAAGTTGGTTAGGTGGTCCATAAGTCTACAAGGCTTCGACTTCACTATTGAGCATAGGCCAGGTGTCCAACATAGCAATGCTGATGGGTTGTCCAGAATGTTTAACCGACCTGAACAAGAGACTCATCCAGGGGTGGATTAGTTCCCCCTGTCCATAGTCTGGGAGGGGCGAGTGTTAGGAAAGATTTCGTAATTGTAGGTAATTTTCCTTCCATGTGGCAACCCCTAAACTTTTTGCTGTTGTTTTTCACCTTGTTCTTGACTTTGCCAGAGAAGTGCAGCCTTCTGCTGCACTCCTCTGGGCTTTCGCTCCTTTTCTTATGGGGAAATTGACATGCCCTTAAGACAGTCAGTACCGAGGAACGCTGTTTCTCGTAGTTTCTTTTATCATGTTGCGGCTTTAGTGCAACATGACACAAGAGGGCACTGTAAGCTAAGTTACAGCTCTCTTGGGTCTCTAGCCTTCTACAGGCCCTAGATACTCGTTTAGGATGGTATCTGATCGGTGCAAGTGATTCAGGGACGGGAATGGTGGCAGCGATCGTTTCTTTAAATTTTGAGCTCCTTTTGGCGTTCTAAGCACGTTTTCTGCGCTTAACCCAAAATGGTGGCCTGGCTCCCAAAATGGCCAGACCACGAGGCTCCTTTGTCCTGTCCGCTGACCGTCTTGCTCCCTTCACCTTCCCCAGGTCGAGCCGACCCGGGGCCTTCCTTATTTGGGCATGTACTTTCCCGCGAAACACGGATGCTTTCGCGGGCTTCTACATGTCTTTTGTGTGCCTCCAGGGTGTGGGCTGGGATGTCTGGTCCCAATACACATCCTGGGTGCCAGAGAGTCTAGGGTGGTGTGAATGCCTGGGACCACCGTGGTCCGTGATTGGTCCACGAATGGTGTGAGTGTTGATGAGCGGATCTCCCATTGGGTCCCCTCCGTTTTGGCGCGAAGGGAACCATGGATAAGAGGGGGCTGGAAACACCACTACCATGTCGATCTCCTGAGTTATCACGAACGAAGGAATACAGGAGCCAAGTATCCTGCAAACAAGAGGCTGGACCGAGGAATCGCTGGTGACCCGCTGAAGGACTTCTGCTCTGCACTGCTGTCGCCTTGTGAAACCCTTTTCACCTTTGATCGAACCAGAAGGCCTGTACTGGTACTTCGACCTTTGGAATAGCGGGAACAGCTATTCTCGGCATCTTCATCATCTCCTGCCAGTAAGCCTTCGGAAGCGTCTCTGGGCCATCCAGTTGACTGACCAGCTTACACGGGAGTCTTGCTCTGTAACCGCCGCCAGGTTGTGTTGTATTTCGAGTCCTTGTCACTCTCACACGCTTCGTACACTTGGCGTTCCCAGGTCAGAAGTGAGTAGTGTACATTTGGCTCAGATACACACGGCCGCTCCGTTGCCCTGCTGTGGTGACAAAACTGTGCAGGTTTCTTCGATTGAGACGTCTTTTTACTCAACACGACGACGAGGCGTTCCCTGCTCTTCTGAACCTGCCAGCTGCTGAAACCGACGCGGAGAAGCCTGGGTCTGCTTGCATCGGGGACCGGTGAGTAGTTTAGCTAGGATCTGGTCGCCCTCCAGCAGGAGCCCATTGCTTTTCCCCGCTGTGTAAAACAGCACCCTTTTGCCGTACTCGCGCTCTGCTTCTGCCCACAGTGGAGGCTGCGCTTGAGTCGCGGAACTTGTTCTCCTTCATTTGTGCACTCAACTGAACTGCCTGATTTCCTTAGAAGAGACTTTCCTTTTGCCCGTTGGCACCAGCGTGTGCAGGTACTTTTGAGCACAAGGCTCCACTCTTCGCAGGGCTCGGACTTCCATCTAGTTAGGTGCCTCTGAAGGCAAACTGAGTCTAAAGCATTGTATCGCACTGCCTGTTTTCCTTCCCTTGCAGGTGGACTACACATTTCGTGCATATAACGCTTGCGACTGTCGTATTTGTATATATATTGTGTTGATATGGTATGTGTTGGCTTAATATTGTGATACTGTGATTTTCTCGCTACGGTCATTGTTTTAAAGGCCTTAAAATAAATGTGTATATATTTTTGATATAACAACTGTTTGGAGTAGTTTGTAAGTGATCTTGCTTTGTGTGCTCATTGCGGGCTTTCAGTCACCCTCACCCCTCTTGAGACCTAGTCTTGACCGCCGCGATCGCTACCTTGATTGGTCTGGCTCGTCCAGAGGTTACCCTGTTCCAAGTAATTAGGTTGGCCTTCTGAACTTCTGCGCCACCAGGACAGAGTTCAGAAATCCGTCTTAACAAAACGCAAAGAGTAAACTGAAAAAGAAGCAATCACTTTTAGACAGTCTGTTAACTGATAGTATCATTAAGGGAGTGCCTGGCAAATCACTACCCCATGCCTACACAAACAAACTGTTGGCTTTGTTATTGCTCATTTCCTTTGCTCCTTTCTTCCCCTCTACATTGGCTCCTCTCCTTTCTTCTGCCTCGTGTTCTCTCTTTTCCTTTTCTCCCATTCCCCTTTTCCCCTTCCCTTCCACAGCACTTCCACTGGAAAGAGGAAATTGGTAAAAAAGGTGCTATGTCGGGGCCGGATGCGGAACATCAACTGTAGTCCACACCATGATACAGCACCTGCATTGGGTAGAAGAGCAACTTTTCCTTTGGTTCGCCATTCTACAATCAACACACTGTCAACGGAGAGAAGCTCAAAATCTGCTGCAACAGTGAGCAGTCATACTGGAGCAATCACTTCCATTGTGCAAACTGTGCAATGCTAAGAGATACGGCTAATTCTAAATCCGGGCCAGAATGTCATCAGTAAGCAGATTCCTGGATTTAAAAAGGTATCTAACTTCTCCCTCTTGACATGTTCTTCCCTTCAACCATGTATTCTATCTATTTATTGATTTATTTATCCATTTATATAGGTCACTGTTCGGCTGACCGTTTATGCAAACAGCCAAGTTGTTAGCGATCTTCAGAAGGGCCAGTATGATTGCTCAGCTTGCAAGGCCAGAAGGAGTAAGTTCCATTGTTTGGCTGCAATAGTCGGGAAACTTGAGCCGCTTGATTTTGCCCAATTAAATCTGAGTTGGGTGAGACAGTGAGCAAAGGCTGCTCTGGTGGGTCTGGAAGACTTTGCTTTTGTAATTTTCTGTGACAGGTAGTGGGGAGCCACATGGGAGAGGCATCTGTGTGTGATTGACAGGATTTGAATAAAATCCAAAGGTGGTGGGTGGGGGAGTAAGATTTGGGTATCTTCAGCATAGTTAGTATAGGATATGCTGATGGAGTTTAGTAAGTCAAAAAGTGGTTTCGTAAGTATATAATAGAGGATCAGAGATACACATGACCCTTGTGGCATGCCACAAGAGAGGGTGCTGGAGGGGCACAGGCCTTTTCGGAGAATACCCTAATGGATCTTTCCTTCAGGAAGGAGGAAATCCATGTGGAGGTATATCCATTCGCACAAGGTAAACAATTACTAAACTGGCTGAATGGAGGGATGAAAAGAGGAGCAGATTGGGAAGAGACAAACTGTACAGACATAGGCTAGTGGCTATCAATGCACTAATCCATTTTGTAAAGGACATACCACCCGTTTCCTCCTATAGCAGAAAGAAGTACAGATAGTTTGTTATGGCCCAGCCACACACATGAATATGGGGACAAAGAAGCTGACCTTTTGCCACAAATAGTATTCAGATGGGCAGATTGAATACAAGAAAACTTGACATAACAGGTCTTGCATTACAAGCATATGGTTAAAAATGAAATCCTGATTCTGATAACGTAAACAATGCTGCTTCAAGCACGATTACATAGGTTAGGGGACCCCATCTAGCCTCCGGCTTACATAAAAGACAATTTCTTGAACATTACCTCCACTAGGCCCATGCAGCCACGTGTTCAAAGTACCATTCACAGAAAAAGGAAAGTAATAAGTCACATCATAGATGGAGATCCCTCTCATCCCCACAACCATTACATGGCGCCTATGGGCACTCTCATGAAAGATCCCAATATGGCCATCCACCAAAATGCAGATGATACTCAGTTGTACATGAGAGTAAATAGCGCGGAGGGAATCATTCATCTCTGCGATTACTTAGCCATCATCCAGCCCTGGATGCTGACTGCCCACCTCAAACTAAACCGATCCAATACTGAATTTGTTCTCATAGGTCTGCCCGCTAAAAAACGAGAATGGCTCAATGATATGCTCCTAGACGGATTTGATCCATAACTCTCAGACTCAGCAAATCCTTGGGCTTCACCATTGACAGCAATCTGTCCTTCCAGAATCTCTACCCTTCAAAAAATCAAACCCCTCATCCTGCTGCAGAACATCCAGACTGCATGTGATCTAGCACATTGATGGGGTAAATGCTGTTCTGACAGGGCACCCAGCTGCTCATTTGGCTCTCCTAAAAGCAGTCCACCAAGTGGCAGCATGTCTTATTACAGGAGCATTTTACCAAATCACCCCCATCCTAAGCAAACATTGGCTTCCACACCAAGCCAGGATATTGCTGAAGACTGCATTTAACATCGACAAAGCACCCACGATTAGCACACCAGCATACCTGGCTTCTAAACTTTACATATCTGGAGACACACGCTCCTTGCACATCTAATCAAGCAACCAGCTTGAATCACAACTTATCCGCAAAGAGAGGACCTGCAAACAATCTTTCTCTTGTCATGCACCCAGCCTCTGGAATTCAATCCCGGTATCAGCTCTGAAGGCCCCCACAATTCTGCAATTTTGCAAATCTCCCAAAACAAGACTCTTTCAACAGCACCTGACCAGGGGCTAATTCCAATGGATGTACATACCGATGCACAGACCTCACAGTACTGTGCTACTGATAAAAGATGCCAGCCCGAATGCATGCTAACCAGACTCTGTACAGCGCTCTGCTTCTCTTGAGCTAGGTCTGCAATTCAAACAATAACATCAAATAAAATAAAATAGAGGCCGACCTAGAGTTAAAGGTCCAACCCTTATTCAGTGGATGAGACAACAGGAATTTTCCAATATAGAAAGAGAGAGACTAAGCTGTGGAGGGAAGCTGCCCTCATCTTGCTCACTGATGCCCAGCTATTCCTTGAGGGGGAGAATTCACCCAGTACTTAAGAGGGTGCCCATCTTTCTGTAAAACAGCTACAAGAAATCCAGATGCAAGCATAATATAATGGGGACATAATCCTGAAGGTATCAATACTCTTTTATCTGTAAATCCTGCTGGATGGGGGTATATACATTGGTTGTACATCCTGGGAAATAAGTAAATAATTCAGAAGCGTATGTGCTTCTGGAATTATCGATTTGATTAAATAGATCCTATGGTGTGTATACTGGGAGATGCCGTGACTCCTTTTCTATGCAATGTACAAGCACAGACGAGAAAAGGACATCTCACTGTGTGCATACATAGAAACATATAATAGTTGAAGTAATTTCCTGTTTACATCACCAAGCAAAGTTGTGTCACTGGTGCTAATCCTTTTAAGAAAAGGGCTAAAGGCTATTAACTTCCACCTGTTTTCCCACTTTTAATTTGCCTATTGAAAATTAGTAATGTATACTTTTACACATTAATAGAATTGACGGGAGTTTGGCAAACATACACTTTCCTTTTGTGAGTGATTCTCTTGCAAGAATGTTAAGTAGCTTGTTAGTGAAACTGAGTTTTCTACAAGCTGTTTGTAAGTGACATGTCAATTGAGGGACGTGGAGGTATCAGTTTTCAATATAAAGGAAGGAGAGAGATTTGGATAGGCAGGATGTTTTGATTGATTTTGGTATAAACAAATTAAAGCTTTATCCTGGACCCTCATGCATTTTTCAATTCCTGGTGCATATGTGCCCAGGGTAAGCATAATTTACATATGGTGAAGTGTGTGTTTACAAATGTCTATGCAAGTAAATGTACTATAGAAAAGTAATGTGACCAGTATATTGATCCTTTTTCATTATAGTATCATTTGAAATTGGACGCTCATAGATGTACAATTGGTTGATATTTAAATTGATTCACTTATTTCTATTGTATTAATAAATGGATCTTCTGTTCTACCCTGTGTGTTTCTTGTCCCAAAAAGGGAGGGAGGCTGCTGGGAATCAATATTATTGAATTGGTGGTCCCAGGTTCATGTTCATAAAAATAACTTTATTCAATAAATAAAAAGTGTGCGTGCCTGGTTTGGAGGTTTGTAGAGAATTTCCCCGAATTGGATTTCACCCGATGCAAACTTTTTTTGTAGTTATTGAACATTAGTAAAGGTTTACTTCTAAACCAATACACAATAAAGAAATAAAACATAGTTCACTTATTGATCGTTTAACAATGTGATACTCGTTTTTAAATTCGATTTCCAGAAATTCAAAATATACAAGTAAACATAAAATTGACATTTGCTTTTTGTAATAGATTATCTTGTGTTTATACAAATGGTTTACCAAGAACTTTAACGACAAAACACAAATAAGATATCAATGATCTCTACATAAATATGATTTCATTGTTACACATACATTTTCAAAAAGGAATCATTAAATAAAAAAGCGTACCAACCAGAGCTTATCAAGCCATATCTAGAAATACTTCAAATTTAGATAAGGGTCCAGTTGTGATTATATTCTGCATGAAGAAGGTACTTATTTTGAATGAGCATAAAACAGTTTGTGGGCATGGAAATAAGACATTGGGGATGATTACAAGTTTGCTGGTATCCCACCAGTGTTACCGGCGGGATATTTGTAAACTGCCCTTAACTTCTCCGCCACCCAATATCCCTGTATTACCGGGATATTATGAGCAGCGGCATGCCAGTAGTTTTCCATTCCCATGAAGTCCCATAGGACTGCATGGGATGGGATTTCCTGAATCACTGGTACCATTAGTAATGGTAAAGGTGATTCAGACATTTGTTTGCTGATAGGGGCCCCCATATCCCTGACCTGATACATGGCTCCCACTGGCAAACTTGAAGTGTGCTAGTCTGGAAAAAATACCAGAGCCGGAAATACTGACATTATTTTCTTCATTTCTTCTGTACTGGCACAGTTGTAATGAGACCTTATTGACTTAAACAACTGAGATTGTTAAATATGTGAGCGTCTGTTACTGAGCAATGTCCAAAGGATGGATCCATCGGAGCCAAGTAATTTAGATGTTAATACCATGTTTCCATTTTAAAAAGAGTGGCTGTGTTTACATATCAAGTGGCTAAACAGCCACAGTTAACGTAGAATTAAGAATATGCAAAGCTAGAAGAAACAATTAAGAATACAATACATCATGACCACATTGTAGGCTACTTTTAAAAAAAGGCTTTGAAAACCCGACCATCTCTCAAATTATTGTAGAATATGCTTCAAACTGTTATAGAACTGGGCACATGTTTACAACATACTGTGTTCCTGAGATATTTCTTTACTTGTAAACTAAATATGTTTTGTGTCACTGTGAATCTTTGAGAGATTGGTTTCAGTAGTTCTTATTTAGTAGTAATTACTACAGATGTTTTCTAATATAAACCCAGGAATTATTTTGAAGCATATATTTTCCAGATTTCAATTTAATTTGTGAAACTATGTCAATATATATGACAAATGCAATAGGTAAGAAGGTAACAAGAAACTGATGTGTGTTTTCATTGCAACCCAGGTACCTTTTGAATAAGTGGGGCTATTGTTATGCCATTTTAGAAGATGAATGCAAGTTTTCAAATTTAAATACATAGTTATTACCATCAATAATACTGGACATGAAGCAATGTTTTGAAAAGTTTCTATGTGCGTGATTATGTCTGAATATAATTCTTGAAACCATACTCAACTACCAAATATAATCAGTCAGTTTGGAACAACCTAGTCCCTGGTTGCATAGGGAAGGGTAGAAACAAAATACTGGGGGGGATTTCCCCCCCCCAAATAAGGGATTTTTTTTCAAGGTATCAATTTGCATTGTGTTTTACAGTTCATTATGATTTGGATATGAAGGCCATCCCTGCTCATTAGGAATCTCTTCAAAAAAGCTGACTCGGGAGAAGCAGAGACCAAGGAGCCGCAGGATAGTCTTGCCAGTGTTAGAGCTCATGAGGAAGGAAGATACTAGTATATCATGTGGCTTATTCCATGATAACAAGTATGTAATTATTTTCTACCTAGAGGGAATTTGCGGCTCCATAACATCTATATCAATGCATAAACAGTGAACATTGGGAAAGTAAAGTCAAATCAGTATGCTTCAAATATTCTTTATTAGTTAATCCTTAATGCCCCACCGGACAACACTCCTTCCTTCTGATGGATTCTAACTCAACTGCTCTTCCTTACCATTCTAAAGCCTAAATATGACATATACATAATTTACACACCGCCCTTCCATATACATAAAGCACACAATTCTATATGTTTGCTTTTGAACAATACATCTTTTTTCACACTAATGGTTTACGTTGCACAAATCAACATATATTTGAACAGTGGGCACTGTGGCCCAAAAGTGAAAACAATATACAATTTACCTCATGTTACATGTTCTCCTTTCTTCTCACTTAACATGCTAACTCAGATAACGTGGTTGGCGACATTCCCTCTTTAGTCTGTCTCCTACTGCTGGACCATTCTTGTTCATTCCTCGAGGTTTCACTATTCCCTACTGACAATTGCCCATTTCACCGCAATTCTTGCTTATTGTGTTCACATGCCATACTCTCTGATCAGACATTTTAACTGATCCATGTAAACTTTTAATCACCCTAACATGTGTGGGCCATATCTGTCTAGCTTCCGCTTATGGAAGCTTAACAGACCGTAATTCTCCTTCTGCAAACTTGTTTTCCCTCATAGCCTTGCATGAGTCAAACCTGACTTTGTTACCTTCCTGTCTCTCTCTGGTTCTTTCACGCACTGCCTCCGTGTTCAACCTACTCATGCTAGCTCTAACAAACCAAAATAGACACAACCTAGTATTGGGTCTCCTCTCCCTAAGCATCTCAAATGTTGATACTCCAAAGGGGGAATGAGGGATACAAATATGTGCCACTACCATTTCTTGAAGAGATTTCTTCCCATCTCTCCCTTCTTATATCGCTCCACGGATGCTCTCCTTAATTACACAGTTCAATCTCTCGACAATACCATTTGTTTCAGGATGATATAAGGGACTTGTGTGGTGCTCCATACCATTGGTTTTCTGAAGATTCTCCATCTCTTCAGAAACAAACTGCACTCCA
The DNA here is from genome assembly GCF_040938575.1 of Ambystoma mexicanum. NCBI lineage: Eukaryota > Metazoa > Chordata > Amphibia > Caudata > Ambystomatidae > Ambystoma > Ambystoma mexicanum. The sequence goes on along the minus strand of NC_090941.1, from coordinate 821,079,244 downwards.
TTATACAAAAATATAAAAGAGGGATATCCGCCTTCTTAAAAATTGCTTAAAAAAACTCAATAATTTCTTTTGTGCATAAGTTATGCATCCATTCTCTCTCCACCCACCTGGACAAGATATCCAGCAGCACTATGCAATATTTCAAGGTCTATTGACATCTCACTTGACCCACGATATCTAACCCAACATCCACAGCATGGTGGAAATGGTCATCAATGAGATTGGGTATGACCTACTCACATATCTCTTTGCTGAATTATCACACACGTTACAATCTCTATCATCCTCGCCATATGAGCATCCATGCCTGGCCAACAATCGTCCTGTCTGAACAATTGGTTTGTCTTAGACATTCCTTGATGCCCACCATGTGTCATCTCCAAAATGTTACACCTCACACGCTCAGGTGGAATAATCTTATCCCCTCTCAACACTAATCCACCTTACATTTGAAGTTCATCGTACACCATCTTGAATCCTTCTGATATAGCTTCCTTACAAAGCTGCATACCACTCATCCCACTCTTGAATATTTCTTTAATTACTAGTAATATGGTGTATGGCAATGGCACCACACAACTTACTTCTTTTGACACTACATCCTGACCGACACTCAACACTTGCTCATCCTTCTCACTCCATTTTCCAACTCACCCAGTCATGAATGACAGGTAGTCATCTACTCTATTTCTGACACCTGGTACACATTCCCCATCCCACGTACGTTGTGGAAGACCAGTAACCCACTTCCTTATCCTGTTCAACACCTTATCCAATCCTTTCATCATTAGTATTTTTTTGAGTGGTTTATGACCTGACCGAATAGCAAATCGTGCTCCAACACAAATGGAATGAACTTGTCAACTGTCCACTTTACCACTAATAATTATTTTTCTATGGTAGAATAGAATAATTGCGCTCTGCTTCCTTGAGCACTCAAAAAGCAAAAGCTATTGTGTATTCCTTACCATTATCTACCCGTGACAATACAGCTCCTAACCCATCGTTCCTGGCATCTGTGACAACCAGTAGTAGGATCAAAATTATTCAAACCTGGGGTCTTAATTACTGGCATTTTCCCTTCTTGGGGCTCAGCCTTGCATTCCGAGTCCATGTGAAAACTTGCTCTTTTCTTAATCAACTTTCTCATTTTATGTGTTTTACTAGCAAAAGTTCGGAATACATTTTGTGTAATACTCTACCATTCCAAAAAATGATGGTACTTGATCCTTATTGCTTGGGGTAGGAGAACTAACAATACTGTTTAGCAAATCGTTCTTAGGTCGGAGCCCTTGTCTTGACATCTTGCGTCCCAGATATTGTATACTTTTTATGTAAAATGTACACTTTTCGTTACTCAGAGTCATCTCAGCAGATTTCAATACGTTCAATACTCTATTCAATCGGCTATTATGTTCTTCCACATTTCTTCCACATATAAACTCATGCTCCTGAAAATACAGTACACCCTTCTCATCATTGATCAATTGATACATGATGCGTTGAATTAGTGCAGCTGTAGAAACAAAACCAAATTGCTGCCTGACCCATTGAATCTATCCTTCAGGAATTAAGAAAGCTGTAAGACTTCTTGAAGAAGAGTGGAGATTAATCTGATGATACACAGATTTCAGTCTCGGGTGGGGAACACCTTGACTCCAATTATTTCTCTGTGATGTCAGGCAAGGAATTCCTTTCTGGCACAATGCAACTGTTCAATCTAAGGTCAGTACATAATCTCAAAAAAAGAAAACAAGCAATCGGTCCTGTGCACAGTGAAAATGTTTTTCATTAGCCTATTGCATTTTCAATCATTTTGAAAGTCTTTTTAACAAAAATATTTTATCAACGTTAATAAAAATAGCATTGACATGACATTATTTGATGAGAAGTTTCAACCATACCAACATAAACTCTGCTTCCCATTCGGTTTGCACACCGATCATCCTATCACATGCAGCCTTCCAACCCCACCCGAAGCCTGTCAATCTCTCTGCTCGCCCACTATTCCCATCTATCATCACCCACCCTACCCCCCTCCGTCCACCCGCTCCTCCACCGCCCCATCCCGCTCCAGCACCAAGACCATCCTTGGCTGCCGATGTGAACTGCATCCTATTTAATGCCCGATCTGTGGCAAAAAACAGACATTGCATCTTTGATCTCCTCGCCTCAGTCAAACCAAACCTAGTTTTCATCACTGAAACCTGGTTCTCTGACGACTTCGGCCCAATCGCTAATGAAGCCTTTCCGCCTGACTACTCCCTCATCCCACTGAACCGTCCGTCGAGGGGAGGGGGGATAGCATTCGTCTTCAAATCTCTCGTCCGTGCCTAAATCATCGACAACCAACCCTCCATTCCATCCTGCAAATCTCTCCTCGTTAAACTATCCCTCTCCCCGTCGCTCTCACACAGCTTCCTAATAATCTACAGGCCCCCTGGCTACGATAAACACTTCGCAAACAACCTTTGCGATTCTATTGCCACCCTCCAACTAAACCATCCCAACCTCATCCTTCTTGGAGACTTCAACATATGGCTCGCCATCCCCACCAACCCTATGACATACTCCCTGGTTGACGGTTTAGATGCAATTAATCTCCAACCCCACATAAACGGCCCGACTCACTATAAAGGACACACCCTTAATGCCATCTTTAGCTCCAACACCCTGACCCATCTAATGCCGCCCACCCCTGTCATCTGGTCCGATCACTTCATTCTCTCGTTCGCCATCCACTCACCCAAACCCCTTCCCGTACTCGCATCTGAACCTCCAAACATACGCAAATGCTGGAAGAAACTAATAATCATCCCGGACCTAGCCAAGGCACTCCTCCAGTCTCCACCACCTACCTGCTATCTCAACAACCAACTAACCCCTGAGGCCTTTGATTCATGGCTCAACGCATCTCTGATGCGGCTCACCCCCTCGTGCAAACCATCAACCCGCCGTGGCCTTTTCCCCAGATGGTTCACCCCTGAGCTGAAGACCACTAAACGACAATACAAATACCTAGAACGCAAATGGCAGAAAGAGAAAACCCATGAGAGCAAGACCTCCTTAGCCCGACACCTGTATCGGTACAAAGCCGAAATCCGGAAAGCAAAAAAGGCCCACTACAACTCCCGAATCCTAAACTGCAAAAACCAAAGCAAAGAACTTCACAAAATTATCTCCGAATTCACCAATCCGGCTTGAAACACAACCATCCCGACCGCGTCACAATCACTGTGTGACTCTCTCTCCCTCCACTTTTACTCCACGGCTATCGAAAGGACAAAAACTCTAACCACCAAACTGGCTCACTTACAGCCACCTGGCAATCCTCCGCCCATACCGGCCATCCCATCAGCTGCGACCTCTATGCAACCAACGTTCGAATCCTTCAGTCCAATATCACCAGAACAATTTCTCAAACTCCTATCCACCCGCAAACCATCTGGATCACCATTGGACCCCTGCCCAGCCACAACCCTAAAAGAAATCTTTGCCTCCACCTGCGCAGGAGAACACGCAAGATCTATCATAAATGCCTCCCTTTCCGCCGGTATCTTTCCAGACGCATTCAAATTGGTGCACGTCAAACCACTAATTAAAAAACCTTCGCTCGACCCTCTCGAGCCCAAAAACTACCGCCCCATCTCAAACACCAAGTTCCTTGCCAAACTCATTGACCGAACCGCCTACTCCCAACTAAATGCCTTTGTTGAAGCCAACAATCTCCTGGACCCCGCCCAATCAGGATTCAGAACCCGTCATGGAACTGAAACCACCCTAACCTCGATCTGGGATGACCTTAAAATGACAGCTGACTCCGCGGGATGCGCCGCACTAATCCTTCTCGACCCATCGGCCGCCTTTGACACGATCAACCACTCAATCCTCCTGGACCGCCTCCACTCCCTAGGGATACGTGGAACCGCCCTTAAATGGATAGCTTCGTTCCTCAAAGACAGGCACCAAATAACGACACTCTCCGACTTTACCTCCCAAGCCCAACCAGTCGACACAGGAGTCCCACAAGGAGCATGTCTATCCGCCCTCCTGTTCAATCTCTACCTGATCACCCTCCCACCAATAATTCGTTCACACAACATCCTGTGTTACAATAACGCCGACGACACTCAACTAATTCTAAAAATCCTGAACGCAAAACCCAACTCCCGACTTGATATTGCATCCTGCCTCCTGAACATAGAACGCTGGATGACCCAAAGCCACCTCTTGTTAAACCCATCCAAAACAGAAATCATGGTTTGCGGCAACTCTGATCTTCTACCGCACCCACTACCCTGGCCACCCGCCATGGGCAACTCACCGACACCCTCCAACACAGTGAAAAATCTTGGATGCACCCTTGACTCCGGCCTAACACTCTCGCGCCAAGTCAACAATGTCTCAAAGTCCTGCCACTACCACCTCAAAAACCTTAGGCGCATCTTTCCATATCTCTCATTTCCCAACAGATTTTCCGCGGTCCAATCAATCGTCATATCACGACTGGACTACGGAAACCCCCTATACCTCGGAATTCATGCCTACCAACTGAATAAACTCCAAAGAGCACAAAACGCGGCGGCCAAAGTGCTACTCGCGCTCGGTCCAAGAGACCACGTATCCCCAGCCCTCAAGACACTGCACTGGCTTCCAGTAGCCCGTAGAGTGGCCTTCAAAACCTTATGCCTCACCCATCGAGCACTACATAAAACTGGACCGCAATATCTTCAAGAAAAGTTAATACCTTATCACCCCACTTGCACCCTTAGATCAAGCTCAGCCGGCCTCCTAGTAATTCCCAAGACAAACTCAGTCAGGTTAGGCGGAGCATCATTCTCAGCCCTGGCCCCAACCCTATGGAACTCGCTCCCTCCCCACATCCGCCTAACTAAGGACTTAACGGCATTCCGCAAACTACTAAAAACCTGGCTCTTTCCCTAAAACCAACCGGTTCCAAACCAGCAACATCAATCATCACAATAACACCGACCCAGCAAACCACAAAATAAATAAATAAATAAAGTACAGCTAAACTAACCAGACTGTAACCTACAATGACAAACAGAACTAAAACGAGTAATGTAGATCTAAAACAGTGAAGTGGACAATAGGAATAAATCACTGGGAATGTAGAAAGTGCAGAGATCGGATGAACGTGGAGACCGGACGAGCGTGGAGAGCAGAAGAGTGTGGATGGCGTGATTGGACGAGTGGGGAGTACGAATGACTGTGATGAGTATAGATGAGTGTGGATGAGTGTGGAGGATGAATGCTGTTGGCGGATGAGTGTGGAGGGCAGTTGAGTGTGTAGGACGGTTGGTGATTGGACGAGTGGGGAGTACGAATGACTGTGATGAGTATAGATGAGTGTGGATGAGTGTGGAGGATGAATGCTGTTGGCGGATGAGTGTGGAGGGCAGTTGAGTGTGTAGGACGGTTGGGTGTAAAGAGCGGACCAATATGAAGAGCAAATGAATGTGGAAGACGGATGAATGTGGAGAGCTCATGAATGTACAGAGCGGTTGAGTGTAGAGAGCGGAGGAGCGTGGAGAGCGGATGAGCGTGGAGAGCGGATGAGCATGGAGACCCGATAAGCGTGGAGAGCGGTTGACTGTGGAGAGCGGATGAGTGTGGAGGACGTGAGCGGATGAGTGGGGAGAGCGAATGAGTAAGGATGAGTGTGGATAAGTATAGATGAGTTGTGGATGAGTGTTAGAGGATGAATACTATTGGCGGATGAGTGTGGAGAGCGGATGAATTTGAAGAGCAGATGAATGTGGAGGACGGAAGAGTGTGGAGAGCCGTCGAGTGTAGAGAGCAGTCGAGTGTGGAGAGCGGCTATGTGCAGAGAGCGGAGGCACGTGGAGAACGGAAGAGCATGCTGAGCGAAGGAACGTGCAGAGTGAAGGAGCGTAGATAGCGGAGGCGCGTGGAGAGCAGAGAAGCATGAGAGCGACTGAATGGGGGAACGACTGAGTGGGGGGAGCGACTGAGTGAAGAGAGCGACTGAGTGGGGAGAGCGACTGAGTGGGGAGAGCGGTTGAGTGTGCAGAGCGGTGGGGGGAGCGACTGAGTGGGGGGAACGGATGAGTGTGGAGAGAGGATGAGTGTTGAGGGCGGATGAGTGTCGAGAGCGGATGAGTGTCGAGAGCGGATGAGTGTCGAGAGCGGATGAGTGTCGAGAGCGGATGAGTGTTGAGAGCGGATGAGTGTCGAGAACAGATGAATGAGGAGGGCGGATGAGTGCGGAGGATGAGAGAGCTGAATAGGAGACCGAATGAATATAGATGAGTGTAGATGAGCGTGGAGGAGGAGCGCTGCTGGCGGACGAATGTGGAGCGTGGATGAGTGTGGAGGTTGGTTGAGAGTCAAGAGCGGACGAATATGAAGAGCAAATGAATGTGGAAGACAGATGAATGTGGAGAGCACATGAGTGTAGAGAGAGGTTGAGTGTAGAGAGAGGTTGAGTTCAGAGAGGGGAGGAGCGTGGAGAGCTGAAGAGCGTCCAGAACAGAGGACCGTGCAGAGCAGAGGAGCGTGGAGAGCGAAGGAGCATGGAGAGCGAAGGAGCGTGGAGAGCGAAGGAGCGTGGAGAGCGAAGGAGCGTGGAGAGCGAAGGAGCGTGGAGAGCGAAGGAGCGTGGAGAGCGGAGGAACGTGGGAGCGGCCGAGTGTGGAGAGCGGCCGAGTGTGGAAAGCGGCTGAGAGTGGAGAGAGGCTGAGAGTGGAGAGCGGCTGAGAGTGGAGAGCGGCTGAGTGTGCGGAGAGCGGCTGAGTGTGCGGCGAGCGGATTAGTTCGGTGAGCGGCCGGGTGTGCGGAGAGCGGCCGAGTGTACGGAGAGCGGCCGAGCGTGCGGAGAGCGAACGAGGGTGTGGAGAGCGAACGAGGGTGTGGAGAGCGAACGAGGGTGTGGAGAGCAAACGAGGGTGCAGAGAACGAACGAGGCTACGGAGAGCGGACGAGTGTGTGGAGAGCGGACGAGTGTGGAGAGCGAACAAGTGTGTGGAGAGCGAACGAACTTGTGGAGAGCGAACGATCGTGTGGAGAGTGAACGAGTGTGTGGAGAGCGAACAAGTGTATGGAACAAACGAACGTTGTGGAGCGGACGAAAGCATGGAACAAATGAGTGTATGGGTGAATAGTGCATAGAGCGGATGTGAACCAAAACACATAGAACGGACCTGACCGCTCAGAATTGCGCGACGTGCATATTTTGTTTTGGAATGCAAGGAATCTTTGAAAGAGCATACTGCATATCACACCCCACGCTTACTCTCTCCTTACACCACCATTCAACTAGAACACAGAGATACTATGACACCATTCGGTATAACTGTTCTCATATCAACATCTGCCGCTCACCCCCCATCACTCTAAGTAAACATGGCTGGTCTCACACCCCCAGCCAGGCGTTTCTCCTCAGGCCTAACGCCGCCACACTTGGTCTGGATAATTCCAGCCAGACCGAACACATATCCCTGATCTCTCAACCACCACACCTACCGCTAAGAAGCAGCTACCACATGAATTCCGCACCAGCTGCACACATACCGGTGCGCACACGCACCTTTGGACTCTCTCTAATCTTTCCACTGACCCGAACTTCGGTTCCCAAGGGCGTTCAACCTACCAGCGCCTTCAGACCATACCAATGGTATATAAGGCGCTATACAAATGCAAAATAACAATAACAATAACAATAACAACTACCAATGGCGGAACCCATTCGGATGATTCCACTCTTTCTATCACACCTTCTCTTTCTATCATCTCTCACTCTGCTTTCACTTCACCTCTGAGGGTAATGGGTTCATTTCTCACTTTCTGAGCAACTGGAATGGAGTCCAATTTCATTCTGATCTTTTGCACATAATATTTTATGCAACCAACCTATTTTCGAATACTTCATGTTGCACGTTAACACTTCTCACGCCCAGTGTTGTGTTGCGTGATTGTCCATCAAACAAATACACTGTCTCATCTGCATTGGGATCTAGCTTTATGCTCAATCACTTTTGGTGCTGAGAAAATGATAGTTACCTTTAATTGACACATAAATGTTTCCCCTTGCACTTCTGCCTTTAAACTGCATCACTGTCCAAAACCATCCTATCAACTCGATCCTTCTCCCTCCATAAACTATTGGATGGATGTCTATCTCATTCAATTATACTTTCCCTTGAATTTCCTTACTGAGTTCATCCACATACTCTGTTTTATCATCACGTCTAGAAACACTTGAGTACAGGCACGTTATAAATTACATATACTATCATATCACTATCTGTTTTGCTTCTGCAGAAATACGTGAAATGTCCCCCCTTATTACACTTTTTGCACTTTGTTTTCAGTTCTGGACATTTAGCCGTGTTCGAAAAATGGAAGCAGCTATTGCATCTGAAGCTTTTCTTCCACTCATTTCCTTCTGCCTTGTCCTTGCATGATTGTTTCTTCTTTATGAATGGTTTTCAACTCTTTTCCTTCTCACAGCTAAAACCTCCAATATTGTAGCTGTCTCCACTTTCCTAACCTCTAAGTCAGACCTCATTTCTAACTCTTAAACACACGTTTGTATGTTCTCTACCTCTTTCGCAACCCTAATCACTTCTTCTAATGAGGCGTTGCTTTTTGACCAGAACGCCTCTCTCACTTTAATATCATTACACTAATTAATCACGAAGTCTTTATTCCTGATTGTTTACAAATTCACATGAAGAAGTTAAGCCCCTGAGAGCTGTCACATATTGTTCCACCAATTCATTTTTAATGCTTTCTTCCCCTTGCCGAAATATTACCATTCCAGGATGATGCGTACTTATTTTTTTCACAATGCCGGTCCAACATTCTGATGCACTTCTTATATTCTGTCAAATTGCCACACTCCTCGCCCGAAAAACTTGGTAGATTCTCAAAGTGGTCCTGCTCATAGTTCCGGAGACAATGTATTCAGAGACATGTATTCCTTTCACTCGAATAGTTTGCACAGTGCACTAACTGCACATAATGATCAAATCTTTTCTTCCACATTTCCATGGAATCCTTGACTTCCCTTGCAGCTCTAGGAAATAGTTTGGATGTGGCACTTCCTGCATTTCTACCTCTTGACTGCTGAAACAGACTTGCACCTCTCTCTCCCTCTTATTATGTTTCTTTTATTATTCTCATTTTTTCATGTTTTATATGGCAGTTAACACCTAGTGCTGGTGCAATATGCAAGGAGAAATAACTTTTTTGCCCACTGCCCTACTATGCTTTTCCTACTCGTTGGCAGGAACATGGATACCGGCGTCTTCAAGTAACCAATGACACCAACTCTCCAAGGAGATCACAGGCTCCTTTTATGCTCTCCCTTCTCACCTACATCTCCAGTAAAAAGGAATGCTGCGTTAGCACAGAGATTGCAGGTTGCTCATGTCCAGGCAACGCTTCCCAGCATGGCATGTGGTCCTTTTCTTCAACACGACATTGGTAGAAGAATGTTACCGATCAGAAGGGCAGAGTATCCCCCAAAAATGCATTAAAACCCCACAATGAGAGTCAATAATGGACACACCCCAGATGGGAATGAGACCAAGACCAAGTGCGGGTTAAGTTAAAATGTTTTATCCAAACCAAAACAGGGCAAGCAGAGAACTCTGCAAACTCCGAGAGCGCTCTGCCAAACATCCATGAACATCTACATTTTGTTACAAATCCATGTCACCTATGATATGGGAACTAGGGATTACATGAATCGATGAGATTGGGCAAAGGGGAATAAACATTATAGATTCTGTAGGGTCGACGGTCCTGATTGGTGAGACTCCGCATGGTGTCGTGATGATGCTTGTGGGTCAGCTGGGCTCATCGGGGTGGAGTACCAGGTCAGGAGCTGTTTGAGTTTATAGATCTTGGCTGCACTAACATTTTGCCCTTGTGGCCACACATACACATTCATTGTTAACTTCTGCTTCAAGTTGTCTTATAAATACTACAGTTGTTAATCTAACATCACAAGAGAAATAGCACATAACTCTAGGTTCTTTCAATGCATCATCATAAAAACATTATTCGAAAAAGGGGCAGCTTCATGACTCCAGGTGTCTTATCAGGGGGCATGTGTCAAGATACCTTTATCATTCTTCTGTGTTAAATCTAGTAGGAGACATCTTTATAGTATGTTAGTACAAGAGTGAATAAACTGCCACCATGATCAGTTGAGGTTGGGGTGAACTAGAATACTATTGGGTCAGGGGGCACATAGCTGGTACATCAAGGGGTGGTGGAACGTGGGGGCTTGCTGCCCATAATTCTTTTGACCAGAGCATGGAGGTACAAAAGTGGTTTTATGGTGGCATTGTATGTCAGGGGGCATGGGGGGAGGCAAATACCTCATGTGGGTGCAGCAGGAAGGTGAGGAGGTACATCTGTATTATTCCAACATCAGTAAAAGAGGGCCTTCAATTGTTAGCCCAGCCTGAGGAGGGAGGAAGGTGGGGGGCTGTGTGCGTGGCTCTGCAGGGGAAGGGAGAGATGCCCCTGTGGCTTCTCATGTGTCTACATTATAGGGTTGCATGCACATCATTATAATTGAGAGACTGGATTAGGCCAGTATAATTACATATATATATCGAAGACCATGTGAGCTTATGAACATTGTATGTATTACACATTTTTGTATATCATGAGTACCTTGTTTGCAAAATAATTTCTATCAACAAAGGTCTTGTTAGCTTCACATCATTCACAGGGCTAAGCTTTTGCACTTGAGCGCGGGACACACAAGAAAAGCTGACATTAAAAGATGAGGTAGAAACAGTATGGCGTATGTATTAGCATAGGAAAGAGTCTGCACCATTCTGCTTATAATCTGATTTGTGTAACATAATGCTCAAGGAATAAACAAATACTTCAAAAGACACTCTATTAATATGGTCGGCACTCATTACCCTAAAAACCCATGCATATTATCACCCTTAATTAAACTTATATATTTTTAGGAAATCATAGAATGCATTGCTTTTAAATATTGTGCAGCATCAATAATCCTTGATTAGTAGTGGCAGGTTTGAATATGTATATTTTATAACTTCACGTGTGGTTGATCTCGGATGGGAGAGGACCGTCTTAATTCAATATGAACAATCCATCCCATGGACCTGAGACTAATTTATCGTCCTTACAGATGGCTTAGCAGCATGGGTGAAACTGGGTGGCACACGGGCTTAGCATGCATGTCTGGCACTTCAAATGTGGAACAAGATTGGGGGTTATTCACAACATATATTATAGATTTGGGGGTCTGCGAGAGGACAGGACAACTTTTATAGAGGCAGCTTTGCTTTTCTCAGACCCCATCTTTGGTCCGGTCATCGCTAAGTTAATGATGTACTGCGGAAGATGAAAGATACATTGTTTGTAATGTAGCTTGTTCACGCCTAGTCTCCCGTGAGAACAGGCCTTCAGTTGAGCCACCAAGGGCAGGAGGGCGAGGGAAGTGCTGGGCTCGCTGTGCGAGGTCAGGTGGGGAGAGCTGCAGCCCTGCAGGCCACTTGTGACACTGAGGCCTAGATTATTATTTTCAAAATGGAGTATGGGTGTATCAAAAAATGGAGTCTGTATCATGCTATGGGATGAGCTGTGCAGCCCCATGCGCCGACCTGCATCCCAGGCCCAGGTGCATAGATGGCTGCCGGCGAGTCATAGGCCTCACGTTGGTGAGGAATGTAGGGGGAGGTGGGTCCTAGAGACCTTTGCTCCGATACACAAGCAAGACCAACAATGGTGCATTTAATGTTACATTTATAGCGTGTTGAAGGCGTGCAACTCATCCAGCACTAGCGCTTCCTTACTTGCATCAAAGATCGCCTCCAACTACACGTCGTGTCGCTTCCAGGTGAAGGTTTTTCTCGATGATATGTATATGAGGAAAAACACGCAGGTACTGAACACCAGCCACTTGGCAGGGCTGCTGCCAAGTAGCCAGTGCCAGTGAAGTAAAGCAACTTGGTATGTTCTGAAACTTCTTTATCAGTTAATTATCAATGCCCCACCTGATCACACACCTTCCTTCTGCTGACCTCTAACTCAATTGCTCTTCCTTTCCAGCATACATTCTACATTCTCAATATGCCATACACAGAAGGCTACCATTACTCTGTGTCAGTTGGGGAGGTCCTTTGGCATATACATTACTATATGTCTGGATCTCTTGGTTAAAAGGACTGGCTGAGAGAATGGAATTGGGTTTTTCCACCCTCCTATCTCCTGCTGAAAGCTGAGTGTGTGCTAAATCCAGTATAGCCTTGCTGTACTCTACAGGGACCAATAGTTGGTACCATATATGATCCTCTTACTGGAGTTCATTTGTGAACCTGGAGAGCAACTCTTCCGTCTTCTACAAATAGATCATGGTTAAAGAAGGCAGCTTTATTATTGTACTTTGTTCCATTTTTGGAAAGCATTAACTTGTTACAATCCAGGATGCCATGCATTGAATGTTTGCACTTAAGAGTAAAAGGCACGAGTGGTTTTGGCAATATGAAGCGGCAGAGTTGTTTATTATACATGATAGCAGCTCAAAGCAAGAGAAAAGAGAAACCAATTTGGCAGTCCCTTTTGTGAATGCTATTGACAAAGAAATAATATATGCAGCACAAGTTCATTGTCAAGGGCACAGCACCATAGTAATCCAAGATGTTCCTATATATATTGCTACCAGTTAGGCAAGCTAGCAAGTGTATGTATGCATGAGTATTGGCACAGTGCTGATATGTCTGATTCTTACATCACCACAGATGGGGAATATTGAATTATGTCAGAGACAGTGGTGACTGTTTAACATCCCTTAAGACAGATGCACAATTAAGCATACATACATATGTTTGCTATATGTAAATTGTATTTACTTTTAACCAGAAAAGGCAGTTCTGAAACGAATCTCTATTCATTTATTATTATTATTATTATTATTATTATTATTATTATTATTATTATTATTATTATTATTATTATTATCATTATTATTATTCATACAGGAACAAATGGAACACGAACAAAGCGATACACTGGAGGGAGTCAACAAATGCAACTGACCCTTTACTGAGAGGTTGAATAAACAAATCAAAAACAAAACAATTAAGGCAGAGGCAACCCGAGTGATGTGCCTTTATGGTAGCCCAAATAGCCTTAAATAGCTCACGGGATCTGCTCCCCTCTATAAAATACTGCATAGAAGGCATACCTTTGTTGTGAGACCAAATAAGGGGTTTGACATGGCAGCAGTCTCTTCATGCACATGAGGCAATCGTAAGTTACGATTCTTCCACCTCCTTCCTCTTCGCCATACACATATTCCACGCATTTGTGTCAGAATGCAATGTTCATGCTACAGCATATGTTGTGCATTCCTATGGAGTGAACCTGAATTTTACACCAGAAAAAAGAAGGCTCATGACAAAGAAATCTGTTTTAATCACCGTCTAGTAATGCATTCAGGCAGGTGGCGTTTACTCTGTCTGCACCGCAGAGTGCAAAAGGGCAGTGTACAAGTGTGTACACCAACGGCCCGATTCATGGAATTATCTGCCTGGAAAAGAGGGTATTTGCATGCAAAACTGCGCACAAATCCGCCTTCATGGAACTGAATGCGGGGTACTTTCCCTGGACTTGCAGGGAGTTTGACCTAGCTCTGAACGTCTGTGCGAGCTGTCGAGGGCCTTGCGCGAGACTCTGAGCAGAGCATGGGCATGGCCTGCGCAGAGGGCTGGGAAGGGTGCGGAACACCAAAAATGGGGAAGAACTTGTGAAAAATTGGGCGTTCTGAGGGACTGCCTGCAGCCGTCCCTCGCACGTCCACTATTGCGCAACAAGAGATGTATTCATAGATTTGATCGTGCAACGTCTTGGCTTGGAAATAGCCACGCTAGTCCTTCATACGATCCGCCACCCGAAGGCAGGCGTAAGTACACTTGTGCATAGGATTTCCAGCACAGAGTTGTGGTTGCATGTTGGATTTTAGGGTGTGTGTACTAAATTGGGGATCCAATGTAACTTAGGGGTGCACCTAAACTGTGCAGCAAGGTGCAGAAACGTTTTACGTGGGTTTGCACGCAGATTTCCCAAGTTATTGTTGAGTTGTGTTTTTTTGTACGCATGTTGTCGGAGTGCTGTACACAGCTATGGGGGACCCGCCACAGTGTCCCTGAGATGCATGCCTGCTTACTGAGGACCCCACGCACTGTTTCAAAGGTGTGTGTATTTGCAACCCTGGAACAAGCAAATGTATCTGCTCTGGCTGTTCATGATTTGCGTGTGGGCATGTTACGTTGCGTTGCTAATTCCATGAATCTGCGTGGCACGCATATTTCCGCGCGCAGGCTCGCGCACTGTCCTTCTCATCGCGCGGCCCTTGCGGGATTTCTGTGCCCATTTCCATGAATCGTGCCCCAAATGTTTACACTCTCCTTTTGCAGTGAGCAGTGCAAGTGCACTCTTACTGCATTATATAATCCGCTGAGAGCATCACTAACAGGTGATCGGATAGTGCAATGTACCAAAACGTGGTAAACCACTCATCACATCACTCACAGGATTGTTCCCTTCGGCCCTTTTTCCCTCTTAGTTCCTCTCCATCTCTCCACCTCTCCCTTTTTCTCCCCCTCTCTGCCTGTCATGTTCAGTCATGCTCCCACTATTTGCCAGTTCTCTCCCTCGCTTCCAACAAAAATAGACGCTTCACTTTGGAAAATGCAATTATTAGCTCAAAGTTAAATAATACCTAGCAAACACTCTCCCTTTCTTCATGGGCATTACCTGTTCACTGACATGATTAATCTATTTCGAGACTAGAGCTGAAATTAGAAATATTCTTATGAACTTTGATCAAGAAAGATATGTCTTTTGACTTTTCTGGTAATGAATTGCCGAGAGTGTTCCTTTGTCTTGTGTCTAAAATAGCCGAGCAGGAAAATATCGTTGCCTCTGAAATAATTGGCATGGAGCAAGAGCTGTTTAAACAAACGTAATGGAATCTAAAGTAATCTTCTGTACACAATAGCTATCACTGCATTCGTCAGTTTCATCACAGAATGGAAAATTAAACTATTATCTTTTCTTTCATTCATCTTTCGCTTAAGCCATCTAAATCACTTTGTTAAGCTTCTCTGTCAATGGAAAAAGAAGCCGGATATAAGTTACAATAAGGTATCAGTTGATTCAGCAATATTCCGTGCAATAGAGATGGGATCTTTCGCTGCAATACATTTCCACCTGAATAGTCCCAGCACCATGGCGTGCAGCTTAAATTCTAATAAATGAGGCTCCATTCCGATTCTTCATCGGAAGAGAAAACCTACTAAATTCGACCTTGATAACATAGACCTTGTCAACAGAGAAGACAACGCTGCAAGGGTATCTTTCTTGACATGAAATTATTCCGCGTGGAACTATGCCTTCGTGTGTGCCCTGGTCATCATATATAAATAGTTAATTGTACAAAAAGACAAGAAAACATTAGCAAGATGTGCTTTTTTAAAAAAAGAACATATGTGTATGGACAATTCTGAGCATGTTACTGAAAAAAGAAAATGTGTCACAAATTCGAGGGAGCAGAATACATACACTCTCTTGGAGGGCGTAGCTAACAACTAAAGAGTTAATTATGTGAAGGCTTTTATAAGACTCCACATTCCATGATTTGCCTAAATTGCCACCCTTCGATGATATGGGTCCTCATTGATGTTGTGTGTACAACATCTGCATTGTTGTGCCTTCAAAATGCACCACGCCTCAAGACATTCTACAATCTAGTGGGGTATGGATTGAGTTTGTGGAACCTTCGAAGCAGGCTGGCCTCAAGTCAGACACATGGTTTCAAGCGAATGGGGCAAGTAGAACTAAAATGTGATGCCCGGAAGGGTTAGAATTAATCTTAACCAAAGGCACAGCTTTCGACAATCCTCCCTACCATCCTTTTTCAGCCTGCCAAGCAACTACAGAAGGGAAAGATAATATGCAAATCAGGCCTGGTACTACCCCAGAAAGGGCAGTCCAGCCTAAACTGCTGTGTCACCTCTTTACTCTGCACAAGACCACAAGCAACCCCACACGCATTTCAACCAAAACCTGTCTGTGGATGCTTGTGTTTCTGTGCAGAGGGGACCTAGCCTAGCAGTTCAGACTGGACTAATCACATCAATGAATAATTCTCTTATTTATCTTTTGGCTGTAATTAACAATTGTATGGAACCTATGTTGTATTTTAATTCTTAAGTTTATTTGTACAGCAACAGCCACACACACACAGGACCCCTGAAAACTCGATAACAACTCACACAAGCAAATAGTTGAAGTGGAAATATGCCTCTTTAGCTGTGTCATTCCTGATACCCAATGTCTTGGGAGGTCCTCTAAACTGTAGGTAAACACACTTTGCTATGTACATTTTTAATATATTTTAAGATAACATTTTCGAGGACCAGATGCTCATCTGGAACTCAGACTGCTGAAAATGTGTGATTATGTAGATGCTGCCCAAAGCAGGTGCACAGTCAAGAATCTATGAGCTTACATTATCAAGATATAGGAGGTGTAAGTGGAATCACATTCCAGCTGCTGCATACCCATGTATAAACAGCATTGTGAATGGACATAGTCTGCAGCAAAGTCTCACCTGCTGCACTTCAAAGCACGTATCACACCTTCAGCAATAGGTGGTAGATGCTGCTACCCAGCAGAATTTGCTGATGATGACGCCTTGGGTTTAAAGAAAAAGGATCTGGGGGTTCTCACTAGTGTAGGTAAAACTACTGACTGATGTGTGACATCAGAAACACTAGAGGTTTTTGCTTATTATAACTGACTAAAGTTTGCAAACTTACTTGGTACATGTTACTTGTTTGATCTAGTCAATGGCACAACTAAGACAGTAAACAAAACAAAATGGAAAGGAGGAATACCATACTACTTCTGTGTGGAATATATCTTGAACATACAGATGTAGAACATCCACACTGCTCAGATATTTTTTTTTAAAATGTGGAGTGGACGGAGAGTGGCAGTCCTGCAGGAGAGTCTGTTGCCCGTTTCTACTGTTTTCAGCGTGGGGGAGGACCCTTATATAAACCCCTTCTATCCGCGGAGCGGACGCGGAGTGGACGGAGAGTGGCAGTCCTGCAGTCATGACTGCCAGGGCTGCAAGGGTAAACAGAGAAATGCGGGAAATTGTCATGAACCCAGAGCAGAATGACCCTCCGAGAGAGGAAGAAATGGAAGAAGAGGGCAGACGCCTGAGGAGCGCCAAACTATGCCAGAAACAGCTGAGTCAAAAACAACAACAAACACCAATATCCAAGGATTACCTAGCGACATTGCCTCAAATGGGCTCCCCAAAACCGATGTTCCAGCAAGAGCCAGCGAACACCACAAAGGTACAACCAACCAAAAGCAAAGTCTTCCGGCCTCCAGTCTTAGAAGACCCCAAATCAGACCAACACGACCCCCAGGAACGACCATCCTTAACTGGAGGAGCAACTGATGATATATGGGCAAAGAGCCTGGAAATCAAGACAGTCGAGGCCTCGGCTGGCCAGAAAGAGACCCGGCCGCCACTCCGAGCCGCCGCGGTTGAGCGGGACCCCGCAGAGGCGGCCCTCGAAGGGGGACCGCGGTCCGCGTGGGACGGCGAGGAGGGGCGGACGGAGAGGGAAGACACGGCTAAGGAGGTCGGAGCCGCTGGGAGAGCGAGCCTCGGAGTGGGAGCTAGGCTCGCCGGACCGGCGCAGCACCCAATACCTCCCTCCCCCGGAGCCCCGCAGGGCGCTCCCCGCCCCACGGCGGGAGCTCTCGGAGGAGGGCTGCCGGGCGTGGAAGTTGCTGAGGGAGGGAGGGGAAAAGAGATGGATGGTACGACTGCCTCAGGAGAGGCAGAACCGGAGGAGGTGGCGGGCACCCCACCTGAGGAGAACGGGCAGGGGGAGCCCGATAGAGAGCTGCACACCACAGGAGTATCTCTGACGTGTTCACTAGCGGAAAGGAAAGTGAAAGTGGTGGCTCTCATTCACAAAGAGGCGGAGGAAAGTGCAGAGACCAGTTGGGTCTCAGAAAAAATCAATGTACAAGGGCCATCAAACCCCAACAAAAAGAAAAGACAGAGAACATGTTCCTTGCCTCTCAAGAAACTCAAGAACCGTATAACAACGAAAAACAAGATCAGCAGCAGAACGAAAAAAAGGCCCCAGAAGCTTGAACAGCAACAAAAAACACCTGACCAATTGATGGTCAAAACAAATGAAAACGACCCACAGAGAGGAGAAGGAGGGGCACTTAAAAACTCAATAAAGGATTACTTTTACGCAAACATTAGACAAAAAGCAACAAAAGAGTACCCGCAGAGGGAACTTATAGATCTCGAAATACTGGAAGCTTTAAACGACTGCCTGCCGGTAGCAAAACTACGCAGAGTTGAGTACTATGTCAGTGATAACCGGCCACATAGTAAAAGACGGTCCTCAGGAGAAAGTAATAAGGCAAAAGGACAGTTGAGTGACAAAGTGGGGCCTGAGGGGGAACCACCGTGCCCGATATTACCCCAAAAGATTCCCACAAACTCACCAAGAGGCCAGCAAAATCTGAAGCCGACAAAAGTCATAGAGAAGGGGGAATTGAAGAGAAATCCGGGCAAAGAGTCAGAAATGGGGACTGTTATGTCCCAGCACAAAGAAAACCCCCACACCATCCAAGAGGAGAGCCTCATTATAGTTGATCCGAAAGGCCCAATGGATTTAACAACAGAAATAAAGGAAGGCTCCTGCAAGCTAAATCCGGCAACACCCTCACTCCCAGAGGGTACAGCCTTGAATGTTGACAACTTCACAGGAACAGCCAGAGACAAAGTTAATAAAACCCCAAACAAAACGCTGGTGCCAGAAAAACTCAACCAAGCGGGGCTCTCCAAAGCCCAAAATGAAAACATGACAATAGGAAGGCCATCCACAGCAGACTTAGACGAACTAAACCAAGAAAACCTTACGAGACCCCTAATCAACCAAAACTTGAACATGGGGGGAAATGACAATCGAAGTTACCACACCGACAAAAATCGAAAAGGAAGAGCCTCATTAGAAACAACAAGGCCAATTCGAGGCAGCTGGACAAATCAGACAACAATGTTAACTGAATCCCCCTTAAGAAGAACCTCGCCACATCATTCGACCAGCCCGACAGATTCCTCAAATAAAAAAAAAATGGACTTACTGTCAATTATGTCATCAGTGAACATTGCATTGGCACCATTCATGAAATTTTACGAAACTATCGCTGACTCCTTGAAAGACCACACAAGCATCCAAGCGATGATCCACAGCAAAGTTATCTTCTTAGAAGCATATGTCATGGCTTTGGAAGCCAGAAAATCAAGCACAGTTATAATAAATGATGAGGGTTCGTCTTCACGACAAAAAGAGCAGTATGAAGACAAAGAACAAAGACCGGTGAATAAAACCAGGGGGACTCAAACCATAGCTATTACAGGCTATACAACAAATAATCCACCAACAGAGGGTGCAAATAAAGAGGCAAATTTAAAACAAACTGAGATCCAATCAACAAAGAGACCACCACCTAGACAACCCTCAACTGGAAACCAAACTGCAGAAGGTATTTTTCACACGACCAGTAAAACACAAGGAAAAACCACAAATGAAAGGCAAAGAAATAGAGTCGAGGCAAACAAAAAACCCTGAAACTTCAGAAAAAAGAACCATCAGCCTATCGCCGTCAACAATTGAAACGCCAGAAAAAAGAACCTTTACCCTATCCCCATCAACAATTGAACCCATCGAAGGCGAAGAATTGATGAATCTGAGCCAACACCTGGCAGAAAACTCGCCTACGAGCCTAGCTGCACATTGCTCCAGTGAAGCATCAACTTCACAATCACACAAAGAAAAGGAAAATACAGAATTCATAAGAAGAAATGAAGAAGTGATTGGAGAAAAAGCAGCAAAAAATTCTAGGGAAAACGCGAAGAATACAAAGAACAAGGGCGCCAGTCCAATTGATACAGATAGACAGACAAAGCCAAAAAGGATGCAGAAAGAAACAAAAAAAGAAAACGAAAGGTCGAAATCGAGACCCAGAGACAATCAGACCTCAGGAAACTGGAAAAAAGAACAAAGATACAACTCCTCCAGACAGAAAGAGGGTGAACGCGGTAAATCAAGAAGGAGATCGGCAGGTAGACGGAACGATCAGAAACACAAAAGAAAGCCGTCTAGAAACATAACACCTGGCAGACCGCGTTCTCAATCCACGAATGCACATAACAAAACCAATACTGAAAAACGACTCAGCCCGCCACGAGACAAAGGAGAAATGATCTTTCGGTACAGATCCAGAACACAGAAATAAAACCTAAAACCGAAAAAAGTGGACAAAGCTAAATGGCGTATAAAGCTGACACAAGTGAAAGAAAACAGAGACGAAATAATCTTGAACCGAAACTCAGTGCTAACACTGTTTAAATACATTCGAAAGCTGAATCAAATAAAATCAGAAGATCTGCTTGTAGTAGAGCCAAGCCACGTAAATGCAAAAGCAAAAATGGTACTCTACGTAACATCAACAACGTTGAAAAACCTGATCCTCGACTGTAGTGAAGAGCTGGACGAAATGGGCTACGAAGTCAAAGTGCAATCAAACAAAAGCGAAGAAGACAATAAAAGGGAGGCTGAAAACATAAGGCGTATTACGCCCAGCAGAAAGCAAGTAGACAGACACCCAAAAAGTGCCTTAGGAAGAACCGGGCGCAATAAATCGCCTGAAAAAAACAAGGACAGAGCAAGAGCCCGGGAAGTTGAAGAGAAACTGAGGGAAAATCGACAAGCCTCGAAAGAAAACAAAAATTACGAAAGTTTCACAAAAACCAAAGATACAAAAAAACTTAATAAAGCCAAGGCAATTCCAGAAATAACAGCCAAACTTTCAACAGAAAAATTTCCCCAAAAAAGATGTGAACCCACGAAAGACATATGGTCCTGGCTGCCCAAAATTCTGAGGGAAAAAAAGCAAACATAGCAACTCGCGAGAGACGAGCA
Source organism: Ambystoma mexicanum (assembly GCF_040938575.1). Lineage (NCBI taxonomy): Eukaryota > Metazoa > Chordata > Amphibia > Caudata > Ambystomatidae > Ambystoma > Ambystoma mexicanum. The sequence continues at coordinate 821,058,167 of NC_090941.1, read as the reverse complement.
CATTCTACATGACAGACATCGCGCGACCCCCTTAAAGTGCGAACTAAAAATGTGCTCATGGAACACGAGAGGACACATCCATCTACTGTCTCCAAAAGACATGGACCTGGGGTCATATGACCTTCTATGCCTCCAAGAGACCTGGCTGACTGAACCCCCTGCAATAGGGGGGTTCGAAGTCATCCTTGCACCAGCCAAACAAGAATGCCAAGGAAGACCTTCGTCGGGCTTATTGATTGCATCTAAAAAAGACTCAGGGATCAAACTAGAAGAAACATTGATCAGCAACCAAATGATTCTGATGGTTAAGGCGGCATGGAGCCGTTGGAGTACCGTTAAAAACGCCTACGAGAAAGTCACCTTAATCGTAGCAAACACCTACTGGAACCCCGCAAGCATAGAGCCTACCGCCTACATAGAAAAAATGGAGGACGCGATAGATGAGGCACTATCGGAACACCTGGTAAAATACTTCCTCATTTGCGGAGACCTGAACGCTACGTGTATGAGCTCGGAAGAAAGAGTGGCGGACCTAGGCCACAACTCAACAGGCAAACAACGCGGCAACCTATGGGTCAAATTGATGAATTCAAGAAACCTTCACAATTTGCACGAAGCATTCCCAGACCCAAATCGCCCGCCATCATGGGAAAGGAATGAATTGACAGGTACCATAGACTACATCTACGTCACTGAACCATTACTGGTAATAACGAAAGATTTTGTAATTACAAGAGTTACAGCCAGTGACCACAACCCCCTGTCAACAACCTGGATGTCAATAAGGCCCCAGAACGAGTACGCTGAGCACCAAGTCATAGCCAACACGAAGGGAAACCGTCTACACCTTACAACTGAGGCCATTAAGGAAATAGAAAAAGGATTCAGCTCAATGCCAAATCACTTGGGCAAAAATAATACAGACTATACGCCATTCCTGACGAAGTTTAAGAAGACTCGTAAAATTAAAACAAACAGTGGAAATCCCCCAAGACACGTGTATGACCTCACACTGGTGGAGAAACGTCGGGCACTGCGGAAAATACAACGCAAAGCAAAATCTTCAGGATCTCCAGGGGCTGTGAGAGCGGCAGAAGCGGAAACCAAACTCTACAAAGCATGGGTAAAAGGCCACAGACTGTCTCTCTATCAACAAGATGCTGAAAACATTCTAAAAGCGATAAGTGGCAAAAACATAAAAGAATTTTGGAAAATTTTGAGAGCGGTTAACGAAACCCAAGAAAACACAATCATAACCGAGATCGGGGAAACTACTTGGACAAAACATTACACTACTATGTACCAGGCACCAAGTACCAACTTAAAACTACAGGGCGGAATGTCTCCTGAGCCATGGATAATCATAGATGATCCACAGGAAATCCGAATGAAAATCAGAGGCTTAAAAAACTCCCACGCCCCAGGACCCGATGGGATCACGAACTCTGATCTAAAAACACTTGAAAATGAGTGGGCAAGTCTGCTAAGTAAAATCTTTGGCAGATGCTGCAACTTAAAAACGATACCACCCTCATGGAAACAAGCAACAATCGTTCCAATATTCAAGAAAGGAGACAAAAAGGACCCGATAAATTACAGACCAATTGCGCTCCTGGATGTCATAGGTAAAGTGTTTGGCTCAATGCTTCTCGATCGCTTCAAGATCTGGATGGAGGAATCACCCTGTAACGACCCACTCCAAACGGGATTCAAAAGAAATCTGGGCACGACAGCCAACATTCTAATGCTAAACGTGCTGAAAAACAGAGTACTGGAAGGAGGAACGAGAATCTTTGTGGCGTTCATCGATCTGACACAAGCATTCGACCGGATAGACAGGGCCCGCCTATGGTCCAAACTTGAAACCTGGGACTGTCCACCGTCTATATTAAACCCGATTAAGGCACTAGACACCGATACTTCAATATGCATCCGACTTGATCAAAACGGCCTTTTATCATCACCCATCCCAACAGCGAGAGGAGTGAAGCAGGGGTGCCCGTTGGCCCCGGGCCTGTTTCTGGTATTCATTGGTGACATCCAAAACGAGGATCCAAAAATTCGAGCATTTACCCCAAAAATCTGCAAAATCCCGATAACACGATTGCTTTATGCAGACGACTTGGTCCTAATGGATCACACACCAATTGGTCTGCAGCGCCAACTGACAAAGCTTCAAGGGTATATGCAAGAAAACAAACTGGAAATGAACGCAAAGAAAACAAAATTCTTAGTACTGGAAAAAGCGACCAGGAAAACAGAAAAACTGAAACTAACTTTGGAAGGATCACTGATCGAGCGAGTGTTCGACTTCAAATACTTAGGAGTAACCCTAGACTCCTCTTCGCAAGACAAAGCCATGCAATCGGTCCTGATGTCCAAAGCCAACAAATTGGCAGCCCAAGCTAGGGCCATAGATAAAAAGTTTGGAAGATTCTCACTGATCCCTGTGCTAGAACACTATAAGAAAAAGGTGATGCCGACATTAACATATGGGGGAGATGCTATGATGAACTTACCACGATCCATTTGGACAAAAATTGAGGCAAAGTTTTGGCGAAAAGTCCTCAGACTCCCAAACTCGACCCCAATAGCCTCAATCCGACGAGAGCTTAGCTTACCCTCTCTCAGAAGTTCAGTCTCACAATCGTCTCTAAGACTATTCAGGAAATGCCGGATGGCTGAGCCACCATCAATATACTTTCTCATCAATCTCGAAATAGAAAGGAATACAAGCAAATCCCTTAAAAAATGGAAAGAAGAAAACATCAGCTTGCTAGAACAGGTCAATGCAGACGAAGAACAACTAATAAAGTACCCAAAGAGAACCTTCACCAAAATCAAAGAACTCGACTGGATAAACACCCTGGAGACAGCAGGAAAAAATAAATTAACCTTACACCTGCCTCCAAACACGAAAAAACTCAATGAACTCCAGGAATATATAAAGAAGTTTCCATCCAGGAAAGGGAGAGACATGCTGATGAGAGCCCGTTTAAATGTCTTGCAGACAAATGAGATCTTGTCAATTAGAGGCCAGTCGGGAAACAACAGTTGTCGATTTTGTGAGATACAAGAAAAGGAAACAATCCGCCACTTGCTCCTAAAATGTGCCTCAAACCAACATAGAAGAAGTCAATACTTAAAATCAACCTTCACAGATTTCATCATAGAGGACGAAGAAATATGTTGGTCTCGTTTGATTGGAGGCGACAAAACATCATGGCAAATAGCTTCCTATAAAATCTTGGAAGCCATAAACTGGCCGACAAAGGCACATTTTTAGAGAGCTGTTCTCATTTTCTTTCTTTTTTCTTCTTTCCGTCACGATCACAGACAAAAGACAGAAACCTCAAATTTTGTAAAAATCTTTTGATTAAATACAAATAAAATAAAAAAAAAAAAAAAAAATGTTTTCTTGGTTTTCTAGTCAAAGCAAACAATACACGTTTGCAAAAACAAAAACCTTTAACATTATAGCACACCATAATCATCCTACAATCCCTCCCTATCCCACACTATTAAAATCATGAAACCATAATCAGATAAAAAAAGCATCATTCCCATTTCCTTGGGTAAATCTCTTCATCTCGTAAATATCGTTCAATTTACACATTCCCAATGTTCCCATTCAACCTTATCTTCAATCGCTAAGAAGAAGAGGATGAAGGCCCGCTGAGTATCCTATTCAGTCTCTGCAGATAGTACAAATTCCAGCATTTTCATAACAGCATTTACCAACCTGGTCTGGTCCCCTCTTAGCACCCAGTTCCACCAATCCGATGGACTAAGAGTTTCCCCCATTGATTTATATTCATCAAGGAAGGTGCTTCTGATCTGCATTAGGGATCCACAGAAAGTTATCAGCAGCTGAGGAGTTTCCACCACCTCACTGTTCTTACAATATCTGCACTCAGCATTCACTACGCCCAGTGTTTTCCGGAGCCACTGAACCTCTTTGTATTTAAGATGTTCAAGCAACACCTAAGTAGCATATCTCTATACCTTGGGGAAGGACATGTTTGCAGATATTTTGGTAGGTAATTCACAACATTTCCCTACAGAGTTAGCGATTTCCTCAATTTAAGACTCTCACATTGATCAATAGTGGTGATCCAGTCCTGTAACATCAACTTCCTTTTTACCTTTACTGGATTATGCAACAGGATTTCCAGCTGTATGCCGTTCCCCTTCAGAACATTCTCCACTTTTAATCTCCAAAATTCTAGATGTTTATCTTGTTTTTTTCACCCAAGTCCAAGATTGCAAAGGGCTCTATCACAGAGTCCATGGCACACTTCCTATAAAGCGTAACTGTTTTCCATAGAACCATAGACTCCAATGACTGTAGTCTGAGCTCGTATTTTATCACACAGGATGGCACGCTGTTAGGGAGTCTCAGCACCTTCCTCCAAAACTGGCCCTCCAATTTCTCCCAACACAAGCAAGATAAGTGAAGGGTGGTTTCCGCTCCATATATTAAAATGTGGGCCACCTTTTGCTTGTAGAAAGAAATTGTTGGGATCAGTGTAAATTTCCTAAATTTACGGTGGAAAGCTCTGCCCTGATTTGTTAATGATATCAACCTTGATCACAAATACCGGAGGTGGTCCGCCTCATTTCTACTCTTGTTTATCATAACTCCAAGATATACCATAGATTCCACTGTTTCTAATGGAATCCCCTCCACCCTCCACTTAAACTCCTCGATCTTCCTTTTACCTGCCCACTTCATAGTCAGAATGTTTGATTAAGTAGTATTTATCTTCATGCCGTTCTCTCTTAAATAGAGTTCAAAGGCCCCCCAATCTCCTCTTTAACTCTATTTTAGTGAGGTCTAAGAAAACCAAATCATCCACAAAGAGAATCCACGGCACCTCCACTCCATTTATTTTTGGTGGAAAAACTCTTATTGCTCTTGGTGAATCAGCCAAATCTGCTATGTAGAGGCAAAACAACAGGGGCGCCAAAGCGCAACCTTGTTTTAACCCACAAAAGGTATAGATTTTTTGGGAGAGTAGCCCCCTAGCTAACAGTTGAATTCTAACCGACGTATCAGTACACAGAGCTTCTATAGCCTCTACCAAGTCCCATGGACACCCCCAGGCATGTTATTTAGCCCAAAGTTTCTTTCTGATGACCCCATCAAAGGCCTGCTCGAGGTCCATGAAAGCTATGAAGAGGGTATTTCCATCCTCAAAAGCTCTTTCCTTTAGGAGGTTTATGATGAAGAGATTCAGGGCTGTACCCATCCACTTTACGAATTCTGATTGGCCAGGATCTAGGATCCCACTTTTCTCCACCCATTTGTTTATGTCCCTTAATAGAACTGTTGCAAATAGCTTACCAATTGAGTCCAATAAGGCAATAGGGCGGTAGTTTCTAGGCTCCACACTATTGCCTTTTTTGAAGATGGGAACTATATTCTCCTCCCTCCATGAGAGAGAATGGGATCACTTTATTTTTCATAATTTGGGAGAACATGATTAATAACAGTTTCTCCCAATGTTCTTAATTTTTTTTCAATTCTTGATTTGAAAGGTGGTCGGTGTGATGCTGAAATGCATCGGAGGGACAGGGTCTCTGTATCCTTGTCCTTTACTGCTTTTTATCTTGTGTTCTGTCATGTTTTCCGTGCAGAAGTACTTGTGGGACTCCTGGCGGCGCAGCTCTCTCCTTTGGTTTTGGTGAACATACCCACGGGATACCCTTATGGCACCCATGGGTAGGGATGCAACCCTGTGCCCCTAGTGTATGTTTTTGGGCACGTGTGTATGACCCACAGAGCAGGGTACGGGCTGGTGGCAGCTCGGTGCTGAGTTGACTGTTGCCCTGAGTGTCCTCCATTTTGGGATGCCCAGTCCCGGTCATTGGAATCAGTAGATTCCTGATGGAGACAAAATGGCCCCCATGGCCTCTTGCCTTCCATCACCTGTTACCTTGATCTTCCCGAAGTCCCGGGAAGCCCTGACTCTGTCCCTTCTCCCTGACTGGCTGTTGGGTGGAAGTTCCATATATGGTAATGTGGGGAAGTGCTTACCAGACTGGCTGGAGCCTTCCCAATGACTGTATGTTGTGGGTACTCCTGTGGGTGGGACCTGGGTGAATGGAGTGTGTGACGAATACGCATTCTACGTTAGAGTGTCTACTATCTGGTGTTTGACACAATGACTGAGACAGCCCTGCCCGAAACCAGTATGAATGCAGTGTGGAGTGTTGAATGGCTTGGTACTTGTCCCAATACACATAACTTGTTGTGAGAGTCTGGAGAGAAGTGAATAGCCTGAATGTACTGTGTGCCTGATTGGCTGCCTGCCTGCATGAATGCCCTTTGCCGTGATTGGATGCTTGAGTATGACCCAGCAGAATGAATGGCAGAAACACAGTATATCTGGGGACCTCTCACTGCTAGGAATCGTGTTCAGAAGCTGAAGTCCGCTATGACGAGTAACTGGAGTAACTGAAGCTTGACCTTGAAGCCCTGCTGAACGAGAAGAATTGCTGTTGCTCTCCTTCACAATCTGAAAGCTTCTGTGTCTCCAAGGACTGACCCTGAGAGGACCTGGTAAGGCGCCCCCTTCCCGAGCTACGAGGGACCATCGTGCACCAGCTGATCTTTGCCAAAGCTCCGTGGTAGACATACCTTCAACAGGCTGCCGACCCGAGACTGGCCCACCACGGAATCACAAAGAGAAGCGCCCGGACTGTTGTCCGCCACTGTCAACGACCACCGTCGCCGTCCAGAGCCACTATGCTCCCGTTTGCCTAAGAACTTTCGAATCCAATGACGCTCTCGTCCGCATCGTTTCCGCTGTGTCCTGCTGGAGAAGGCCTGACTGTCGACACGCCGAGGAGCATCCACCGGTGGGTTTCCCACCACCCAAAGACCACAGAGACGCTGACGACTCAACGCCCTTGCTGGGCCACTGTTCTTCAAACTCTTTGCGGTCCAGATCTAGGTGCCCCCCACGCCTCTTCCTTGCAGGACATTTACGCTTCCCCATCAACGAGCACCGCTAGGAGCGACGCGGCCACTTCACTGTTGTAACTCGACCTGTTCTCCGTTGGACGTTCAACGACCCGTGATACCTGACTTAAAGGGAGGGCACTCAAGAAGGGCCGTTGATTCCCTGACGAGGAACGTTACAATGCCAGGTACTTTGGGGTTGCAGAACTATTGGGAAGTCTAGGGTGAACAATAAATGGACCGGGCTTGTGATACATCGTTGCTTTACAGGTTGCCCAGGTGGGGGGATCTCCACACAGAGCTGTGTTTAACGGTAGTGGCTAGTATTCTGCCAATTGTTCAACCATCTTGCTTTCCTTCCTATCACTACTGCTGGTTTCCTCTTTATTGATCTGTGTGACATTTTGACAGTATAGTTGCTGCACTTTAATGAGATCTAATAATCGTTGTGGTACCACCTTAGAACTGTATATATTTACCATTGTTGATTTCCTGAGCACAAAGTGCGTAATCGTGATATTGTATATAACCTTTGAATATTAATTATATAAAGACTGTGTTTTAACTGATACAGTGTGTGGACCTTCCTTTGTGGGTGCTTGGGGACTACACTGTACTTAAGAACCACCCTGCATCACCTCCTGAGAAGCTAGCCTTGATTGCTCGACCATGTACCAATAATAGAGAATCTTGGCTGGGGTCCTCTGTGCCTCTCCTCTACCATATAGAGAGCGGAAGTACAGACACCCCCGCCAGTCTTTACAGTCGGGCCCGGCCACACGGGAGGTACTCAAATTACCAATCATCATAATGGCATCGTCTTCATCAAAACCAAAATCCCATCCCAACAAGCTGGCTTCCCTTTCCTCACCATTTACCCGTCCTGGATCAGCAAATAAGGTGGAATAATGCTGAATCCAATCACTCTCTGCCACCATGGCCAATGTATTAGCTTGACGAAATACACCACCATTATTACTAAGCTCCCAGATATGAGTTTTTTGCACAAACAGCTCTGAGATCTGACTGTGCATCATTCTGGGCACGTATTATCCTCGAGCTCTTACACCAATATCTGTAAGCCTGGCGGGCCTTCCTTATCCTTTCTGTTTTGTGGTCTAACTCGTCACTCCCATTCTTTTTTATCATTTCTTTCATCAATGTTCGCCTTTTCACATTTCTGTGTTCAATTTGGTTTAGACCCGGGGTTGCCTTTCCGACAAAACTCCCTTAAGAGGCCAATATAATCTATATCAGAGGGGTCTTCTCGGAGCTGCGCCTGATAATGACCACTAATTTTCACAACCTCCTGCGGTTTCAATCTTAGGTGAATTCCGCCCTAGCCTAATTCACCCTCTCCCATTTTTTGAAAGGCTTCACCCACATTTCACCCCAAGATGTATATAGCTAGCAGATCATGATCGCTAACTTTCTGAGGCCTAATTGAGAATCTCTCGATCTTCTCTCTTAGGTTCTCAGAAACAACGCAATAATCTATGCAAGACTCCAACTCCACACATCTCAATGTTGAACAACCCGGAATATCCCCCTCCTTTTGGGCATTCAACATGTGCATTTCTCTTGTCCTCATACTAGAAATCCACTCCCATTCTCTTTCATTACATTTGCTTTTCTCTAGCAGCCGACCCGATTTATCAAGCAGCCAAATATTTAGGTCTCCACATATCACGATCTTCACCCCATCCCATTTGCTCAGTGCATCATCAATAAAACTTGTTATAGAGTCCATACATTTTGTCTTTCCCCATATTTACTCACCAATATATTTCATTAAGATCAGCGATACATTGGAAGTATCCGCATTTTGTTTTAGAAGGAGAATCTGAACATAAGGTTTGGGACGTTTGACTTCCACCACCGACCAGTCACAGTCAATCTTAATTAATGTTAGTAGGCCAGCATAGGGACGGCCTATTAAGCCCTTAGGAGCAGGATTCAATAGAGCCAAGTAGCCATCACATTGTGGGGGTTGTTGGAACACCAAGATTTCGAATAAATCTAGATCCGGAACTTTTTCACTAAAGAGAGACCAAAACCCTCTGGTGTTCCAACAGCCGATCTTCAAGAGTGCCTGTCTCCTTTTATCATGAGTCTAACTCGCTCTTGGATGACTTAGCACTCCCGCCAACAAAGACCAAGAGCTCCCCTCACTCACAGTACCATTCTGAATCACCCACTCTTCTTCCTTTGATTTTTTTTTTTATTTGCAATAGTACATTTTATAGAGGATAAGTCCTTGTTTGACGTCACCATCACCTCTTCTTTCCTTTCCTTGGGCAATCTCGACTTTTCCCTAATGTCTTTCTTCTGGGGTGCGATAATAGACACAGCCTTCTTAATGTGCCTGGAGATCGTTGCTTCTATTCAGTTATCTTTTATTTGTGTATGATAATCGCTAATTTTGTATCCCAAATGCAGGAACTTCTCTTTGGATGCCAGGGCTTGGTCTTTCTTGGATTGAGATGCTAGATGCAGTATAACCCAGTATAATCCAGTCTGTCCTTTTCTCTTCCACAAATTGAGCAATTTTAATATCTCTGGTTGCAAATGTATGAGCTGGAACTATACAATTTATCAGTCGCATGACATTCCTTCTATTTAGCACCATCATTTTTTAATCAATCTCAATTCTTTCCACATAGATTTTAGCACTCAAACCTTCCTTCATATTTGAATTTTCTTTTCTCTTGCATTGCCGTGCCTCACCGTCTATCAGCCACTTTTCCTTACTGCAGGCTTTACTTTCATCGCCTGCTTTTGTGATCTTCGTGTGGTCTAACTGGACACCACCATTTATTTTTTCGTCTAATCTCTTAAAGGCAGCAGGTGGAGTTTGTGGGACTTCCAGGGCCTTCCTAGAGGCGGGATAAGCACAGCACTTTCCTTTTCTTCAGCTATCTTAGGCACAGCAAAGAGCCCTAGGGTCTTTCCACAACCCCTTTTCCGCCCGCACTGGATCGTACCTTTGCAACCAGTTTGGGAGCATTATCAATGAGATTCTCTATATTTTCACATTCCGAATTACTCACATCTTTCCATCTATCATCTTCATCAGCTCTCCCCATTTCTTCAATCAAAACCATTAAATCCTCCGCGGGACATGTCTCACCACCCAGCTCATTTTTCACCTCGAGGGTTGTCGGTAATTCCAAACTTGATTATTTGGCAAGGACGATTCCTTTCTGGCTTTTTTAGGGGCCGGTAGATTGTCCCTTTACAGGAGCGAATGAATATGCCTTAAAAATGCCCTAGAGCCCTTTGCTTTCCTTCTTGTATTGGACAGCATATTTTTAGTTTTTTACCAGGCTCGGTTGTTTTCTTCTCGACTTCCACAGATACTTTACCTGTATCTTTTCCTTGCTTAGAATTGAATACTGAGAAACATTCTTTTTCTGCAAGGTTGTTCCTTGATTTATCACACCCCAACGACCTAAGAGCCAACCTCCAGCTCCACATTTACCAAACTTGTGGTGAACATGTCTGTAAAGTCATCACTGAATGAGCAGTTGTGCTTGTGTGGTTGCTAGATGATGTGAACATCATAGTCACTAACATCAACACCATATTTTCTTGCATACTTTGACTTTTCTGGGAAAGCAACAAACTAGTACATTAAGGATGGTCCCAACTGGCTTCTCAACACACTGACATTAACACAGTACACAATAGACACGCCCTCCATCATGGCTCACCATACACACTGAACAGGTGCAAGCATCTGACTATATACTTAATATACATTAATCAGAGAGCCCCAGTCAAGCACACCGATCAGAATGGCAGCAAATGGGCCTTCTGATCATTCAAGGCCTCCCTGGTCTTAGAAGTGATGTAAAACCTCTGCAACATCATAGGCACATGTGCCAATGTCAGTGAAACACAAAAGTATTGTGACTAGATGCTCCAAAGTATCAAGTACACTCTTGCAACCAAAATCAACTCCCAGGTCCATGGGAAACAACCCACTCTTCCACCTTAATCTACCACACCATGGTACACTGTAGAGGTCCCCCTCTCAAAAGTAAGCATCTGAAAAAAGGCATGACTTGTGACATGTCTTGCACTACACCAAGCTCAGACAAATATGAGCTGCCTAGAGAAGACTGAATACCACTGCCAAGGTCAGATATTGACTAAAGAATAGCCAAGCCCTGCAAGTAAGGCAGGGTATTCTTCAAATCCATCAGAAATTGCAGCATACCACTCTCCAAACCACATTTATCATGCTTCAAATGCAAATAAAACACTGTGAAATATGTAACATTCTACAAGGTCATTGTGATGCACCTGCACACAGTCACAAACACCACAACTGACACTCCAACGCATATCCCATTTTACTCAAAAACTACTGACTGGACGACTTTCAGGACACTCTCCATGTGAGATGAGACACAGATTCACGCAAGGCAAGTGCTCAAGACCCTTCCAACTGTAGCACAAATCCCTTGTCTGGAAAACATCCACATCTACATCACTCAAGGTACCATCCCCTGGACATTCAAGACTGGACATATGCTTGTGCTTCTCTAGTAACCAAAGTGAAGCCCTACTACCTCAGCAACCAGAGCCACATCCGCCATCTTCCCAGATCAGCCATATTCCCTATCTAGTTACAGTCCATGCAAGAGCAGTACCCATGCATGAACTCCAACACTTCGATCCCAACAACATTCTTCTGTAAGGGCAATGTTGATTCAGACTCCGTACCATGAGGTTGATGTAAAATGCCCTTTCAAACCTCATCAATGAAAATCTTTGCCTCATGGTTCAAGGCAACCTCTGACCTATGTTGGAAACAGTAGACACACTCTCCTACATTCTACATTGCTGAATTGATGTCACTGAGAATGTCCCCATCTTGTTGAAGTCTTAACGTCCTACTTTCATAACCGCCATTTGTCATTAGGTTTTCCTCATGTTAGCAACAGCATATATCAACAGTGGAGTTCCGCACGGATGCTTCCCTCCCCCTACATGTTAAAATTGTGCATGGTACCACTTGGTAACTACCAGGCTTCACGCACCATCCACATCCAGCAACACCCTGATGACATTCATCTGTACCCACATGTATATTCCATTTCAGAATTCCAGAGTCTCTAGGTCTGCTTCAGATGTGTCCTTAAATGATTTCGTCCACTTGCCTCAAAATCAAACCCTTCAGGAGAATCATTATAATGCTGAGCAACATCATGGATCACCATGATATCCAGACAAGGCTTTCGATTATGAACACCTGCAGACCACCAGTGCAATGTCACTAGTGTTTTATTTTGACAGACACCTTTCCCTCAAAGAACACATAGCAAGTACGATATTCACAGATTGATGCATACTATCTCTCCTTCTGCCAGTGAAGCACTTAATCACAGCAAGTTACACATGAGCCTGTGTCCAGGCCTCACCCCTCTGTCACCCGGATTTGCCACTGCCCTACAGGCGGCCCTTCCTGTCATCACATTGCCTTCATCTGCCTGGAGGAGCAGGAGCATCATCTGGAGCAGTTCCCCAGCCACCAGGAGGACCTGGGCATCATCCGGATGCAAGGTAGGCCCCTGGGCACTCGACTCAATATATTGCGGCCCGAGTTGCTTGACTGTGCATTTCGTCACTGATCCGCTCTTAATCCATCGTAATCGCTGCACGAGTATACTGACCTGCGGCACTGAGTCGGATTGCAACTTTGACCTGCCATTGTGCCATTTCGTGGTCATGCTGATCTGGGCCACCATTGAAGCCCACAGAACCTGCCTCCATGTGTGATTGGCTGCTAGTGCTTTATCCTGCCAATCCCTTGCCGTCAGGCAATAAGCCGGCCCACCCCCGAAGGCACACACCCTAAGGCACTTCCTGTTCCGAGCCTGTCCAGAGATGACAGAGCCCAGGGCCAGGATCGCTGCCTGTTCATCTCCTCATCAGCTGCCTACCTACACCACTGCCTGGACTCTTACTGCATGGTAGGCCCCCATTAGCTCCCAATCATGACTCTCTCTCTGTACTGCTTAATCCACTGCCTGTCAGCATATAAGCTCTAATGTGAACTTGTGTCCTCTGCCCAGAGAGTATTCCGCCTCTTGAGGCATCGCTGCATTCTACGCCGCAACTCACAGCCATTGCAGTCTGTTTCACTACCTGCTTCATCTATGACCATGTTTTACTGTTCCCTCTCACTAATCAAAATGCGCCATCATAACTGTACTTGAGTCTTTGCATACCCTTCTTTATTGTACCACTGTGATCTAATATTGACATTATTGCTCCGTCGCCTGCTTCTTTAGTATTCACCCTGACTGCTCTCCCACTGCTTAGCATATTACCTGTATCTGTGTGCTCTTAACCTTGTATCATGTAAGCTGTTGCCTCTGAGTTTTCATAGCATTTCACTTGTATCTATGTGCTCTTAACCTCATTTCACGTAAGCTGCTGCCTCTGAGTTTTCTCCTCTCTACAACTGCTCCCCTCCTCGCACATGCTTCCTTTGCTGGCATGTTAGCCATTATTGGACCGCACACCACATGCAGCCTGCTGGATACTCCCTCTCCAACCTCGTCCTTCTGACTTCTCCTTTTCCTTGACCTGCTGTAGCCTGTAATTTAGCTATCCTAGCACACTACCCTATGTACCGCTGTGTATCAGGCCACTAGCCTGAATGCCCTCTTGTCTTACCACCCTAGCACTCTTATACCAACTCTGCTAGATTGCAGCTGAATATGCATTGGCACTACCTCATGCTAAACACCTCCTGGCTACTCCCCTTTCTCATCTCCTTTACCATTATCTACAGTAAAGATAATTTCCCCACATTGCTAGCAACTTGAACTGCATCCGCTCCTTAGATCAGAGGGCTTCCACCCCTGGCTCTGCCACCCTGAGTCACAACACCGTCAACACTACGACAATGCACATTCCTTATCTGGACTGACCTGCACTATGGTTGGAACACTTTGCCACTAAACCAACACCTAATCAACCCTGCACCCTGCACCTTAGGAATTCTAGACTAGGCTCAAGTTTCCTCCGCTCTGCCTTCCAACCCCAGAGGCAATCCCTGTCACAGTAGACAGTCTCTGCACACAAAACACCATCACCTACACAACCTCTTAGGGACACCATAATCTCACAGCCTAATGACCGCTCCAAAGAAACTCTGATTAAAGGTGCCCTGATTAATGCCAGGTCACTCTCTGCGCACGCCTTAGACATTGCTGATTTCATTTCAAGACAAGACCTTGATTTCTTGGCCATAAAAGAGACCTGGCTACATGCTGCCTTTGGCCCCTTACTAGCACTCGCCATTCCTTCCGGCTACACTATTATCAGATGTGACCGTCACACCAATCAATCAAAAGGCGGAGGCGTCGCAGTCCTCCACAAAATCTCCATTGCCATCAGAAGTATTAGTACCCAACAAATCCCATCAGCAGAACTACTATCTATCAAACTTCCCATTTCACCTAATCAAACTGCTACCCTTCATCTAATATACCGTCCACCTGGACCCGTCACCACTTTCCCAAATTACATCATGTCCATCCTAGCTGACAAAGCCAAATCTAAATCACAAATCATTTTACTTGGCGACTTCAACCTTGGATTCCAAGACCCCAATGTCCCCTCGGCTCTTGATCTGGCCAACACCTTAACGCATTCCAAAGGGAGAACTCTCGAGTGGCTAGCTGATTCAAATGCTGTATTAATCTACAAGCAATCATGTGCATGGGCTGACCATCACACAATCACCTTTAACATTAAAGCCACAGACCAATGCCTCAAACATGACATTGCCCCTGCCATTCAAACCAGAAATAAAAGAGCCATTACAAAGGAAAAGTTGCTCCCTCTTATTCTCCCACTATTAAATAATACTACATCATCTTGCACGGATCCTACAGTACTAGATGACACATTCAACCAGTCCATGCTCAAAGCACTGAACACCATTGCCCCAATTAAGCTTAGGAAACCCAAACCCCGAGCTCACCTTAATTTGTGGTTCACCCCACAGCTAAGAGAACTCTGCAAAGTAAAATGCACAGCTGAATCCTGCTGGAAAAGCCTTCCTTCTGACGCTAACAAAGACTCCTTGTTCATTGCATCCCTTAACTACAAAGAGGCAATTTTCCAGGCTAAAAAAGACACTTACAACAATCGCATTATGGAAGCCAAATCCAACACCAAAGAGCTCTTCAAGATTCTCAAAGAACTTGAATCTCCTGCAACCCCCCCTGACACCTGCAGCAAAAACAGTACCTGGTTTACAAACATACAATCTGCTCTCCTGGGCAAAATCGCTACACTCCAGTCCAAAATAAATGCTAAACAAACTTGTATCGGACCAACGACCTGCCACCTCCTCCCACTCGCACCACCAGTTCCGCCCTCCCCACTTACATTAACAAGCTCAAACCATCAAACTACCAAGGTGACCTGTGCCCTGCACTCACTATCAAGGATGCAGCACATGAATTAGCCCCTTTTTATCACCACCCTCAACAATACATCATTTAAAACAGGTATTGTCCCTGACAACATAAAAGATGCATGGGTCATCCCCTTGCTCAAAAAGCCCTCCGTCGACCCTAGTATTCCTACCAACTACAGGCCCATTACTACGGTCCCATTCCTGCTTAAAACTCTGGATCGTGATGCTTACCTTCAGATACAGAAGTACCTGGAATCCAATAAACTCCTTGGTCTCAGGCAATCAGGCTTCTGGCCCAGGCACGGAACAGAAACTGCCCTCATTGATTTGAAAATACAAATTGAGAATTTGAAAGACAAAGGGAAACTGGCTCTGCTGCTCCTATTGTACCTCTCTGCAGGCACCCTTCGACCTGGTCAACCACCGTATCCTTTGCCAACACATCACTTCAGCGGGCAATTTTTCTGACTCTGCCACATCCTGGATTAGATCTTTCTTGACAATAGATCTATGCAGGTCTTCTCCCCCTTCTCCTCCTATGCATCTGCCGAGCCCTCTCCTGTTCGTTGTGGCATACCCCAGGGTTCCTGTGTGTCGCCTACACTTTATAACGTGTTCACTAAACCTCTCTTTGATATTCTTGACTATCAGGGTGTCACCTACACGAACAATGCTGACGACACCCAGATACTCATCCCTATCCCTGGAGACCATTTAGCGGACACTAAACCTTTGAATGACGTTTACCTGGTTATCCAGGTCTGGATGGCTCAACATGAGCTTTGTCTTAACGATGACAAAACAGAGCTCCTCATCCTGGGCTCACAACTTCATTTTAGCAAACTCGATCCGGCATTTAAGTCTTTTATCATCGATCTCAACACCATCAAGGTCTCCAATGATACCAAAACCCCTGCTATCTACCTTGATTCCTCCTTGTCACTTTTCTAGACAAAGCAACTCTGTGACATCGGCCGCGGCCTACGCGTGCAAACTTATCACTGCATGTCGCCCCTAATTGCATCATCTTATCCAGAACACTTGACTATGGAACTCGCTGCCCACCCTACTTAGGCTTGAACCGTCTTTCCATGCCTTCAAATGTAAAACTAAACTGTGGCTATATGATTGTGACAACCCCACCAAGTAGTGGTCTTACCCGCTTTGGAGGCCACACCCTGGTCATCTCCAATCATAATCAGGCACACTTCTGTATATACCTGCTATTGTAAATGTGATTGTATACGAACTGTACATACCTCCTACTGTGCATTTTTCTGCTTATATTTGCACTCTCTTGTATCTTATGTTGTACTTTCTATACATGTACATGTAACCCAACCTAAGATATGCGCCCAGATACCCCAGGGCCAAATAAAAAAATTCAAATACAAATACAATGATATGCCCTACATGCCACAGCATTACTCTTCATAGGACTCATCTAAATTGAACTCATCTTCCCATCCCTCACGTGGCTTCATGTGCTCCCGCTGGTATCACATCTGAAGTTCACATTGAGCTGCATCTTCTATAAGGCCATGCTGCTACTTTCTCATTGATTCGTATCTGATATGCAAGGCCTATCTGGACATATGAGATCAACCAGATGCATTCCACCAGCTCAGTAAAAGCACCAGGTGTAGTCAGATCTTCTCTCTTTATATCCCCAAACTCTGGTACATCTTCCCCATCAATGTAAGACTCACACCCTTGCTGCTTCATTTGAGGCATTTGCTACAGACCCTGCACTTCAAGTAATAGCTCCTGCCTGAAACCTAGGTCCACACCACCTCCAGTGCACACCTAACCTGTGGTTTGACTATGTGATTCTGCATGTTTCTTCCTTGTGTTTCTTACTTATGCCTCTCTGCCTAATTAGCCACCCTTTCTCTTCCCCATTGTTTGCTTCACATCCACTTGTATGGAACCCTTGCTCTCTGCTTCCCGCATTGTTTACTTTTCACTCTGACTTGTTCAGCCCTCCCTTACTTTTGAAAGATTGGTCGATTCTCTATTTCTGACCTATTGATGATGGTTATGTAAGGGTTGACTTTCTGTGTGGATTGTTTAACAGGGCCATTGAGTATGACGGTGTTTGCAACAGTGGTATTGACTTCTTGGAGAAGTGGATGACATTCCTGATTCACCAGATCTATATGCAGTTAATGTTGGCATGGTCTTCCATGTGAACTGCCTCCTGAGACTTATCAACTCTTCTGAGTAATTCTTTGCAATGTTTGCATTTGACTGGGGTGGTCTGTTTGGTCTGTTTGGTGTCAAAGGGGATTGGCAAAGGCATCAATCAGTCCAGTGAGTTTGTGGAGGTAGGACAGAGGGTGTGTACATGTGTGATAATAGGCACATGGATATGAGATGTCCTGTGCACTGTGCTTCTTGTGTGGTGTCTGGGGTCCAGTGTGTGGACGAGGCACTGGAGATTTTCCTTCATAGTAGTTGTTGGTTCTTTGTGTCTGTGGATAGGGTGAGTGTTGTGACTCCATGGTCATGGCAATGAGATGGTGGTAAGTGGTAATGTCAATTGGCATATGGCTGTTAGGAGTGTTCCAGCTGGGCATGCCTCAAGATGTGGAAATGGATGGTTTGGTGCTATTTATATTGTGTGTGCACGTGATAATGTGATTGGCTTTTAGCTACTTGTCATTTATGTTGGGTCCATCACACTTGGCTGTCGCACATTCAGGCCTGCTTCGAGTTTATGTATTGAGCCATTGCCCATGATGGGGAAACTGATTAGCAGCATTGCCCTGATGGTTGTTTGGTGAGGGTTAAGTGACTTGCAATGTTGGCCTGCTGGGAACATGTTTCTTAGGCATTTTCTATGGTAGTGCCACACAACCACTGCCTTCAAGTGTTTAGGGATTACGATCTTTCCTGAGAGCATTTTGCTCGAAGCCCATTTGCTAATTTTCTTTAACCCATTTCACTAACAAATCTATGCGGGGGAGAACCCATTCCCCCACCTTAATAAATGCCTAAACCCACACACCATCGACTTTTGCTGCGAAATGTGTTAAAAAAGAGACGGCCTCGAAAAAATGGACCTGTGGGGAAATGAACAAGTATCCCGTTTAGTGCTATCTATGGTAGAGCCATTCACTTGCTGTCGTCGCCGTGTTTAGCGCGGACGTTGTAGCACTAAAATGTGTGTCCAAGGCACAGCGTGGAGCTATGCTGGGGGAGTGCTGAGGTCATGTACGTGCTACACTTTTTGAGTTGCACTGTTGAGTTTGGCGCTAACTTTTCTTTATGAATGAACGCGTTCTCCTTCGTAGCTTTGGCACTAACACTATGCACACTGTAAGAGCGCTGTTTGTGAATCAGGTTGAAATAGCTCTAGTTTGCCATATAATACTTCGAGAAAAATTAGAAACAAATATATTTGCATAACATGTTTGAACGCTGGCCCAGACCATTCCCTGTGACTATTTCTAAACCTTCCATCCATCACCTTCGTGTTTTAAATTGGCCAGACAATATAATTCTGACAGTGCTGCCCTTATTTTGCTACTCCCCCACCTGTCTTCTTTCACGTTATGTTCATACCGCAGCTTGCTAATGAATTTGCAACGTTGACATCACTAATGCCTTGAACAAGCAGTAAACTTTGAGGTTTCTGTTTTTTCCTTAAGTTAAACATATCCCCAAATTACTTTTCTCCTTTTTTAACCTTTTATCTTGTATTCCTTCACATGAATTCCCGTCTCCGTGCTCTCAATTTCTCAAAAGCTCTTATGCTAATATTGTTCTTGTGACTTTCCAATAATGCATTGGTTTGAAAAGTCTGTCTCCGAAAAACAATTCTGAGGCTTATATTTACAGAACGTCTGAATAAGCCATGCCTCTATGTCTTAACAAATGCTGTATATTTCAACCTGGTGACCGTAGACGGTTTGTTTGATCTGTTTTTTAAGCTTATAGGCAACGTGTCCCATAGTTTTCAGTTTACCATGATCGTGTGACCTTTTGACTTCCGTTGAGTCGAAGCATTCGTTTTAAGTACCTGCATTTGTCCCCTCACTTAGAGTATTGGAAAGAGCAAGTGGAACCCGGATATGCAAATCTATGTAGGCGTGCAATGCTGGTTTTGGCCATCTTGTTAACAAACGCTACATTCCCTTTGGCATGCACTTGTTTCTGTGCATTAATCGATTTCTATGCTATTCATTCTGTAAAAAAAAAAAAATGAGAAGTTGAAATATACTGTAACATTTTAGCACACATTTTATGGAAGTTCATCTTTGGAGGTGCGGCATGTTGAAAAATCTATTTGTCAGATGTTTTGTTGCTGGCAAAGATATTGCCTGGACGGATAGGGAAAACGGGTGTTTTTTTTCCAGTGCCTCACAAACCATATTTTTCAGGCGCATGAATTTCAGATTGAAGACACTAGAGAGAGCACAAGCAATGTTTGTTTTAATAAAAAAGCAGGCACATCCAACTAGTATTTACAGAGAGATGTTTACAGATGAACAATGCCATACATGCCAACATTCTGTGACAAAAATCTGTAGGAATCTTAAAGTTTCAAAAATATTGAAAAAATCGGATCGGTATTTGTTGCCACTAAATCGGTAGGCGGTAGGACTGCTGAAAAAGCGGTATCCTACTGCCTAAATCGGTAGGGTTGCAAAGTATGTAGCAGGTGCCGGAGAGAGGGACGCTGCGTTGTGCAGCTTAGCTGAAGAAATAGCATATTGCACTTGCAGGCTGGTGGAAGTGGCGAGACTCGTGCAGGGCGGGGCTGAAACGTGCGGTTTCCCCCTGACTCCTGGCGCAAGCTCACAATTGCCAGAACTCATTAGGAGGAGTGGCTCACCATTGCTTCAGCAGCTCGCCCCAGCATGTAGATGACTTGCCCTAGCGAGCTGAGGTACAGTGAACCATGTGGCTGTTGCTATCCAGAAGTGCTGGAGCGGATCTCACGGGCACCTCTGACAGTCTAGGGAGGTTGCACTGGCCCACTGGTCTGCTAACTGCTGCCAGTAAGAACACACCATTATAAAAGCAGCAGCTTGGACACATCCCCACTAAAGAATGTTCTTTGGATTCTGTGTACTTGTGAACCCTACAACCATAGCTGAACAGGCTGCTAAATCGAGGCCAAAAAAAATATTTTTTTTTTTTTATTTTTTTTACAAAAATCGGTATTTGTAGCCACTAAATCGGTAGGCGGTAGGATGGCTTAAAAAGCGGTATCCTACTGCCTAAATCGGTAGGGTTGGCAAGTATGCAATGCTAGCGAGAAGATATCAGTCAAGTGGCTGGAGTTGAATTCACTCAGCGTTTGTTCTTCATTCATTAGGCCTAATTTACTAAACCGTTTTCCATGAAATGATAAATAATTTATAACCCCCCTGTCCACAAGTGTTTCATAAATAAGCAAACTGCGTAAATAAGAGATAATCGAGTCCGAATTAGCAAGGCAAAGGCCTATTCTTTCCACACATGCTAAAGGACAAAGCACACCATCGGTACTGCAGAGCCATTTTACCTCACAAAGGGTCTAATTCACAGAGCATTTTCCAATGGCGTTTTGCCATTATAAAGGTTTTCTGTGATTTGGGCCCTATATTCTGTTGTTCCTACTCGCACAAGTAGTAGTGTTGTGCAAGAGAATCCTAACTGAAAGGTCTGTCAGCCTGTCAGGGTATCTGCAAAGGAACTGAACAACTTCCGTCTGTCACTCTAGAGTTTCTCCAAACAAACATTCACCAGACTGACTGCTAACATAGTGGGAACTCAGCTGGCTCAGAAGACAATTTTCATCTAAGTAAATGGATCCGATGTCCCTAAACAAGGTAACACGTTTTCCCATTGGGTATGCCTAACACACTCAATGGAGAAAGCTTGTTCCATAACCAATACAACCACTACGTAATAGCACACACGTAACATTAACTGCTGCTGGGAAGGGTCTTCAAAATAAGTCTCTTAGTGTAAGACCATACATTGAATAAAGGTACAATGACCATATACTAATGACACACCAGTGAAGTCTGGTTTATTTTCAGAGTATCTCAGTCGGCCGACCAGGTCTCAACACCTCACGACGTGTGCTCACAAACACAGTGAGAGAAGAGAGAGCGAGCCGTCAATAAAACAGTAATATATATATATATATATATATATATATATATATATATATATATATATATATTCAATGAAAAAACTTTGTTAAAGGGACGTTATGGTTAAGTTGCGCTACTAAAAACCTATGAAATTCAGTGAAAAAACTTTGTTAAAGGGACGTTATGGTAAAGTTGTGCTACTAAAAACCTATGAAATTCAGTGAAAAAACTTTGTCAAAGGTTTTTATTAGTACAACGTGACCATAACATCCTTTTCAATAGATGAAGACCTCTAACATCTTATGTCCTCAAAGTGGGAATGCCGGGTGATAAAAAAAACAAAAAGATTTTCCTTTGGCGTCTCGGTGTAGGAAGGAAAATCTTTTACCAAGATGGCCACCATGGAAAGGGAAGGCGGGATGTATAAAGAACACAACGGCGCATGAGCGGGGTTGGGGGGGCACAGGGGAGACTCATGGGCATGAGCGGGGGGTGAGAGGGAACAGGGTACAAACGGGGCATGAGCAGGGGGTGGGGGGAAAAGGAAGGAAACACAGGGCATGAGCGGTGGTGGGGGGAACACGAGAGAGACACGGGGCATGAGCAGCGGGTGGGGAGGAACATGAGGGAGACACAGGGTATGAGCAGGGGGTGGGGAGGAACACGAGGGAGACACAGGGCATGAGCGGGGGGTACAGGGCACATACCGGACATGAGCGGGGGTAACACGAGGGAAATACGGGCATGAGCGGGGGGTGGGGGGAACACAAGGGAGACACGGGGCATGAGCGGGGGGTGGGGGGCAACAGGAGACAGACATGGGGCATGAGCAGGGGGTGGGGTCAACAGGAGAGAGACACGGGGCATGAGCGGGGGTGGGGAGAACAGGAGACAGACACGGGGCATGAGTGGGGGGTGGGGAGAACAGGAGACAGACACGGGGCATGAGCGGGGGATGGGGGGGAACAGGAGACAGATACGGGGCATGAGCGGGGGTGGGGAGAACAGGAGACAGACACGGGGAATGAGCGGGGGGTGTGGGGAACAGAAGACAGACACGGGGCATGAGCGGGGGAGTCGGGGGCAACAGGAAAGAGACACGGGGCATGAGCGTGGGGTGGGGGGTACAGGAGACAGACACGGGGCATGAGCGGGGGGTGGGGGGCAACAGGAGGGAGACACGGGACATGAGTGGGCGGGGGGAACAGGAGACAGACACGGGGCATGAGTGGGGGGCAACAGGAGACAGACACGGGGCATGAGCGGGGGGTGGGGGGGCACAGGAGACAGACACGGGGCATGAGCGGGGGGTAGGGGCGAACAGGAGAGAGACACGGGGCATGAGCGGGGGGTGGGGGGAACAGGAGACAGACACGGGGCATGAGCGGGGGTGGGGGAACAACAGAGACAGAAACGGGGCATGAGCAGGGGGTTGGGGGCAACAGGAGACAGACACAGGGCATGAGCGGGGGGTGGGGGGCAACAGGAGACAGACACGGGGCATTAGCGGGGGGTGGGGGGCAACAGGAGACAGACACGGGGCATGAGCTGGGGGTGGGGGGCAACAGGAGACAGACACGGGGCATGAGCGGGGGGTGGGGGGGAACAGGAGACAGAAACGGAGCATGAGCGGGGGGTGGGGAGAACAGGAGACAGACATGGGGCATGTGAGGGGGGTGGGGGCCAACAGGAGACAGACACGGGGCATGAGCGGGGGGTGGGGGGCAACAGGAGAGAGACACGGGACATGAGCGGGTGGGGGGAACCGGAGACAGACACGGGGCATGAGCGGGGGGGCAACAGGAGACAGACACGGGGCATGAGCGGGCGGTGGGGGGTACAGGAGACAGACATGGGGCATGAGCGGGGGGTGGGGGGGCAACAGGAGTGAGACACGGGGCATGAGCGGGGGGTGGGGGGAACAGGAGACAGACACGGGGCATGAGCGGGGGGTGGGGGGAACAACAGAGACAGACACGGGGCATGAGCGGGGGGTGGAGGGCAACAGGAGACAGACACGGGGCATGAGCGGGGGGTGAGGGGCAACAGGAGACAGACACGGGGCATGAGCAGGGGGTGGGGGGCAACAGGAGACAGACACGGGGCATGAGCGGGGGGTGGGGGGGAACAGGAGACAGACACGGAGCATGAGCGGGGGGTGGGGAGAACAGGAGACAGACACGGGGCATGAGGTGTGGGTGGGGGCCAACAGGAAACAGACACGGGGCATGAGCGGGGGGTGGGGGGCAACAGGAGAGAGACACGGGACATGAGCGGGTGGGGGGAACCGGAGACAGACAAGGGGCATGAGCGGGGGGGCAACAGGAGACAGACACGGGGCATGAGCGGGCGGTGGGGGGTACAGGAGACAGACATGGGGCATGAGCGGGGGGTGGGGGGCAACAGGAGTGAGACACGGGGCATGAGCGGGGGGTGGGGGGAACAGGAGACAGACACGGGGCAGGAGCGGGGGGTGGGTGGAACAACAGAGACAGACACGGGGCATGAGCGGGGGGTGGAGGGCAACAGGAGACAGACACGGGGCATGAGCAGGGGGTGGGGGGCAACAGGAGACAGACACGGGGCATGAGCGGGGGGTGAGGGGCAACAGGAGACAGACACGGGGCATGAGCAGGGGGTGGGGGGCAACAGGAGACAGACACGGGACATGAGCGGGGGGTGGGAGGAACAGGAAAAAGACACGGGGCATGAGCAGGGGTGGGGAGACCAGGAGACAAACTCGGGGCATGAGCGGGGGGTGGGGGGCAACAAGAGAGAGACACAGGGCATGAGCGTGTGGGGGGAACAGGAGACAGACACGGGGCATGAGCGGGTGGGGGGAACAGGAGACAGACACGGGGCATGAGCGGGAGGGGTGGGGAGCAACAGGAGATAGACACGGGGCATGAGCGGGGGGTGGGGGGGACAGGACACAGACATGGGGCATGAGCGGGGTGTGGAGAGAACAGGAGACAGACACGGGGCATGAGCGGGGGGTGGGGGAAGGGGAGAGAGACACACGGGGCATGAGCGGGGGTGGGGGGAGGGAGAGAGATACACGGGGCATGAGCGGGGGGTGGGGGGAGGGAGAGAGACACACGGGGCATGAGCGGGGGGTGGGTGGGAGGGAGAGAGACACACGGGGCATGAGTGGGGGGTGGGTGGGAGGGAGAGAGACACACGGGGCATGTGCGGGGGGTGGGCGGGAGGGAGAGAGACACACGAGCAAATGTCATTGATGACATCACTGATGACATCACATGTGCATTTTTTGCTTTTCATGAAAACTCTGTAGGAGGGATTCTTATAATGTTGACCAAGAAGTGTCAAGGATCATTTGAATGCATATCATGAGCTAATTAGTCCATTAAGCAATGCATTGATATAAATAGCATTCTATTATGAAGTTCTATCCAGTATACTAAGCAACTCATGCAGAAACTTAGG
The DNA here is from genome assembly GCF_040938575.1 of Ambystoma mexicanum. Lineage (NCBI taxonomy): Eukaryota > Metazoa > Chordata > Amphibia > Caudata > Ambystomatidae > Ambystoma > Ambystoma mexicanum. The sequence goes on along the minus strand of NC_090941.1, from coordinate 821,033,215 downwards.
CAGTGGGTGCAGTATACATGATGAAGGTGCAATATTCATAAACTTGCAATGTAGAATAATGAAATGATAACTGCTTTCTTATTAGAGTTTTGTGTACTGTGAAGCATGTAATAAGTAGCTAATAAAACCCACTTAATGCATAATTACATTATTACAGACAAAACACAAAGAGACAACAACATATACAAATATGAGTATATACAGGGAGGAGAGAAGTAAGCAAAAAAGCAGAAGTAGTAGCAGAAATAGTTCATAACCTAACTGATTATCTTTATGCAGAGAAATGATTGCTCTGTTTCAAAGCTGCTACTTACTGTATGTATGTGTATCAAATGATGTCAGTGAACCCTAAGTAAAGGAGTGTGAGTACAAAGTATACAAATATGAGCATATACAGGGAAGGTATAGTAATGAAAATAAAACTATGAGAAAGTGCTCATAACTCTAATGATTATATTCATGCACAGAAAGGATTGCTCTCTTTCAAGCCTGTGTCTTCCGCTATATTTATGTTTCATATGATATGACTTGACCCTAACTCTACAAATATAGTACCTTTTCAATTTTTACTTCCTGACTTTTACTGAAGAAAACTATGTGGCTTAGATATGTCAGTAAAGGAAAAAAAGGGAGAGCCAGCCATGTGATGTCATCAGTGATGTCATCAATGACATTTGTGATGTCATCTTTGATGTCCTGGGTGTTAGTGTTAGCAGTGCACGGTGGCGCGAGTTATGGTTGCTTATCTTACCATAACTGCCGAATTTCAGGGGTTTTTCGGTTTTACTTTGAACCATAACGTCCCTTTAACAAAGTTTTTTCACTGAATTTCATAGGTTTTTAGTAGCGCAACTTAACCATAACGTCCCTTTAACAAAGTTTTTTCACTGAATTTCATAGGTTTTTAGTAGCACAACTTAACCATAATATCCCTGACATGTAACATAGAACATACTAACCCCCTCGTAGTGATTTTCATGTCCGCGGACTACCGTCATGTCCGCGGACACATCGAAAATCTGAGCGTGGTGAATATAAATTTAAATAGTGTGCCCCATTTCCCCTTTGAAGTTGGCTCTGAAAAGAGCCGTTTTTTTTTACAGATGCTTGACAGACACCTGTTATTTTATATTTTTTTTCTTGTTTTGTTTTCTTACTTTACTCCTAAAATCTTCTCATAACCTTCTCCAAAGCAACCCTTACATTCCAAAATAGAAAGGCATTTCCGGTAAAAGATAAAGAAATGCCATCTTCTTTAAAATTAAAAGCATTACTGGCATCAATATTCTCATTGTTACAGAAGAACATACCAGCTCTAAGAATGAAGGCACACATGCCTCGGTTGATGACACACTTAGCAATGTTTTGCTGAGGACAAAAAACTGAACTATTGTCCCATATTGCCCTAGGTAGTAATCCAGAAAAAATTACTTTCGCATTTGGAAGGATCTTCATTACGGCTTGAACCAAGCGTTCCAAATCAGCCAACAAAGTAGGGGCACTGACGTTGCCCAAATGGAAAGCACCATAGTGCAAAACTACCACATGCGGACTGTTCATCGTGGCCATATCCGCACAAACTTGTACAATTCTCTGTACATTGCAATCAGGCACAGTGCTCCACACCACCTCCACTCCTTTCACATCAAAGTTCTTTGCAACATGCCTGCATTCAGCGTACTGCTGTAAACCATGCACAAACATATCTCCGAGCACCAACACCCTGACGTTCTCCACTTCTGCCATCTTCACCACACACAGTCTCTTTCAACACAAATCCACAAACTCGACATCTGATTGGCTGATCCGTACAGTCTTCTTTCCATGTTGGATTTCCTGGAAAAACCTGGATGTACCACGCCCTGTCCACGAACAGCCGCGGTGTCCGTGGACGGCGTCCACTTTACTCTCTGTGCCATTCCCTCATTGCATACAGCTAAGCAATCACACAATACGAATAACGTCCTCAGAACACCCCCATTTTGTGAATTTTCGAACATTTCAGGCAATTATCATTTCATTATTCAACATATTAACATTACAAATATTATACTTTTATCTTGTACTCTGCCCACAATGCTATCTTTCTCCATTAGTAGCTCAGTATACTACATAGAATCCCATAATACAATGCTATTTATATCAATGCATCGTTCAAAGCACTAATAACGGTATGATATTTATTGCAATATCCTTGACACTTTATTCGGAACATTATAATAAAAATCCCTAGTACACAAATTCCATGAAAAGTACATACACATGTGATGTCATCAGTGATTTCATCAATGACATTTGCGATGTCATCTTTGATGTCCTGGGTGTTAGTCTTAGCAGTGCATGGTGGTGGCGCGAGTTATTTTTCATAGCTTACCATAACTTGCGATTTTCAGGGGTCTTTCGGCTGTACTTAGAACCATAACATCCTTTAAACAAACTTTTTTTAATATCACGCAAACAATATACAAACATGGCGTGCAAAAACCAACTTCTACAGATGGCTTTACACAGAATGTTGCAAAGTAAGAATTTATGCTCGTTCACAGTGAAGGTCAGCTGCTTCCATTTTTTTCTCGGGCCCCGGAGAGGCTCACGAAGCAGACTATAAGGTTGTATTGTGTTTTGACCTTGACAGACAGAGATTGTGATGAAAGACTTCTCTTGAAGGAGTGTTGCTAAAACATAAGAGAAGATAAAGATGACATTTCTGAAACGAAACCACTTTTATATATTATATCACTATGCGAAAGATCGTTGGCACACGCGGAGTCGTATTTTGGGACTGCACCACTCGTAGACAATGGAAATTGCAATTGTACTGTAAGTAACCCTTTAGATTACTTTATACCAAATATAATTACAATAGCGTAGCATTAAAGACCGCTGAAGTTGAACTTGTTCGTTGAAAGTGGCATAATGTTTTCTACCGCGCACTATCACCGCCGAATTGATCCCCTCTCGTTTAGAGGGCTCTGAAAAAGGCAGACGACACAGGGTGGGTTAATAGAAATAATTTAACCGGTCTATAGGCGGTCAAGCGCTCTACTCGCTGTGCCACTTCACTGTAGCCTGTCAAGTGGCACAGCGAGTACAGCGCTCGCTTTGACATCCGTGCACAGCTTGCTAACGCAAGTTTGAATACCGGCAAGGCAAGATCTCAGCCTTTCATCCTTCCGTGGTTGATAAATGAGCACCACACACCGTGGTTGATAATAAGCACCGCTTACATACCTCACGGTTCTTAGCGCTATATGAATGGGAAAATATTATTATTTTATTATTAACATACTCTGTTGCACTATCTTCGATAGCAAATAGTTTCACGCCCTAATAAATAAAATTATGATTTTTAATGAAGATCGGCTGGTGAGACTAATTTATGTTTTTTAAAACAGGCACGTGGCCCCATTTTGTCTATGTCACGATTTACAGACTCCAGCGGATGGGGTCTTCAACTGCCAGGTGCAAGTCCAAATGTGCAACTTCATGACCCTCACCATTTTATGGGACAATCGCCAAGGACCAATATGCCCTTACGCAGTACTAGCGGCTACATACAACATACCAACCAATAGAGTGGTCTAATGGCTCGTTGTTGGAGCAACCTTCCGATTATCAGAGCGACTATTTACTGCTTTTATCATAAACCAACAGCCTATCTACCGCAAAGGAACAACGCGTGACTCCAAATAAACTTTTCCTGATCGACAGCAGAGAAAATAGCAAATCGCTGAATATTCACTAAACATTTCATGTGAAATAAATGTACTTTACCAAATGTACAGTCCTGCTGTTTACTTTTAAACCACAGTTTCATATTCAGAATTGTGGCGCACTGAGTTGTAAGCTGATCTAACACTCTCTGTACCGCAAAGGAACATCGCGTGTCTCAACATGAACTTTTGCGGATGGACAACAAAGACAAATGCAAATTGCTGAATATTCTCTAAACATTTGATGTCAAATAAATGTACTTTACAACATTTACAATCTTGCTCTTTGCTTTTAAATCACAGTTTCATATTCCAAATTGTGGCGCGCTGTGTTGTGACATAATGTGTGTTGTCTTCCGGGTTCTGTGTAAAGTCGCGTAGTACTGGAGACGACTGGGCGCGTTTGATTACGCACCCTGTAACGTCACGGAGAGAGGCGGGGAATATGAATGCTTTGATAATATCAGGCTTAGGGGCGGGAGATATGATTTAGTGTCGCAAAAGCAAGTCAGCCATGTCAATAGCGCCAGTCATAGGATTATGACATAATGTCGGCGCACACCAGCCGGATTTATCGTTTCTTTAGTGGACAAAAAGTCGGTTGATGCCCCTACGAAATTGTACTATTAGCGAACAAAAGGAGTGCTCTTAAAACACTTTCACCCTGACAACGAACAATACAAACAACGTTCTCAGAACACCCCCATTTTGTGTAATTGCAACCATTTCGGGACACTGCGAGTGTTCTTAGAACACATTCAACTAGACAGATTACAATACGGACAGCGTCCTGAGGACACCCCCAGTTTGTGTATTTACGAACAATTAAGTACACCGCAAGTGTTCATAGCTCATTTTTACCTTCCTTGCGAACAAAAATGACACATACTCCGTCCTCTAAACACCCCACCATTTAGTTTATTTACAAAATGTCAGAACAGCCGTGTTCTCCGCGGACAAATCGAACGCAACAAAAAGGTCTAGCACATAAAAAAACAAAACATTGAACCTATCTCATACTCCCCCACCCTCCCCAAACACTCTTACACACCAACACACGGCACTAAATACAGTTTTTTATCCACGTTTCACTGCGCTGTACGCGGTCGACTGCGAATACAAGATGGCGGGCGCCACAGAAAATCTGACGCGCTCCACGCCCCTCGCCGTCCAATCAGCGAACACGTCGCATGTCCGCGGACATGACGCAAGCCCATGGGCCAATCGGGGTGCTGTCCGCGGAGCGAACAGGGAAGTCCGTCCGCGAAGCGAACGCAGATATCACTAATGTTTTTGCCTTACATTTTGGTCATTTTTAAAAAAACTACTGGACAGATTTACACCAAATTTACAAAAGCACGCTTTCGGGACCAGGCCGCCGCTCCTGCCGCAAATTTGGTGTAAATCCGTCCAGCGGTTCGGACTGTAGCCGTGCGCAAAGTTTTTTCCCATTCAGTCTACGGGAAAAAAAAAGTTTTGGGACCCGCCCCCTATAACTTTTCCCCCCCTGGACGAATCCTCACCAAACTTTGCAGAAAAAATTCAGAGTGACCCAACTACTTTTTTTGCAAAGTTTGGTGAGGATCCGTCCAGAGAGAGCGAAGTTATAAGCCGCCCAAAAAGTGCTCTTCCTATGGAAACAGCAACTTAACCATAACTACATGGCCACTACCGTGGCCATGTAATATATGTATATATATATATATATATATATATATATATATATATATATATATATATATATATATATATATATATATATCACATCATTATTGTACAGCATTATTCGGTCCGCCCATATACATGACATCCAAGCTAAGGTTCAGTAATTGACAGTTAGGCACGTAACTTCATTCAGTCTAAAAATTTGGTATTTCTAGCCGAGGTTGCAGAGGCAGCGTACTGTTTTGGGGAACACGGGGCACTGGCACGGGGAAGGATATCATGTTCTAGCAGGGAGACATTCCAGCAATGTTATCTAGTTGCTGCGCTCATGGGCTAAGGGTCAGACAGTTCTGAAGCAGAGAAAATACCATCATTCATGAAGGAGCACCGTTAGTCGCATATAATTCTTATTTAATTGCTCTTTACAATAGCGTTTGCAAGACAGGCAGGCAACTGGGTTGTTGATTAGCCGCTGCATATGTACAGCTTCAAGGTTTCGCAGACTAAGAAAAACAATGTATTTCTGCAGGGTTTCACATTCTTGCCTATGTTAGCATTCAAGTTCACGCTGTGGCCTCGCACTGTGTGTAGACCTGAAGCAAAGAATATATTTGCAAAAGAGTTCAGAACAAGAAAATGGTGGGCAATTACAAAATGGACTCCCAATAGTCACCTTCAGGCTATCATGGTTTGCAATGTTTGTCACATGATGGGATTTGCTTATGGCCAACATACAAAACATACCAGTCGGGCTGCGCGATTGCATTACAGTTTCACATTAGCAGTATACTAATTTGCCCATATATACCCTACAGAGTCCAAAATATCCCATATAGTAAGAATACAGTTTGGCTATCCATAGACTTTCACCATCTGGCTCGCTATTCAGAATGATTGGATACATTACTGGCTCTAGACCAGTTGTTTGTAACTTGCATTTAATGTCTGTGTAAAATACCACTTTATTGAATTGGTTGTGTCTGAAGCATCGTTTAGAGACAATCATTTTCCTAGCATTCTTCTTTGTTTTAGACTTTTTCTTCATCATTTTCTTAACAAACTGCTCACACGATTGTGTTGGTCCTTGCACTTGTAATATCCCACCTCCATTATTGCAAAATGGTCCACATCAATCTAAATGAAAAGGGGTTAAGCCAAAGTAGGACCTAAGTAATGCATGCTCTGGCTGCCTATAGAGCGATAGATAGCATTACAGTTTTTTGGTTTGTCCACCATGCCTTTAACAAGATTGCTCAAAGTGGTAAGTGCTAACCCCAGACATCTGTTTTCATGAGGAAGTACTCAAACAGCGATGCTATTTCACCAAAATGGCTGGGGTAGCAGAAGTGACATCAAATGACCCTTTACCTCTGATGACATCACAGGAAGTTATGTCATTTGATCCCACCACGAAGTGACATCAAGGGAAGCGATGGAACACGACTGTTCACCCCTTGACAAAACAGGAAGTGGCATCACAAAGCTTTGTTCCTAAGTACACTACTAAATATATGGTTTAGATATCACTATAATGTGATATACATTTCATTCAAGAATGGATCACCATCTGTATTGTTAATATCCGTGTGTGTAGGCCCATATTACCAAATGACTGTGAATGCAAGTAGACATCCAAGGCCAACTGATAATGTTGTGTTATTATACAGCACTGACATTAAGGAGCTTTATATAAAACAAATATACATACGATATCATCCAACCTGTGCTGGTTCTCATTTATCAACCTCAGAAGAATGAAAGGCTGAGTTGAGGTGTTTAGGAACAGACTAAATCAGTGACTCACCCCCTGAAGCGTGCCTGAAATAAACCTTTAATGAGTCTACCAATATTGTATAGAATTCCAGAAAGAAAAAATGATTGGTTATTCCTATTCTTTCTTATTTAGGGTCTCTGCTCAAAGTGTTACACTTGTGGAACCCCCTGTCTCTTGCTAAGAGGCCTGAACAAGAAAGCCAGCCACTCCAGAAAAAAAGAGCCACATGGCACTGCCCACTGTCCAGAGACTTACATTTGCAAAAGCAAGAAAACAAATATTTGTTTTTATTTCTCGTGGTAGCGAGGGAGATCAGAGGGGTAGCACGGGAGACCTCTGGGGTTGCAGCTGTTACCCCTGGCGAGCCCCAAATGATGTCCCTGTACTCAAACATTCATTCTTACAAAATCGATAAACAAAGTACAAATACATTAGGTAAGAATAACACATAGGGCCTGATATACAAAGCGTTTTTGAATGGGGTTCTTCCATAGGAAAATAATTTTGTAAATCAAGCCCATACTATGAAGACACTTACAATCTTGACAAATGCTTAATAAGCTATTCATACAATTCCAGCCAACTAGACAAAAAGAGGCTTAAGGCCTGATTTACAAAAATGTTTTAACATGGGAAAGTGCCTTTGAGAACATGCTTGTAAATCAGGACCTTAATGTTCACAGTCTCCAGAGCACAGTAAGTGATGCAAAAGGCAGCCATACATGTGTTACACCTGCTTTAACACCACTTCATGTGATCTGGTTCAATTTCCAGGTTTTCCGTGGCAGAATGGGTTCAGGCAATGGAGGTCTGGTTTCAAGCTGGAATTCTTGCGTCGCCCTCAAAAACCTGGAGAGCACAATAGATGGTGTTAAAGAAGATTGAACACATGTAAGCCTGGCTTTTATGCACTGAAAATCAATGGAATTCCATGGAGCTCATCTGCTTTTAGCTCAAATCAGGCAGATTCCATTGGAATCCATTGTAAATACCTCCCGCAAGTGTAAACAAGCATTTATTTATTACATTTTTATTTATTACACTTATTACTCGCCCAGACCCGGGGGTATCACGGGGAAAGTTTTCAGTTGAATTTTCACATGTTTATATAGTGTTGCAGTTACAGACAAATAATCAAAACATTTATACTGAGATTACGCATAGCGTCTTAAGTCAAATTTCACATGCTAAATTACACTGAGTCAAAGTAGCAACTCACAATTCGTTTAAAGGGTAGGCTTGTAGCGTTCTAGTACTAGAGTCGAGTAGGGCTTTTTAGTAGAGAGTCCTCGTTTTTGATGCTGAGGGGTAGTACGTTCCAGTGCGATGGGGCTAGGACTTTGAAACTGCATCCTCCCGCTCTACAGTATTTGCATTGAGGAACTTCCAGGCGGGCCAGTTTACTAGATCTAAGTTGTCTACAGGAGATCTTTTTCTTGACAGTGTTAGTGAGGTAGCTGGGTGCTTTGTTAGTGGTGCATTTATGGACAATACTAAGTGTTTTGAAGATGATTCTTGCTTCAATTGGCAGCCAATTATTTTCTCTTCTGATGCTAGATATATGTTCGGATTTCTTGATACCTAATGCCGCTCTGAGGGCTTTGTTCTGTAGCAATTGAAGTTTGTTTAGGTTAGTTTTGGAGGTTCCTAGGAAGAGGATGTTACAGTAGTCCAATTTTGTTAGGATCAGCGCTCTAGCCAGGGTGATGCAATTTGTGGGGGTGAGAAATTGGCGCCTTAGTGCGATGAGTTTTGCTGTGTAGGCTGTGGATGAGGAGAGGGAAGCTATTTGTTTGTGCATAGAGAGGTTAGCGTCAATATAAACACCAAGAGTTTTAACTTGTTGAGTACTGGGATCAGTGTGCCGTCAATGTTGATATGGGAGTAGTCAGAGTGGAGGATGCTTATTCTTTTTTGAGAGCCCACGATGAGGACCTCAGTCTTCTCATCATTGAGGCAGAGGCTGTTTAGAGCCATCCAGTTTTGGATTATTGAGTAGACTTTGTTTATGGTGTAGGTGTCTTGGGTGTAGTCACCTGTAATGGGGATGAGGATCTGGGTGTCATCTGCAAAGTTGGTGTAGATGACACCCATATCGTCAAGATCCGAGAATAGGAGTTTAGTGGGTGAGGGAGAGGCAGGATCCCTGGGGTACTCCAATGGGTACTACTATGGGTTCCACTGCATGATTTCCGATGGCCACTCTGGATGTGCGGTCTGTTAAAAAGGATTTGATCCACTGAGTGGAGTTGATGGAAACATTAAAACCTTTTTTTAGAGTGTCACATAGTTTATCATGGTCGACTAGGTCGAATGCTGCTGATATTTCCAGTAGCATTAGGGTGGCTAAATTCCCTGAATCTCTGATGGAGTCCAGTTGGATTTTCAAATCCAACAGGGCTGTCTCCGTACTGTGGTTAGGCCTGAAGCCAGATTGTCTAGCTCCTAGTAGGTTGTTGTGTTCGAGGTGAGTTTGTATTTGGTTGTAGGCTATTTTATCAATGATTTTGAGTAGAAGGGGGACAGTCGTTATAGGCCGGTAGTTTGTGGGCACTAATGGGTCCAGAGTAGGCTTTTTCAATAGTTGGGTGACCCATGCCGCTTTGATGCTGGCTGGGACCTGGTTGGTGTGGAAGGAGGCATTCACAAAGTTAGTAATTATAGGTGTGAGAGTAGGGGCACATAATTTAATTAAGTGCGCCGGGAAGTTGTCTCATTTGCAGTTAGACGCTTTGAGTTTGGAAATAGTACTGAGTACTGTGTCATGGGAGACTGGTGTGAAGTTGAAGAGAGGGGTGGTATCTTCTATGTTCATAGTGATTTGGTTAGACGAGGTGTGCTTGTCAGATAGGAGATTTCTTTTGGAAATTATTTTCTTTTGTAATAGATTGATTTTAGAAGCCAGGGCATCTTGGATGGTGGTGCACCATTCTTTACTTGGTTGGACTGGGTTGATTATGGGGATCGGATTCTTCAACTCTTTGAGTATGGTGAATAGTTCTTTACTATCAGAGGATGCATTGCTGATTCTGGTATTGAGGGCATCTGCTTTATGGGCAATGATAGCTGATTTGTAAGTTTTGTTTGCAGAGTTAAATGCTTCTAAGGCTTCTGGGGTGTGGGTTTTGTTTAGCCGGTGTTCAAGGGATCTTTTAATCCTTCTAAGGGAGACTATTTCCTCGTTAAACCAGAAGGAAGATTTTTTATCTTTGCGTTTTGTTTTGTTGACACAAGGAGCTAGGGTATCAATTGTGCTGGTGAGACAATTGTGATAAATGTCGGCCAGTGCACAGGGATTTTCAGTATTGATTTTTGTTGTTGTTAAGGGCGGTGGCTAGTAATGGGTTAAGGTTTTCTGCTGTGAGTTTAAGGATGTTTCTGGTTACGTAGGATTCCTCAATGACAGTTTTAGGTAGGTCTGGTTCATTGGCCAAGATGGTGAAATTTATACTGTGATGATCTGACCAGAGTACCGGATTGATGGAGTCTTTGGATACTAGGGTGTTGAGAGATAGTATCCAATCTAGGGTTCTTCCTTTTGTATGGGTAGGGGCGTTCACTAGTTGTGTGAATTCCATGTCTTTGAGCGCATTGTGTAATGCTTCAGCTTTGTGGTCTTGGGTATCGTTAAAACCTAAATTCAGGTCCCCTAGGATTAGGCATTTTGTGTTTGGTTTTATAAGTGGCGTTAGTAATAGTGGCATATCTAACTGTGGCTGAGATTTGGCGCTGGGTGCTCTATAGATATTTATTATGTTTAAAGTAGTCTTATGGTTCATGGCTAATTTAACTAGTGGGACTTCATAACGGTCTGGGTTCTCAATAGGGTAGGTTCTTATTTTGAGATGGGTTTTAGCAATGATAGCTACTCCCCCACCTAGTGATTTCATTCTGTCTGTCCTAAGGATGGTATAGTCTGGGGGAATGGCAATGGAGAGGGAGGGTCCGGAAGCTTGGTGGAGCCAGGTTTCTGTCACTATGAGTAGGTCAAGTTGTTGCTCAGTAATAGCATCATTTATTTCTGTGGCACGTGCAGGTATAGACCGTGCATTGATGAGCGCTGTTTTGAGGTGTATAGGAGAGGGTGGCTCTTGGACTCGAGGAGATGGGAGTGTCTTGATAGTTCCTATGATGATGGGTTGTTGTTTGGTGGTGGTAGTCCTTGTGGGTGGTTTGGTTTGGGTCTCTAGTCGTGGTGAACTTCCTATAATTGCAGAGGCGGTGGGGAGACTAGTGCTAGGATGGTTTAAGAGTCAGGATCTGAGTCTTTGAGTTCTTATGATTCCTGTTAGAGGTGTTTGTTTAGTTTGCTTTATTTTGGAGGGGTCTCTACTTGGAGAGCAAGTAGTGGTGAAGGTATGTGATCTAAGTCTAGTGAGTCTGAGTGAACTAAGGACCGGGGTGGTCGCTTTAGGTAGTTTATTAGTAGCGGGTGAGTAATGTAAGGTGATTCTTTGAGAGTTTTGGATACCTGAGTGGTCTAATTGATCGTTAATCAGATGGTGCTGTTGGGTAAATGGTTTGGTAGGGGGCAGGAAGGTGGGACAGGGGATGGGGTGGTGCTGGGGGCATGCTACTCTAGAGAGCCCGTTGTCATGGATAATAAAGTGGGAGCCTGTGCAGGGTGTATCATATGGTAGAGCACAAAAGGGCAGCATCATGAGTAATAACCAACCTAACATAGTTTAGATGCAATGCAATTGAGCAGCTATGTGCAAGAGAGGGTGGCGATAGCAGGGAATACTGGACAATTATCAGCAATCTAAATGCAACTGAGCACCTATGTGCTAGAACGGGTGGCAACAGCAGGGTTCACTAGACATTTTACCACAATCTGAATAACAATTAGCGGCAGTCTAAATGCAACTATGTGCTAGAACGGTTGGCAACAGCAGGGTTCACTGGACATTTTACCACAATCTGAATAACAATTAGCGGCAGTCTAAATGCAACTATGCACCTATGTGCTAGAATGGCCAACAGTGCAGGCTTTTGTGTAGTAATGGGAAAGGCACCTGCCAGGCACTAACATAGGTGTATTAACTGAACATTGATGGTAGCAGGTCAACAATGGTACGAGTAGCTGGACATGCCCTGTATATGCCTAATATATCTGCGCAAGACGAAATGGTTGGCTTTGCCGATGCTTGTTTTTAACAGGTCTTCAGTGAAGGACATGCATGGTACATTGAGTTGCTGAAGGCAGACCTGGTTAGGACATTTCTATTCCACTATTAGCAGGTTTAAAGTTCCAATTATGAATTAACTCTCAGAAGAATGCTTTGTGAAAACACTGGTAGGCACTTAGAGTGAATACTGTGATGGTAAAGCTTGATCAAAGTGAGCTCAATGAGTTGCCAGGAGGAGGTGCTTTGGAAAGGGAGTGGCATGAACTGGGTGGGAATGTCCACACAGATTATCTTGGCCATGGGCAGTCAATGGGTGGTCAAATAACCAAACAACACCTACAAGCTGTGTGTCCCTCCTCATGTGCCATTTCTCCCTATATGTACTCTAATACAATACTTCCTAATAATAGGTGGCGCACGTGCCACGTAATAACCCAAACTAAATACGTTGGCAGAATCCACACCTTTTGCATGAAGTGTGAAGTCGATTTCACCTGTTTTAACACTTCATTTTACACTTGAAAGTGTTGAAGGAGAAGCTGGGTAGCTCCAACACATTAGGTAAGCCCATCAGCGCTATAAATTATGGAAGCGCTAAATGCTCCCTGACATATCTTTTATTTGTTTTTGTGCTGCCAGCTGCTTTATTGCTTACACATCCTGCTGAGCGTGAGGTGTCCTCTCTACTGAGTCGGACCTGCACCATTCCAAAACGGCAGTCCACTTTACAAACACCAGAGTGCCTGGGGTCCCCAGCTGACAGATTTGCTTCTGATTGGCCTATTTTATGCCAATCAGGCACCTTGTCTAACGCTGCCATCTCTCCTTACATCCTTTGCCTGTTTCAGAGGAGGACCACTTTGAAGATCCCTCCACCTCTGATCACCTTCTCCACCACGAGGCTGCAGGAGCACCTGGGGAGCCCCAACACATCAGGTAAGCCAATCTTGGCTCATAATTAGGCAGCGATATACATGACCAAAGTGGTACATGCTCCCTGAAATATCTTTTATTCATTTTTGTGATGCCAACAGCTTTATTGCTTACAAATCCTGCTGAGCGTGTGTTTAACCTAATTTCTGAGGAGGACCTGCTCCATTCCAAAATGGCAACCTGCTTTCCAAACACTGGAGTGACTGGTGTCCCCAGTCTGCGATGTACCCACTAATCAAAGGCCCACACTAAGACCCTGTCTGTGCCTGTCCGGCCTGGCTGGGCTTTTTCGGGCCCCTGTAAACTGGTACAGGCAAAGAATGCACCATGATGCTGGGTACTTCATCCACGCGCCCTTGGAATATGGCTTCCCCCTTCTGCTATTACAAGAGTGCTGACTGTTTGCTCCATTTGCCTGCCTTGACTCTGTGCCTGTGCACTCATTCCTGACATTCTCACTGATCTATCTCAGATGGCTCTTCTCCCCTCGTACTTCATGGTCAAAATCTCTTACATTTTCTTCCATTCCTGAGCTCTCACTTCCACTGCTTCCACTTCCATACTTCTGTGCTGCAATACTTGTGTCTTAAATAACCAAATGTTTGTATGCTCACATCCTGCATTGCTTTGTGTCTGTTCAATTAAAATTGAATTTAGGTGTGCTCACATCCTACATTGTTTTGTGTCTGTTAGTTTAAAAATCGAATGTAGGTGTGCTGGCATCCTGCATTGTTTTGCATTTTGAAGAACTAGTGCTGAGGTGGTGCAGTCTCAGGAGTCCAGTCTGTTTACCTGTTCTAATGTGGTGAGAGGAGGAGCTGCATTTATTTCCTTCAAAAACCCCATTTCAACACAGAGTGGGAGCAGAGCTGGTGCTGAGGAGGTGCAGTCTCAGCAGTCCAGTCTGTTTACCTGTTCTATTGCTGGATCCGCCTACTGGATCCACCGACTTTTTGTCTCCTGAATCTCGGTGTGACAATTAGGTTGGAGTAGGTGGATCGTGTAGTTCTGTTGGATTGTTTTGGGATATTAGGTTGCAGAGGTAAGCTGGTGTGTTGTTTGAGAGACATTTATGGGTAAGTGATAGGATTTTGAATGTGATTCTATCTTGCACAGAAAGTCAGTGAATCTGTTGTCTAGTTGATGAATTGTGTTTGTGTCTAGGTATATTCAGTGCTGCATGGATTGCATTGTTTTGCACAACTTGGAGTTTGCAGATATTTCTGCTATTGGTGCCTGCGAAAAGTGAATTGTAGTAATCAATCCTGCATACGATCAACTCTCTGGCCAACGTAATGCAGTTGTCTGCGGTGAGAAATGGTCTGCTGACTCTATTAAGTTTAGATGTATAGGCTGCAGACGAGATAATGTCTTGTTAGGGTGAGTGTGGAGTTGATGTAGACCCCTAAAGTTTATCTCCTTAGCAACATTGATGGTATTGCCATCAATATTAAAGGATTTACTGGGGTGAGGTAGGTTATTTAGTTTGGACTTGCACCCGATGATGATTAACTCTGTTTTCTCGTCATTGAGGAAAAGTTTGTTTTGTGCCATCCAGGCCTGGACAGTAAAGTATACTTGGTTGAGAGTCTTGAGTTCATATCATTGCATCCTGTGATGGGTAGCAGTATGTGGGTGTCATCCTCATAATTGGTATACGTGACACCCAGTTTGTCTAACTTGTCAAAGAGGAGCTCTGTGAATACATTGTATAGTTTAGGCGACTCATAGGAGCCTTGGGGTAAGCCACAGGATACTGGGGCTGGAGGGACAGCTGCCACAGCAGAGAAGAGCCTCATGGTGCGATTGGGTAGAAATTATTTGATCCATTTGATTGCTTCCAGGTAGAAGTGGGCAGCTGTTTCTAGATGGTGGCACAGGATTTTATGATTGACCAAATCAAATGCTGTATATAGGTCGAGCAGGACAGGATGCAGAGGTTCCCTTTATCCCTTTATTACATTGTCTATAATCCCCTTAACCCTCCCTGTTGCCCCGTGGGTGCTTTGAAACAGTATTCTCTTCCTGTATAAGCACCTAACAAGTGAACAATAAATAAATACAAAAATAAATATGATACAAATGGCATGGATGGGGCAGTTTTACGCACACATGCAAGTTAGGCAGCACCAGCACAATTCAGACTTTTCAAATTAGACCCCTAATGTCAATTTACAAAACACCCACAGAGCAACACCAAGCACAAATAAAACGTTTTGGTGGTAGACAATCCATTATTATGCTTTCTTTATGTGGAAATCTCACTACCCTCAAACCAGATCTGATGAATTGTTCATGATCGATGCACCAACAGATTACGTCTTTCAACTACAATCCTGAATCTTTTCCAACTTTTGAAACCCCCGTTAGACTGACGTTTTTATTTCCATATATGAAAACACTTCGATAGTAATTTCCTGGAGTGAGCACTGCTTTTCAAATATTGTGACATGCTAAATATAATTCTTACAAAGTACAGTCATGCAAAAATCTCTTCCTGTTCCATTAAACTATCTGTTTTTGTGGGCGAGCATCTCTGTCTCCATCTAAATATTCTCTGAGAAATACAGTTCTAGTATTAAGGCTAAAGTCGTTTGTTCTGCCATGAACTATAGACCAGGTTTAGCACGTGACAGCAAATTGAAATCCAAATCAGATCATATATTTTATGAACTTCAACAAGTGATCCATTTTCCAGCTTCACTCAATAACCTGTAAATGTGCAAAGTCAGGTGATAAAGGGTCATTGTGTGTGCCCTACATTATTAGACACAGAAGTTAATAGTCAGTCAGCCTTGAAGGTGTTATAGGAGAGCCTTAAATTGGATATCCTCCTTCTTGCCAGACTGATCCCAATCAGTGCTTATACCGCATTTAACAACTGAGTGAAAGTATTTCTGTTTGGAGTCTCTCAAGGATCATAGTTATCATCTTTATTATTTAATATATATGTCACACCATTGACTGAATCATTGGAATTATTTGAGCTGAAATTTACGATGCATGCAGATGATATCCAGATGTTTATGAAGTTGGATATCACCTATCCAACTGCCAACAAGCTCTATTCTTGACTTGAGGTCATAGATACGGGTGTTATGATCCGCCAAATCCACCCATTTAGGACTTCATGGTCCATGATGCACCGCGGTGTAAAGTCTGCAGTTCTACCAACATGGCCGACGCTTTCAGAGCGCTGCACACCAGCCTCTTCATGCTACGATCGGCTTCCTAGAAAAAGGCCACGCCTCCGTGGCGCCGCGTGTCTCAACGCTACTGCTTGGTGTAGCTAGATGTGCGTTTTCGAAGTTCGCTTCGCTCTCTCCGTGATATCTTGTTTCCTTTCATCCTTCCTGGTATTCATTCATTCCTTTCCCCTTACCTTATTCTTGTGGCTATTCTCCTGGAAATTCCTCGTGCTCGGAGTCGGAGCTCCGTCTCCTTTCGAGCCGACTCGTCTGCTTCCTGGTTACTCGCCCGGAGACTGAACGCTTCCATTTGGAAGGCTACAACATCACGCTGGACTCCGAAGACCGGCGTCCAGGGTTATACAAATCCCAGACAGTAAGAAAGAAGGAAGCTACATCCAAGAACGTCACAAGAAAGGAAAGACAGGTGAGAAGGGGAGAAACTTGTGACCGATTGAGACGCCTCAAACCTGATACAAAGACAGATATGGAAGCCGCAGTCCAGGACCTCATGAGAAGCATGCAAGAACTAACCACTGAACTTCAGAACCTTAAAGATGAGAATTCTGCATTAAAGCAGCTGGTTTTGTCCAGAGATTCTGCTGCCAAGGAAAGTGTCCTATTAGGGGGAGTAGTAGACAAATACGACGGATCATCAAAAAATCTACGTGCCTTCCTAGATTCCTGTTTGATACATTTCACTTTCAAACCATACTACTTTTCCACCCCAAGAGCTAATGTTGGCTTCATGATATCTCATCTCACTGGCAATGCTTTAACCTGGGCTACTCCCTTAGTCAACGCCGGTGATGCTCTCCTGGATGACTACGATGGGTTTGTGGAAGCCCTTAAGGCCATGTTTGATTGCCCTGAGCTCGTTTACAGTGCTCAGGAAAGAGTGCTCGAATTCCAACAAGGGACCCAGGACATGCTCACAAACGTGGTCAAAGTCAAAGAGGCTGATTGGTCCCCGGAAGCCAGCTTTGCCCTATTTCGAAGAGGTTTAAATGAGGAGGTAAAGGATGAATTAGCCAGAGTAGCTCGCCCTAGTTCCTTTCAAGCCCTCATGGATCTCTCCCTACAAATTGATTTCCGGATTCAGGAAAGGAATCAACATCCCTAAGCCAGTCATGAACTATTCCGGTCCTAAAGAAGCGACATTTACGCAAGCCTCACAACCTGAACCAATGCAATTAGGAGCAATCCGAGGACCTATATCCCCCCAGGAAAGGATCCGTAGGATCAATACCGGGCTGTGCATGTATTGCGCCTCTGATAAACACCTTGTAAGAGAATGTCCTATAGCGCCACCTCAGTGTTCGGGAAATGCCAGCTCCCGATCATAGGCGGAGCACAGCTTCAGGAGAAAGATGTTAGCTCCTCGTCTATTCCCTCCTTGAAATCTCCTGGACGGAGCACTCTTATGATCCTGCAAACAGTCTTGTCCTTTTCCAAGAAGGAATCCTACCCCATCCTGGCCTTAGTGGATTGTGGTGCCATGGGCATTTTTATAGACCATGATTGGGTCGTCAAACACCACATCCCACGAGAAACCAAAGAAGTGGTACAACCTGTCGAAGCCATTGACGGCAGACCCTGTTCTTCCGGACCCATAACCCACCAAACCAAGGACTTACTGCTGTCAATAAACAATCATCAGGAGATCCTCAAATTTGACATCATTAAATGGGCTCATTACCCCTTGGATTTGGGCATGCCTTGGTTACAGAAGCACAATTCCTACATCAATTGGGCAGCAGGGTCCTTGTTTCTCGGTTCATAACATTGCATGTCCCATTGTTTATCTCTTGCCACACTGCCAAGTCCCCCAGAAGAAACCCAGGAACCTCAGCAATCATATGTAACGTCTCCAACATCATCCAGATTCCACAAGCATACCAAACCTACTCAGATGTGTTTTCAACACCCATTGATCAATCTCTCCCACCTCACAGACCTGAGGATTGTGCCATTGATACAGAGCCTTCAGCGGTGATTCCCTTTGGAAGAATGTTCATTTTGTCTGGACCGGAAAGAGAGCCCTCCGTGAGTATTTGGACACATATTTAACAATTGGGACTATTCGACTTTCCAAGTCCCCAGCTGGTGCTTCACTCTTCTTCATTCCTTAAAAAGATTCCAAGGAGCTTAGACCATGTATGGATTACCGCGGCCTCAACCAATGCACCCTCAAGGACCGCTACCCATTACCTCTTATTTCGGACATCCTGGAGGCAGTGAGGGGTGCTGTCATCTTCACTAAACTCGATCTCAGGGGAGCCTACCATCTCATTCCTATAAAGGAAGGCGATGAGTGGAAAACAGCCTTCAGAACTCCCTTTGGCCATTTTGAGTATCTGGTAATGCCCTTTGGTCTCACCAATGCCCCCGCAATATTTCAACGCTTCATGGATCGGGTTTTTTATTCCTTTTCGTCATTGTATACCTAGACGATATACTGATCTACTCCAAGGAACCTCGGAACCAGCAAGAGCACGTTAAGGAATTTCTACAACATTTACGTGAACATAAGCTCCTGGCTAAACCTGAGAAATGTCTCTTCCATGTGTCAACCGTTCACTACCTTGGGTTTGTTCTTAGCTCCAAAGGTATCGGAATGGATCCTTCCAAGGTTGATTCCATCCTGTCTTGGCCTGTTCCTACTACTGTAAAACACATTCACTCCTTCCTGGGGCTTGCTAACTTTTACAGGAAATGCATACCTGCGTTTTCTGACATTCTACACCCTATTGTTACACTCCTAAAGAAAGACACTCCGTTTCAGTGGTCTGCAGCTCAGGAGTCGGCGTTTCAACGATTGAAACTGGAATTCACTCGAGCTCCCATCCTAGCTCAACCGGATAAAGACCGATCCTTCCTAGTTGAGACTGATGCATCCGACTACACCTTCGGAGCAGTCTTGAAACAAGAACTAGATGACAAGATGGAACATCCCATTGCCTATCTGTCCCGTACCTTGACTCCCAATGAAACCCATTATTCCGTCCTGGAGAAGGAGTTGCAAGCCATCCGACAAGCCTTACCTGACTGGAGTCATCTCCTTTTGGGAGCCAAACACCCAGTTCAAGTTCGTACGGACCATCAGAACTTACAAGTGTTACAATCTCTGGAGTGCAGAAACAGCCGTCAGGCCCGTTGGGCCTTTTTTTTGCCCAGTACCAGTTTCAAATTCTTCATCTTCCTGGAACACATAACATCATAGCCTATGCCTTGTCCAGATGTCCTGACTATGAGCCTCTCGAAGCATACTCCTTTCCCAAGATGTTTCCTGACTCTGTAATTGTAGCTCAAGCTATTTCTCTCCTGGACGACATTCGTGCTAAGACACCTTCTTCCGATCTCTGGAAGGAATACGAAAGGAACAATCTTAGGAACCTCCAGCTGAAAGACGAATATCTTTTCAAAGAAAACCGACTGGCATTACCCACACACGAACTCAGACATAAAATCACAAGGCTATGTCACAATACCCTCCATTCAGGACATCGAGGCATCACCACCATCTTTTACAGAGACAGTTCTGGTGGCCGCGGATGGAAGATGATGTAAGGACTTATGTCCAATCCTGTGCAGTCTGTAACCAAAACAAACATGACAACAGAAAACCAGCAGGCCTTTTACACCAGCCAGCAATGCCAACACGACCATGGGAAATCATTGCCACAGATTTTATCATGGAATTACCCCCATCCAGAGGATACACTAACATAATGGTTACTATCTATCTGTTTACACACATGGCTCACTTTACACCCTTGTTCAAGCTACCATCTTCATCTGAACTGGCTGGAATTTTCCTGAAACACATATTCAGACTTCATGGACTGCCTTCCAAAATCATCTCTGACAGAGGGCCCCAATAAATATCCCATTTTTGGAAACAACTATGTCAAGTATTGGGAATTCAGCGTGCATTTTCATCAGGATATCACCCACAAACCCATGGAGCAACAGAACGAGTCAACCAGACCCTAGAGCAGTATCTTTGCTTTTTCTCCACTAAAGTCCAGGATGATTGGTCTCTTCTAATTCCTGTAGCTGAGTTCGCTTACAACAACTCAGATCATTCATCCATCAAAACCAGCCCGTTCATCTGCAGCCAGGGATTTCATCCTTCAGTTCTACCATCTATCCTGCCTCATCCAACCACAGTCCCTGCGGTTGATTCCTGGATCGAAACGTTAATCAATTTCCACAAAGATGCCAAGGAACAACTGGAAAAGGCCAGGAAAGATGTCAAAAGTTATGCACACACCAAAAGAAGACCAAGGCCCCTATGCTGTCGAAGACAAGGACTGGCTGTTCTTGAAACTTCTTCCTCGACACCTAAGACCAAATAAATTGTCTCCCAAGTATTATGGACCCTTCTCCATAAAAGAAATCATTAATCCAGTAGCCTACCGACTCCAGCTTCCGGATTCTTGGAAAAGGATTCACCCGGTCTTCCACACTTCTTTGCTAAAACCATTTGTGTAATCCACCCGAATTGCTCCTAGACCACCTCCTGTGATCGTCAATAAACAACTTCAATTCGAGGTCTCCAGGATATGTGATTCCAGATACAGACGCAGCCAACTCCAGTATCTAGTTGAATGAAAAGATACCCCCCAGTGAACGCACCTGGGAACCAGTCTCAAACATGAATGCCCCTCGTCTGTTACAAAGATATCATCAGGTCCACTCAGGCAAACCCGGAGGTGCCGGGCTTAGGAGGAGGCATGCTGTCATGATCCGCCGAATCCGCCCATTTTGGACTTCATGATCCATGATGTAAACACTGCGGTTCTACCAACATGGCCGACGCTTCCAGAGCGCTGCACACCAGCCTCTTCATGCTACGATCGGCTTCCTCGAAAAAGGCCACGGCGCCGTGCGTCTCAACGCTACTGCTTGGTGTAGCTAGACGTGCGTTTTCGAAGTTTGCTTCGCTCTCTCCGTGATATCTTGTTTCCTTTCATCCTTCCTGGTATTTATTCATTCCTTTCCCCTTACCTTATTCTCGTGGCTATTCTCCTGGAAATTCCTCATGCTCAGAGTCGGAGCTCCGTCTCCTTTCAAGCCGACTCGTCTGCTTCCTGGTTCCTCGCCCGGAGACTGAACGCTTCCATTTGGAAGGCTATAACATCACGCTGGACACCGAAGACCGCCGTCCACGGTTATACAAATTCCGGACAGTAAGAAAGAAGGAAGCTACGTCCAAGAACGTCACAAGAAAGGAAAGACAGGTGAGAAAGGAAGAAACTTGTGACAACGGGAATGTGTAGCTCTTGATCACTTTCATTGTTACAGCAGATAGAAATGAAAGTAGAAGACAGCTAAATATGGTTGTTAATCTGAGTAAAACCTGCATATTTCCACTGGAGGGTGATAGCTAAGTGGTGCCATTTTCTCTAAATTAATCAAGTTTAGCCTGTAAGTAATGTTCTTCTAAGTGAGGAGCCAGGTTTCCTCAGACATATCAGCATTTTCTTGAGGTAAACTGAATAATGTGTGCACATATGTCATATCGTACTTTTGTACTTTTCTTGGAGAGATAGGAACATGTGAAATTAAGGTAAAAATATGTGCGTCAACATAAATAGGATGGTTTGCCATTGATTAAGATGTTAATAGAATCCCAGAAGCACAGATGCACTGTTATTTGTGAGTGCCTATATGTGAACACCCCCCCCCCCCAGGTCCATGCTATGGGGACTATGTGTCGAAGGCTGTGCATCCATTGCGTGAAGGGTTTCTTTTCTTTCATATTGTTCCAGACAATTTCCTCTTATGCTACATGCAATTAGGGACAGGTTTGAGCACACACGAAGTGGTCAACCTAAGCATTGTGTCCTGTGGCATCCCATTTTTATACATCAACCACATTTGCCCAATCTTGACCATCGTATTCATCCACTATGCCTAGGCAATGCCCAAATATGTTTCAATTTTGATTTATTTATATAATTGATTTGATGTACTGGTACTGTGCAAACTGATAACAATTAACAACTGCATGTGTGCAAAGGTGGTTAAAAAAATGATAAAACACAGATAGAATATTAGATGAACAAATATGTTGTCAAGACCTTTCTGAAAGAGAACACATAACCACACACATGAAGATGTGTGTAAAGAGTTTAAAAGACAGGAGCCAGGCAAATAGAATTATCTGTCTCCCATGGTTTAATACCTTTGTGAGGGACATAACAAGTGGCTTTTAGAAACTCTGAAGGCCTAAGAGGTTGGTCGGTCTAGAGTGTGTCAGCTAGGCATGGTTGGGCAAGGAAGTGAAGGCATTTGAAAATAGGCAGGAAGAATTTAAACTGCGTTCTTCTGGAAATAGGCACTCAATGGCAAGCTTTTCTGAAAGAGGACATTGAGGATGATTGAGGAGGTGTACACATAAGTCTCACAGCTCTCTTTGGTACCACATGTACATAGTTGAGTTGATACTCTGGAATTTCAGGTTGGAGTGAATTGGCATAATTGAGCACAATGTTAATTAAAGCCTCAAACACTGCAGTATGATCCCCCACAAAGGATAGGGGCAAGTCTGCGAAAGGAGATGGAGTCTAAAAAATGAACGTTTAACATCTTCACCTGAATGAAAGTTAACTCCTCAACCAGACTTCC
Source organism: Ambystoma mexicanum (assembly GCF_040938575.1). NCBI lineage: Eukaryota > Metazoa > Chordata > Amphibia > Caudata > Ambystomatidae > Ambystoma > Ambystoma mexicanum. The sequence continues at coordinate 821,010,177 of NC_090941.1, read as the reverse complement.
ATACGAATCTCAATTGATCTGCATCAGAAGAAGGGAGACCAAATAAGTAGGTAAGGGTGCTGGAGAATTGCAAGTGCTGTGTGGACTCTGATGTGCTAAGCAATGGTAAAGTATCATACTGTAACACTGGCAGGAAAGCCTCCTTGTCATTTGAACCAACACCAATCCCAAGTTTGCTTAAAGCATACTTTACCTGAGAGCATTGGATAATGTATTGATTACATTTGTAGTGATGTGACCATTTGTCAAAGACCTTTCATTAGATGAATATATGCATGAGGATTTATGCATGAGGAGGACGAGAGAAAATTGATGATGCTAGCCCTTTTGCACATGACATAGTGATGGCTGGTGGCGTGCAAGTATATGGAGACATTTTGGTCAGTAATGAAGGCTGTTCTTTGGAGTGTGGATGGGGGTGTTAGATATAATTTTAGGTCATCTGCTGAAAGCATGTCCATGGAATGAGTGAGAAATATAGAAAGAGCCAGTAAGAATTAGGGTGAGTTACATCTGAGCACCAGGAGTTGTATTGTGTGGTTGTGCGCATGCTGAGGAAATATCTTTTGGTGAATCATTTGAAGTACGTTGGAGAAGAGTATACAATGAATATTGTACTTTTGGCAGACATTCCTGACTTCCTCTGCTTCCAGGAAGAATCTGCTCTGCAAGATTCTCGAGATTACCATGTGGAACGCTGCCATGCATGAACAGACAGAGAGATCAGTAATTGTGGTTGCCATTAAAACCATAGTTGTCATCATTACAATGGGGTTGGACAGACCACCCCTCTTCTATAGTAGTGGCAGACATAGTCGGCACAGTCTGTTGAAATCAAGCCTCTCAGAGGGCATCGGAATGGTGACCCTGCTTTAAAGCTGACAGATTTCCTGCTTGGCAGGGAAGTCCATGGAAGGATAGTCCACACCAGAGTTTCCTTATAGGGTTCCACGACTTGTGGTAAATGAATTGAGACTGGGGCAGATGCTGAAAAACACAGATTGTCTTTTCTATGTGTGTTGTGCTGCAACCATCCTAGATAGGATAAGGCAGAAAGTATATTTTCTGTTATGTGGAAAGCCAACCATTAATAGAACATAACCAAACATCTGTATCGTGTGAGATACTGGGAGATGTTTGAATCAATATAATGTAATTGTTTGTTATTACATTTAGACCCTTTTCTCATTCTCTAACTTTCCCGCAGCAGTGGGGTGTTGCTCTAAACATGGTAGTCTTTGATGATTAGAGTTGTAGCTATGGATCTGCTGACATCTACTGCAAATTATCGACTTCACTTAGTATACGAAATATATTATTGATTGTTCTAGTCTATCACTTGTTCACACAATGCAGTTGATCACTTGGATGGTGTCAACATCAGGCTTTCCATGCCAATGAGCAAATGTTAGACTAGCAGAGTCCCATTGAGACCATCCTCAGTATAATGATCAACACACATCAATGCAGCATAGGTAGGCATGGCTATCTATCCCACAATGAACTTGGTCCATAAACAGGGAGTTCACAGTTAACACATACCGTATAACCATTGCACACTTCACTTGCATGTTCAGGCCACCAACACATACCCTTTTATTTCCGACAAAACAACTATTTTACTTCCTCCAAGCAGGCCTACCAACCTCTTACATATCCTGGTCACTGCCAGCTCCAGTTCTAAAACACCATAGCAACTCTGAACTAAAGCCATATCCTCAATTACACGTCAGACATTACCTCCTTGCATTCTACCATGTGCACCACCTCCCACATTCACAAAATCTTCCATATCTCATCATCTTCACCCACTTGGTTACACACAAATACCTTTTCACCACACATCTATATCCCCTTTACATCTCCATCAACCCTGTAACCACAGCATCACCTGCAGCCACATCACTCAACACAGTCACATGGCTCAACCTAGCCACATATTGAACTACAGCTGCATCACTGTCCCCTTTGCCCATTTCAGTCAGATAACCCTCTATGGCCACAGGCACCCTCCCACCCCCCTTTTTACAGCTGCATCACACTGCATAGCCAATTTGCATTGTGGTACACACATTAAGTCCATGGAGATACAGAGACATTTGTCAAACACAGGCATCTGGTATACACAGACACACACGCACACACACACACACACACACACACACACATTTCATAGATAAATAAGCCATAGAGTACACATACATTTCTATTTACATATGTGTAATTTTATATCACTGATAATGTCTCTTTAGCCACTGAACCAACTCCCAGACATGCCTTCTGACTGTACTGGATTTTCTGTTTGATTTCATCAGCAGGTGGATGACATACTGGGGGTATGGAATATATCTCTGTGAGGACTGTGTAGGGCCTTCTGCAGGTGCAGGCTTGAGGTCTGGAATTGGCAAATAATGGGCCACAGTCATGAGCTGAGTGGATAAAAGATGAGCCCCTGTGCCACACACCTCAGGTATTCTGGCATTTGGCTGCCTTAGATTCCTTCTTGGGACCTAAGAGCAGAGAAGTGTGGCTGATATTGTGTTCCTTCCAGAAAACCATGAGAGACAGCACTTGACTGACACTGAGCACTGCCCTTTCTCATCATTTGCTGCCCTTAATCCTTTTAGATTACTAGAATTCACAAACCATGCTGACACATCAGCTTGTCATCCCATGGTATACCAGTCAGAATTAAGTACTTCCTGGACTTATGAGATGTCTTTAACAAAACTGAATGCATGTGTGGGAATGCAACGGACTCGCACTGATTCAAAAACATGTATTTGTATCATACAAGCATATTAATGTTAATGTTCAAGGATCTTTGTACCACACACTATCACCACTAGAGTGGTTCCCTGATGCACTGGCAGATCTGTAACAAAGAGGAGTAGGTTAGGCGTCTTAGTAGGGCAACGTTTGGAAAAGAGCAAGGGAGCTGTGACGTATGATGGCAGCTTCAGTTCGGTTAACACCGTTAGCCAACTATATTGGTGTGTCATTCGGTTCTGAGTCCGTCATGTGCTGTTGTTTGGGAATCTGTGTGGTGTGGTTGTTGTTGCGGTGTGGAGAAGTGCATGCAGGTTGCTGCGGCATTGGGAGGTGTGATTGTGTTTGGTTAGAGTGTGAGAGGTGTGTGAGGAGTGGAGAGGTTTTTAGTAGTTTTAGGGGTTGGTTAGTATCCTTGTTAGGAGAGATACATATTCCCATTGCATCTCCTTTGAGATTTCGAGAAGGTTGTTTCCTTTCAGTGGTTAAGTTTCAGCGTGATAAGGCTGTCTCATCTCTTTGTCATTATGCTAAGTTAGCTTCTTTCATGTTTCCCTCTTTGTATCCGACTAGCCTTTTTTTTGGCTGTAACCCAGGTTTGGATTGATTTACTTGCGAGCTGCGCCTGTGCCCTACGTCCTTTCTGATTGGACAAGGTTGTTTGTGTTGTTGGGCATGTATGTTAAATTCCTGTCCTCGTGGGATTGTCGCTGATGAGTAATGAGGAAGAACAATGGAAAATGTGGGAGTTAAGAGGGACAGTCCGCAGGCAGTCCATCACACGCAAGCGTATTCATGGATCTGACCGCGCAACGTCTTGTGCATAGGAATCACTATGCAAAGGTGGGATTGCATGTTGGATTTAGGGGTGCGTGCACACAGACGGGATTCTGATCTAATTTAGGGGTGCGCGTACACAGTGTATTGGGGTGCAGGAACAATGTAAGGGGTTTCAAAGGCAGATTCGCCAGAGTTTTAACTGAGTTACGGAAAATGGTATGCATGTTGTCTGGGTGCCGGTTACAGTTACAGGGAACCCTGCACAGTATAGCCAAGGTGCTGGCTTGGTTGCAGGGGACACCACGCTGTGTTATCAAAGTGCATGAGTTTGCAGCCAGGGAGTCCACAAAGGTAGGAGTATGTGACTGAATTTGCTTTGGCGTGTCAGGGGCTTTCCAGCCGCGACTTGCATATAGGCTTACTTTGAGGGTCAATTCCAGGAATACAGAGAGTATGCAGTGAAACGTATGCATGCCAGCTTGCGCAGTGTTGTTCTCAACACACAGATTTTTCTGGATCTATGCACACTTTTCTAGGAATCGATCCCTTATGCATGCAGCTGGCCATTGTCGAGATGAACCACACACAAAATATATTGTTTTTCAGATACCTGATTGTGAGCTTGCTGCTTATAAGTAAAAGGAAGACGGATATTGTGAATTGGATCCAATGTGAGCAAGTGAGTTAGGCAACAGGCCTGGAATGAACGTGTCACTGGAGTCTTGGTTTAAATGCGTCTGGAGACATAATGCACCCAGGAAGTTGATTAGGCGGTATGAACAAAGTCTCACTTAAAGATGTAAGCTTTGATCGCCTTTCTGAATTGCAAGAGGGATATGATGAATACAAGTATTTATAAATTTCCTTGCACTTTTGCATGAACGATAAAGACTAAAACCATATTTCACTGCTTCTCTTGCCGAGAATATTATGGAATCATTTAACAATTGTGATTATTCTTTTCCGATTAAAGCAGCAACTTAATAAAACATGTTTCCTCAAGGTATGCACGATGAATCCTTTAAAACATTATTGCATTTTCAAATGACTAGTGCATTAAATTTTGGAACAAGATCTAGACTAACAATATCCTTTGTGCCAAAGAGGAATCTCGCATATTCAGCTGTGGTTTGTGAAATTGATCCCTTTTTTATCAATTACCTGGCAGGACAGGACAGGAAGACTTTCTGAAGATAATTGCTATCTATAAAGCAAAAGGTGTGTTAAAAACAGAAGGATAGAAATCAGTATTTCCTGCTTTGTCATGAGAACATGATCTCTTGAGATTCATAAACACAAAAGAAGGATATTGTATGGTGGGCTTCTTCTGAAAATGTATACCGTTCTCAATTACAATGTGCCACATACACAAAACAGTGGTGTAGTGATTGCTACCTTTGCAAATATATCAATACTTTTAATAAATATATTTAGTTCTGACAGTTATTTCGTCCCAAGATGGCGTTTGCTCTGTGAGCTCTGGCGAGGCTCCCGAATAAATTCTGCAAAATATACTGTCCAGTGTATGAATCGGCTCATGCCAATAAATAACTGCGTCTAAGCCCTGGTGGAACGTGCAGTGAGGTCAAGAGGAGTGGAAAATGTCTCCGGGAGCCTAGCTCGAAGAGATATGCAGTGAGCTTAGCCGGACACTTGGCGGCTCCGAGCTGGGTGCGGAGTGACACAGCAGTACACATCTCTGGTGTTGCAACCCTGGCAAGATCCTGGAGGGTGGCCGCAGGGAGGATCCAGCATTTTCCGGCTGGTCGGGTCCACGGCAGTGACCCCACGAATCCAGCACCACCCGCAGCAATTAATAGGACAGTGATGGCCCAGACCTGACCAGAAACCGCCCACCTCTGAGCAGCCGGTCCAGATCTACAGAGACACCCGTGATAGGGATGACGTTGTAGGGCCTGTTCACCCCCTCCCGGCTACTCCGCACCCCGCGGGTTGTACTTCAGCAGCGAGCTGGGGGCACGGGGGTCCGGAGAGGAGCGGCATGCCCCTCAAATCCTGGGTGGATCGCACAGCGGCGACCACGGGTGAGGAGAGGGAGATCAGAAAGCGTCAGCACTGCAGGCCGCAGCAGCCGCTGCCTCAACCAGAGTACAACGCGAGTGACAGGTGAGCTGAAAGCCACCCCCTGAAGCACACCCTCCTCCCTTCCATTTCCAACAGAGCATCAACGGTCTTGGACAGGCTGCTGGCCCCTGTGGCTGGGGTGCAGCAGCTTGCCTGACACAGAAGCACATGTGGATTTGCCCAACAGGCGTACTGCAGGGCCCATCCAGGAATTCCCCCCCAAGGTCAGGACAAAAGACATGCAGAGCCCAACGCCCCAACACCCTCCAGCGGACTGTGCCTCCAGAGATTGCCTCAAGTTGCGCCTGGTGTCCAGATATGCTGACAACCCAAAATAGCGAGGCGGCCCCTCCATCATCCATGTAGTCAGAAATCCCAAAGGGATCACTAACACTCAGGGGAGGAACAGCAGCCGCGCCACTGGAGACCCCGTGCCTTTAGACCGCAATAAGGTCCTCCGAGAGTGTGAAACAGCGATTTGGAAACACTCTGCACAGTGATAGCTCAGGAGGCGCCGGCACAAGGCAATAAAACTACAAATATTACCTAAAACAGTATCCCATTACACCGTGGCTGCAATTCAGCGCTTGCCGGAGAAACACAGCAGCCATCTTTCCAAAAGGCGCATAAGCGGCTCGGACCGCATGGAGAGGCAGCCTTGCCTCATTCTCCTAACTCAATAAGCGACTGCCAGCAGCAACCCATTCCCAGTCCCTATTGCCTCAACCCCAATCGGCAACGGCAACACTCCTCACTCAGAGATTACATTTTAACACCAGCAGACAGACTCTCTCCTCCCAGCTGCACCCTTCCTTGCTCCAGCGACTCCGCCGCGTCTGGAAGACCACGTTGTGCTGGCATCGGCTCGCCGCGACCAAGCTGCCATGTTAGCAATCGGGGGACCCCGGGCCGCCTTCCTCGTGCAGTCACGACAGCACAACCCAGTCAGCAACTATTGACACGGTCCCTAGTACCAGCTCCACGCCTTAAAGCATACCCCTTCAAATCCCTGCTCCTATAAACTGGCCACCAGTGAGACATCTCGCCATCGCCTACATTCCCAAAGCAAAAACAGGCTGGCCAACATGAGAAAAATAGATAAATCCTAGCGGGAGCTCAACTTCGAGGAAGGGGCGGTAGCCAAAACCCCCAAACCCGGCGACCGGCCAGAGTCCCCCGCCAGTGTAGCAGAGGATGACAAAGAGCCGTCCCAAAACACAGACATAAGAGAGATCCTGCTTGAACTGAAAGCAGGCATTGGCAATCTTGATAACAAATTGGACACGCTGTCCTCCAAAGTTGACCAGTTGCAGCATCGCTTTGATAAGCATGGGGATAGGCTGGACATGGTGTAGCAACGTGTCTCAGACCTGGATGACAGCTCAGCTTCACTTATGGCGAGAGTCACTGCACTGGAGGGACAGATGAAGGCCGTCACTGCCAAAAATGCAGATCTCGAGGGGGGCTCTCGCTGCAACAACATCAGGCTGGTCGGGGTTAGGGAACAACACAAGCCGAAAAGGATTAAAGATCTTGTAGAAAATATTTGTAAAGAACTATTCGGAGCACCAGCTCTATCACAGCTATTCCTAGTCAAAAGGGCCCACAATATCTCCACCACCCAGCCCATCCCTGGAGCCACACCGAGACTGATCATCGCCAGGATCCTCAATTACAAAGACTGCGAGACCATCTTACGTCGGCCAGAGATAAAGGCAAGCTCCAATATGACGGCGACAACATCCAGCTTTATCTGGACTTTTCTTCAGCGGTTAAAGCCCAACGAAGATCCTTTGCAGGAGTGAAACACAGGTTGCAAGACAACCAAGTACTTTACTCCATGCTGTTTCTGGGTAAATTATGCATTCAGTACGACGGACAAACACAATTCTTTAATTCACCAGAAGATGCTCCTTCCTAGATGGGATCGGTTGCAGACCCACAGACAACAATCCACGACCACCCAGGAGAGATTGCGCGAGGAGGAATCCACCATGATAACACACTGTACCCAGGCTCGCTCCACTCCTCAAGATCTGCCATCACACACCGGAATCTGGAATCACAAGGCTGAAAGGGAGCCTTGATTCTTTGGAGGCCATTAGTACCCCAAGCGCAGCAAAGTTATTTACACTGTTCCAACGGAGGGATACAATTAAGTTCAAGTGTCAGATGAGGCTTTTGCTACCACTTTCTCTCCTCCCTCCTCCTCCTCTAGTTAACCCACATCTTGACACAGCCCTTTCCATGCTCTACTCTTCTATCTCTGATACTCTTGATGTTCTTGCCCCTCCACAAGGATCCACTTGAAGCCCAAAGCCAAGTGAAACTTTTAGTATGACTCTGACTTAGTTAAACTTAAACGCAATTGTAGGGCGGCTTAGAGGAAATGGTGGGCTTCTTGTGCATCCTCTGACAAACTGGTCTGCCATCTGCACCAAAGGCAATACTTGTTCCTTGTCTGCACTAAGTAGAGAGCGCATATTAAGGCCTGCAGCTCTGCAGAATCTAACAACTCAGCAGAAATCTTTAAAATCTGCAAGGAGCTGGCTAACCCTGCTGCAATCTCTACCTCTTTTGTCGCCTCCTAGGCCCTCTGCACAGCCCTCATTTCATCTCATAAACCCAGGACATCCTGTCCACCCTCTCATCATCTCCTCCTCCTCCCCCTTCTCTCTCTGCTGCCTCTAGCCCCCCTGCAGATGCGTCTCCCCCCTCTTTCTCATCTTTTCCTCTGTTCTCTCCTGATGAGATTTCCAGACAAGTCCAATCTACGAAAGTCTCGTTACAACTGGTTCTTCCCTGTTGATCCAAAACCATCAAGGACCACATTGACACCCTTGCCCCTGTTCAGGCTGACTTCTGCAACCACTCCTATGCATCTGGAGCCTTCCCCTCCCCTCTGAAGCACTCACCTGAGCATACTCTTCTCAGGAAACCCACTGCCGACCCCTCCTGCCTGGCTAACTATCGCCCAATCTCTACCACTCCTTTCCTGGGCAAACTCCTGGAAAAGCTGCCCATCTCCCAGCTTACTCTTCACACCAATTCTGTTAGTTGTCTCCATGACCATCTGTCTGGCTTCAGAGCTGCCAGAAGACCGGAAACTGATCTCCTGAACATCCATGAAGACCTGCTCTTCAACCTTGATTTTAAAATCCCATCTGTCCTCATCGAACTCAGTTTTTCTTCTGCCTTTGACATGGTCAACTATGTCATCCTGATCAATCGCCGCCGTGATAACCTAAGTATCACTGATCAGGCCCTGGCCTGGCTGACCTCCTTGCTCTCATCGAGCCTCCCAGGTTCAACTTGGGTCCTTCGTTTCCCTTATCTCACTTTCTACTTGTGGTGTCCCCCAGGGGTCTAACCTCTCTCCCTGTCTTTTCAACCAATACCTGGCACCGCTTGCCCACTGCATTGCTGCTCTGTGCTCAAACCTTCAGTGCAATGCGGATGATACCCAACTTGTCTTCAGACTGCCCTCTGCCACATTCTCTCCCTTTCTGATCTCTGACTGTCTGTCTGCAATCCGGAAGCGGTGCACCACCAATGACCTTTGCCTTAATGCCAGTAAGACAGAGATCCAACTCATCAGCACACCTGCACATTCCTTTCCTCTTACTCTCTGGCCGGCCTATCTGGGCCCTCTTCCTGCTCCCACTTGTGAAGCTAAGAACCTCAGGGTCACATTAGACTCCACGCTTTCATTTTCTCCACACATCTCTGATGTCTCAAAAACGTCTAGCTAACAACTGAACCTCCTCTGAGGTATTCTTCATTTCCTCTCCTTCCCCCTGAATCTCACTGTCTCCAGGGCTCTGGTTCTCTCTGAGCTGGACAATTGCAACATCCTCTTTCTAAATCTGCCTGCAACCACTCTCTGCCCCCTGCAGCTCATCCAGAACATGACTTCAAGACTTCTCCTTGGCCTCAAACCCTGTATCGTATCTCTCCAGCCCTGAAATCTCGTAATTGGCTCACAATGGCTGCAAGGATTAAATTCAAGACACTTTGCATTGCCCACAAGGCTTTCTGGTGCCTGGGTCCACAATACCTTCAACTCTCCATCTGTAAATCCCTTCCTACTCCAGCTCTTCGCTCCTTCACATCCAACTCCCTAGGGTCCGTCGCTTCTCCAAGCAAAACGTTGGTGGTAGATTCCTTTTCTTGGCTGGGGCCTGCCTCTGGAACAGCCTCCCTGCCTCTCTGAAACTTGAGGAGAACCATTGTCGTTTCTGGAAGCATCTCAAGACCTTCCTCTTTGCTTCAAACTTTGCTCTTCCACTCCCCAGCTAATCTGTCTGCTTTAGCACCGAGCATCTGGTTACCCTCTGATTTCAGGCCCAGATCCCTGCCCTCCCAGCCACACACCTGCACTGCCTCCTGAAAAAACTTGCATTTGGGTCTATATCTGCCACCCTACAGTACCCTTCTAGCACTTATCAGACATCTGTTGTCTACACCCTATTCTCGCACTTACCACCTCCCGGCCAGTAAGTTGTCAATTACTGATTCTGCTATCCTACTGGGTTAATGTAATTCTTATGCTTTTTAGCGGTCTCTAGGCCATATGTGATGCCATCAGCGATGTCTTAGGTTTTGGTCTTAGCAGTGCCCGGTGGTGGTGCAAGTTATCGTTGCTTAGCTTACCATAACTAGCAAATGTCTGTTTTTTGGCAGTTTTACTTGCAATCATAATGACCTTTTAACGTTTTTTCACTGTATATTATAGGATTTTAGAAGTTGGACGCAACCATAACGTCCCTTTAACAAAGTATTTTCACTTAATTTCATAGGATTTTATTAGTGCAACTTAACCATAACGTCCCTTGGACAACGTTTTTTTCACTGAATTTCATAGGTTTTTACCAGTCCAGCCTTAATTTGCTAAAAGTTCCTTATATTATACTCACCCGCAATGTAGCGGCCGTACAGCCTGCGGACATTGCGGTTGTCTGTGGACCGAAGTTAGCATTCACAAAGCCCATAAGCACAGGAGGGAACAGAAAATGTTCTGCCCATCCACCAACAAACACATATACATAAAACAACATCACTTCCAAATGTACACACAATTTTTCCATTTAACACACAATATAATGGAATGCACCAAACACAAACCAAAACTGTACACATCATACTAGCACTTTAATACAACACTTAATACAAACTCACATACACCAGGTGCTTATTCCAAAACAATCTCTTACCAAATAGTAAGTACACTGTATTTATTTCTGTATTATTACCATTCATTATATAAGGATTTCTTATAAGGAAAAAACACCATTTTTTATTTTAACACAAATGGCAACACTTGCGCATTTGGAAGAAAACCACCCAAAAAAAGAAATGAGTGATGATGACACCTCTAATGATAAACAATGCATTTTTTAATATAAACAAATCATGTAATTTATACAGAGCTCAGTGAAATAGCAATTTGTTCTTCTCTTATTGTACATATTTTACATTAAGGGACAACACCCAAATTTATTTGGTGTTGGTCTGGGTGGAACCATCTGACACCTGTGGCTGGGTGAGGCCTGAGACATGCTGGCAGGTGCATACTGGTGCAGGGGCTGGCCCAGTGACAGGACTGGCATAGGCACCTCCACGGTGACCTGCACTGCCTCATGCCCCAGAGTCAGGACTGCACCAGTCACACCTATCTCACCACTCCCGCGGGGACCCATGGACTGGGTTACTACGGCCCACTCCTCCTCCTCCGCTAACCTGGATGACTCCCTAGCATCTTCCATAGTGGATGTCCCCTGTGCCTTCTCACCTGTCCCCCCGCTGCCGAGGAGTCCACATCCACCTTTGCCCTCTTGGACCTCCCGTCAGCAGTTGTGGCCGATGTTACAGACGTTGCACCAGTCTCCTAGCTCCCCGATGATGACATTTCCAGGGGGCGTGACTGGGCCTTGATTCTCTTCCTGGTGGAAGTATCCCTTCTGCCTTGCTACAGCACTTTCTCCGCCCTCTTCTTCCAACGCAACTGTGGATAAAGACACAAACATCAGGGTACTGCACCGATGTGTGATTGGCAACACAAATAAGCACATGAATTACACATCTAAAGGGTACATCAATCCTCAACCTCCACAACACACAGGTACATGCAATGTACATACATACACTTACATGACTGTCCTTCACCACAGACAATCACATCAGTGGACTTGCCACTGTCACAACATATCAATTGCCCATGCACACACATCCCATGACAGTCCTCAAGCAGTGCACAGAGCTATCACATCAGAGTCCTCACAACAGCAATCACCCAACAAGAATATGTCACACATTGCAATGCACCTGTTTCATTCATCCAGGAGTGATAGCCAGTCACACAGTCACATCCTAGACACATACACATGTACACCATGCATGAACATGATGTTGACAACACCACCCATCTGTCACACATCTCACACGGGCACGTCTCAGACACATGTAAGAAACCACACGCATGTCGGGAAATGCTGCAGTACAACACTCAATGCAAAAGTAAGACCATTGAAAGTACACATGGTTAATTGAACACATGTAGAGCACTGGCTGGGACATGCACACAGACATCCATACAAGAGGCATACTTGCTGTAAGGCAAAGGTGCACACTCCCACCATACATCAACATGCACATGCACTGTGTAGGCCAGCAACACATGGACACTCACCTGTCTACTCCAGATGATGCTGCAAATTGCTGACCTGGGTGTGCAGCCCCGGGTAAAACTTCTCAAGGACCCCCATGTCGTGGTGTTGTTGTGTGTCCTGGATTTGAGGTCCTCCCAGAGCCTGTGCACATAGTGGTACTCCCGGGGTGCCACCCCCTCCACGTTGATGGCATCCACGATCTGGTCCCAGATCAGCTTCCGTCCTTCCTTGCTGACTTGCGTTGGTCTGTGGAAGAGGGCATCATAATGCCCCAGGACACGTTCCACCAGGATGTCAACTTCCCTGGCTGTGAAGTTGACATCGCTCTGCCTCTGCCTCGCTGCCTGGGGTAGGCACTTGCCTCCGGAGATGTTTGCTCAGACATGGCCACCCCGATGCAGGTGTGGGTGGGCAAGATGGTCCTGGGACTGGGCTGTAGAGCGGGGGTGATGTTCTGGCATGTTGTGAGTCTTCTGAATCAGTTGAGGTGGTCACAGGGCTGAGGACAGGAGCACTGGCAATGGCTTGAAAGCAGGCACTCAAATAGCAGGGCAGGTGAGCAGCAGGTACAGTCAGCGGGTAGGCACTAGCAGATGGCTTGTAGGAGGCAGCTCACGGCAGTAGGAGGCAGGTAAAATGGCTCATAATTAGGAGCGCGTAGGTCTTCCGTGTTACTCACAGGGTCAGCTGGAAATAGAGTGATGGTTACTTTGTGCGTGCAAAATTAGCGCGTGCATGTGAAATCAGAGGAAAGGGCCTAATCGTGTAAATTACGTGACATGCACCGGCCGTTGGGCATTGGCATTCAGATTTGGGCTAAAGGAGTGCGTGGGAGAACATCACACCGCTTGTGGAGTTGGAGCGGACGGATGTTTGGACTTCAGAGATTTTTGGAGTGCCATGCATTTTGTTCACTACTGTGAAAGTGTGAGATTCTTATTTTGGTGGGGGCTTTGCCTCCACGCACACATGCATGTACTTTTCCCTATTTTCAGATGCTAACCATGAGTCGCATATGCATTATCTATTCTCTGGATGCCCCTGTGCATCGCATACCCACATTCTCAACATCAAAGTAGATTTCCTGGGCCTCACATATGAATTTTTCGTGTTGCTGGGTGCCACAGCGTACCCCGTACCTCTTTCTTTTTAATGTGAGCTACTGAGGGGTTGCGCAACCATATTTTTGATATTTTGGGTGCCTGTGCATTACGCATCCCATTTTGTTTTCCACCAGGAGTGAAATTGAGCCTTACTGGACCATACTAGTACGTTTTACATCACGTACCCTGCCCCTCACTCAAATTGCCCAGGACGTTTGCTTGCTGTGCCTCCCATTGTACAAATCCATCTTTACTATGAGTGGGAAGGCCACAAGAGGTTAGGGTGGACGAGGTGGCCGAGGTGTCCAGGGTCGGGGACGTGCAGGGAGAGCTATGCCCCTACCCGACAGCGTCAGGGAAATGCAGGTGATGCTGACGTCCCCAGCACAAAGGGTCCAGGAGCTGCAGGGCCAGCTGCTGTCCCCGCCACCCAGGCTCAGGGACCACCTGCCATGGCTGTAGTGGTCAAGGCCCAGGTTCACAGAGACGCAGAGGTATATGTTGTCTGTGCGTTCAAGGGTAAGTCACGTTCCCACAAAACTCATGTCCCCAGCACCCAGGGTCCAGGAGGTGCAGGGCCAGCTGCTTTCCCCACCAGCCAGGGTCATGAAGCTGCAGGGGCAGCTGCAGTCTCCACCACCCAGGTTCAGGGACCACCAGCCATGGCTGTAGTGGTCACAGCCCAGGTACTCAGAGACGCAGGGGCCGATGTTGCCTGTGCGTCCAAGGGGTAGGGATGTGCAGTGAAAGGACCTGGCACCAGCACACACGTACTGTTACCTGCAGGGGCACCTATTGTCCTCCCCAGCATCAGTGGGTCATTCCATGGCCCAGTCCACTAGTGCTCCAGCTCCTACTGACCTGCGTGGTCCCAGCCACACAAGGTCTGCATGACCTTCCAAGAAGGTAAATCGTGCAGTAGCATTACAGGCTCAAACCCAATGCACAGCACAGGAGACTGCCACGTCGAGGAAGAGGAGCTTTAATGTTGAAGAAATCCAGATTCTCGTGGAATACATGCGCGTACACTACCGTGACATGCTCACGCAGCAGGGAGCACAACTACGTCTGCTGAGCGTTTGGTCCACTGGCAGCGAGTCATGGATAGAATTGTTGCCTCCCTCATTGAGATGTGCACAACTCGTGAGGTGGTGTAGCGGTGGAATGACCTTGAATCTAGCATTCCCTCTGTCCTCATCCACCTCGTCATCTCTTCTGCCTTCGACACGGTCAACCATACCATCCTGCTCAACCATCTCCCTGAAAACCTGGGTATCACTGATCAGGATCTGGCCTGGCTGAACTCTTTTCTCTCAGATCGACCCTACCAGGTCCATCTTGGGTCCTTCCTTTCATCTATCTTCCTCTCTACCGGTGGTGTTCCCCAGGGGTCCAACCTCTTGCCCTGGCTTTTCAACCAATACCTGGCAACTCTCGCCCACTGCATTGCCACTTTCTGCTAAAATTTCGAGTGCTACGCTGACGACACTCAACTCATTTTCAGGCTGCCCTCTGCCACCCCCTCTCCGTCTCTCATCTCTGGTTGCCTAACTGCCATTCAAGATTGGTGTTCCGCCAATGATCTTTGTCTGAATGCCAGCAATACGGAGATCCTCCCCCTCGGCACACCTACACCATCCTTTCCCCTCACTCTCTGGCCGGCCTCTCTTGGCCCTCCTCCTACCCCCACCTGTGAGGCTAAGAACCTCGGGGTCATCTTTGACTCCACCCTTTCCTTCTCCGCCCACATCTCAGAGGTCTCTAAAAAGTCAAATTTCCGACTGCACCTCCTCAGAGGTACTCTGCCTTTCCTCTCCTTCCCCCAGAAACTCATGGTATCCCAACCTCTGGTTCTCTCTAGCTTGGACTATTGTAACAGCCTCTTTCTAAATCTACCTGCCTCTACTCTCTGCCCTCTGCAACTAATCCAGAACAGGACTGCGAGTCTTGTCCTTGGCCTCAAGCCCTGGGATCGTATCTCTCCAGCTCTGCAATCTCTCCACTGGCTCCCAGTGGATGCAATGATTACATTCAAAACCCTCTGCATTGTCCACAAGGCTTTCTGGGGCCTGGGTCCAAAATACCTTCAGCTATCCCTCCGCAAATACCTCCCCTCTTGAGCTCTTCGCTCCTCTACCTCCAACTCCCTCAGGGTCAGTCGTTTTTCAAAGAAACAAGCTGGGGGTAGATCTCTGTCTTCGGCTGGGGCCTCACTCTGGAATAGCCTCCCTGCCACTCTAAATCTTGAGGAGAACCATCTTCAGTTCCCGAAGCACCTCAAGACCATCCTCTTTTCTTCTGCCTTCGCTCCCCTTCTCCCCTGCTGAGCTGTTCTCTCTTGCGACTGTGCACCTGGCCACCCTCTGTCCTTCAGGCCCAGACACCTGCTCACCCTGCCACCCTCCCGCACTGCCTCCGGGCCACCCTTTGCACTGGGGTCTGTATCTGTACCCATATAGCCCCCCCCTTTTCTTCCTGCACTTATCAGACCTACCTGCCTGCTGTCTTAAACCTAGCACTTGCAAATTGCTGGCTGCATTACCATTGTTTGTTGTCTTTATTATTTATTATTGTTATTTATCTGTTTCTCCTCTGCTTTGCACTTTCCACTTCTCCCTCCTTCCATGCACTTTTCCCCTCCCCCTCTCCCATGCACTTGCGCGTTCTCAATGTCACTGGGCCTAGTAAGATCGCTGTTTTGTTCTCCCCTGTTCCCCTCCCTTGCCTTGTCGCGCTCTGAAACACTTGTGTACGAGCGCGATAGAAATAAAATATCAATCAATATCAATCAATCAATCACTGTCAAACCAAACAGAAGCTGGTACCAACTTCACCTCTACTCTGGTGACTGGAGGTGGCTCACCACAAGAGGACGAGGATCTCACACCACATGACGAGGCCATTAGAGAGTTGATTAATGTGGAGCAGGTCCAAGGCGTAGGAGGCCTGCCAAATTACGAGGAAATGTCCGGTGAGTGATGACGCGTGTGCATCCAGAATAAGTGTA
Source organism: Ambystoma mexicanum (assembly GCF_040938575.1). NCBI lineage: Eukaryota > Metazoa > Chordata > Amphibia > Caudata > Ambystomatidae > Ambystoma > Ambystoma mexicanum. The sequence goes on along the minus strand of NC_090941.1, from coordinate 820,993,765 downwards.
TGTGGATTGAATGAATTGTTCTGATTGTGTAGCACTTCTGCCTGCATTCCCATGACTGCCATGGGTGAACCATGTCATGGTGTACTGACCCGTGCTTGGTGTCCTGCAGACTGCATGCAACCGATGTGCTACACACTGAGATTCTCTTCATCACCACACCTGTTCCCTCCTTCCTGTCACTCTCTGGCCGGCCTGTCTTGACCCTCTTCCTGCTCCCACCTGTGATGCTGGATACCTTGGGTTAATCTTTGACTCCACACTCTCTTTCTCTCCTCACATCTCTGATGTCTCTGAGAGGTCAAACTACCAGCTGCACCTCCTCAGAGCTATTCTTCCTTTCCTCTCCTTCCCCCAGCAGCTCACTGTCTCCAGAGCAATGGTTCTCTCTAGGCTGGACTACTGCAACAGACTCTTTCTTAATCTGACTGCTTCAACTCTCTGCCCTCTGCAACTCATCCAGAACAGGACTGTGGACATTTTCCTTGTTCTCCAGCCTAGGTATCATACCTCTCCAGAACTGTAATCATGTCACTGTCTCCCAGTGACTATGATTATTAAGTTCAAAACCCTCTGATTGTCCACAAGGCCTTCTGGGTGCTGGGGCCACAATACCTTCAACTGTATCGTCCAAAATGTCTTACTTCTATAGCTCTTCAATCATCACTCTCCTGCTCCCTCATGGTCAGTTTCTTCTCCTAGCAAAGAGTTGGTGGTTGATGTCTTTCTTCGGCTGGTGCCTCCATCTGGAACAGCCTCCCTGCCTCCCTGAAACTTGGTGAACCTTCTGGAAGCACATCTGCTACTTCCTCTTGGGTTGTGCTTTCTCTCCTCCTCTCCCCTGCTGAACTCCTGGCTTAATATGAAACTTCATTGGTCACCTGGCCACACTCGGATCTGCGGCCTGGTCCTCTAGCCCACCAGTTGCACCCATGCACTGCCTCCCTGGCATCCACCGCACTTGGGGACTGTTTACTGTATCCCTACAGCCCCCTACCAGCACTTGACACCTCATGTCTGCACTTACCCTTCCACTGCCACCAGCTGGATGGAATTTACTTGTGCTTATTTTGTTATGTTTATTTACTGCTGTTCCCATGTACTGCACTGCCCCTCCCACTCCCCCCAAGCCTCCCTTTCCCCCTTCCCCTGTACTTGCACAATCTCAATGTCAGCTGGCCTCATAAGATCGGTGTGTCTGGCTTGACTCTATTCCCCCACCCTTGCCTCATAGCACCTTGTAACACTTGTGTATATGCACTTTATGAATACCATATCACATCATGTCACATACATTGTACATGGCTTTGGGACAGTAGTCATCAAGAACCGTCTCGTGCTAACAGACAGTTCCGCCATGCCTATACAACGTGCCATCTGGGTACGTACATCAGTGATGCTAGTGACTCAACTATGCCAGTCAAGTGCTTGTGTCTGAAGCAGGTGATATACACCATGCACTGCATGTGGTGTTAAGTCCATCCACACATGTCCATGGGTGGTTTCATACTACTCATACCTTCCATTGACACTGGCAACGTGCGGGACATTGTTCCATGAGTGACGTAGCATGTAAATGTGTTACAGGACACCATTGTGATACCTATCTGTTTGGGCTATGGTATTGACATGGCTCTTCTTGCATTTTTCTGTCCATGTGTAGGTGATGAGGCACTGGATGCAGAGGAGGTTGAGGAGGAACAGAATCCTGAGCCACAACAGAGCACCAGTGGAGGACATGTTGTGGCAGCCCATGAAAATCCACTGGTGCTACAGGCCATCAGGGACCCAACTCAGTATGAGTCCACCTCTCATGAAACCAGTGGCTCTGATGGTGAACCGGATGTGAATTCCTCTATGCCTCTGCAGGTGAGTGCATCAAGTGTTGGTGCTGTTGTAGCCCAAGCATCTGAAGGGGGTCATGTCCCCTCACAAGGCCAGTCAGTGTTGTCATGTCCGACTGGGGTGGTTACGGCTGCAGGGTGAAAGTGAGCAGTCCCCCAAAATACAATCAAAAACTCCCCAATGAGAGTCAATAATGGACACACCCCAGGAAGGAATGAGACCAAGACCAAGTGCTGGTGAAGTTAAATGTAAAGTTTATCTAAACCAAAATAGGGCAAGCAGAGGACTTTGCATACTCCGAGAACGCTCTGCCCAACATAACACCTTTATTGCATTAAAAAGGGTTAAAGCATCATTAGTGAAGAAATTGTCTAAGGTACAAAAGTTACATTTCATTGGGGGAGCTGCAGATCCGGTATAGCTTCATAGGCGCCTCCTCCAGATGATTGGATAGTTGTCTGATGGGAAGGCGAACATCACGTTCATCAGCTGGGCTGGTCAGTGAGAGGTGAAGGTCAGGTGGTTCTGAATAAGGTGATTGATACAAGCTCTCTAAACTAAACACCACTTCAAAGTATACCATAAAAGACACCCATAAAAACAACCATTGACATCATGACAAGTGGGAGGAGAGTCATATATTTCCCTTATTATACATAAATACATTTGTCTTGCATCACTGGTGGGGAGAAAGGTGTGGAGGTCATCTGTGTTAGGGGGGGTGGGGTGGACACTCTGTGGGCCCAGTGGAGGGATGAGAGGATACATGTGTTGTGTTCATGCATCAGCAAGAAATGGGCCATTGACGGCAGCACTATCATGAATAGGGAAAAAAGGTGGGGGCCTGTGCACTCGCCGTTCGCAGCGCTGCTGGAGTGGGAAAGACGGCCCTGTTTTGATTGATCAGGTTACAAGTAAACCATTGGAATGGGGTTCGAACATGTTCTCCACAACTTTATTCGTAATAGGTACAAAAGGGGCTTATGGTTATGTCGTGGGCTATATCTTCATGTATACAATCATCATCGGGTTACAGGATTACTCTATTTACACTGGCTCTGTGGGCCGCACTCCCTACATCACAACACATGAGTCCCCTAGCATCTACCACATTTTGCCAGTGTATGCAGCGCTGAAAGACAATTAACCTACATCATAACACACAAGCATGTGGATCTAAATATCTTATTCATTACCATTAGTTAGAAGGATTATTTATTGTTTGTTCTGTTACATCTAATTGGGACGGATTCATCATACCTTAACACAGGAGAGGATTTATCGTCTCATATTGGATTAGTATTGTGGGTGAAGCTGGGTGCAACACAGTTGTGGGGCATGCATCTGCCACATCAAAAAGGGTATGAGGTTGGGGGTTATACAGGTTATATATGTTATGGGCAGCGTCTGTAAGTAAGGAGGCAGGTTTGTGGAGATTAATTGTTTTTTCCAGCACCAGGCTCTGGCCTGGTCATTCACAGAGCAGTGATATAAAGAGGAAGGTGAGAGATACAGTGTTTAGTTTGTATCCTTTCGCGCACAGTCTTCTGTGAGAACAGGGCAGCTGCACGTACACCAGGGGGTAAAGGTTGGGGGAGTAGCTGGCTGACCATGCGCGGCTCCAGAGGAGAGCTGCAGGCCTGCAGGCTGGCTTTGCTATGAGGCCTGCTTAGGCAGATACAAAATGGAGTCGGGGTTCATTGCAAAATGGAGTCGGTACTCAGTCCTCTTACAGATGCTGCGCTTGTATGTGTCAACCTGAGGCACCTTTGGCCAGCGGTGCATGACCAGCCGCTGGGCGAGCATAGAGTGGGGAAGGAAATGAAGGGGAGGTGGGTCAAAACAACCTTTCCTCCCACAGAAGGGTCATGCTCCACAGTATTAGTTCCTAGTCCTGGGACAGCTGAACAAGGGAGGGATGCAGTACTGCAGCCACATACAGTAGCATCACATCAAGAGCCATGCTCCCGTGGGTCAGGCAGTTGTGGGGCCCTCACACGTTGTGACCGTGTTGCGGCTGATGATACAGTGTGGGATCAGTCCATGTATACTGTTGCTTCCTATGAGATGTTGGCTCAGGCCATGGATAGGGTAGCCAATTCCATGATCCAACCAGCAACACAGGTAGAGCACAAACTGCAGCCATTGCGGTCCACATGCTGCTCACACAGGCTGCACATGGAGGCCAGCAACAGGAGGCGCCGGGTGGAAATTAGGTCTGTGCAAGCATCCCTACTTGCAGAGGGTCGGGCGCACAGAGAAGCCCTGAGGCAAGACTTTCGGTCCCCCAGAGCTACAATTGCAGCGTTAGAGGCAACCTGCAATACACAGTATGACCAGCAGATGCAACTGTTGACTGGTACTATCTCAGAGGAACTCCATGCATCCTGTGAGGTGTTGCATGCGGACCTCCGAGGCTTCATGTTGCATTTGCATTCATTTCAGTCCCGCCTGGCCACTGCCATGGAGAACCAGGCCAGTGCTATATGTGGTGAACCTCCCTTACCACAACCACCTTCAGATGCTATACAGGAAGGTGGCGACAGCAGCGAGAGCCCTCCCAATCCCCGATTTTGGAGTTTTCTTTTTTTATCAACATCCACACATGTGGGTGTTGACATGCACCCTGCCCCCCAGTCCAACATGGACATTTTTGATTTTTATTTACTTGTTTTTCCTATTCTGAACCTTGCTGACTTTACTGCCTATTTTCCCCTAGTAATTTTAGTTGCCGATTTTGTCCTCACTTGTGCATCTGTTATTCCTTTGTTCACAGTTATGCTGCTGGGTTTACCAGCAGGCATTCTGTGCACCTTCCCTTCCCTTGTTTTACCTGTGGACTATTGTGAATTCATGTAACAGTGTGTTGAGTTCTGTTCCCTCCGAGGGCATCCACCATAGGTTCCGGCTGGACCCATACCGGCTTGTCTTGTGTTAGTACACTTCTTGTTTGTGCCTTAGAGTCCAGACACAGAAGCCACTCCTGCTTCCTCTTTCCATGGGCTTGAAAGAGGTGTTGCCTGTAAAAGGAACTTACACAGAGGCTTTGGGCTTCCCTTATATCTGTGGGCAGTCTCAAGTCCAAACTGTGTATACACCCCTAGTGGGATTCCTCATTGTTTTTCCAGTGCATGGGTCCCATCCCTTAATGGTTGAACATTGAGATCCATCCTTTGTTCCTGTTCCGTCGTTATGAATTACCTTGCCTATCTCCATTTGTGTTTGACTGCCTGCTGTATGAGCTTATCTGCCCCCTTAAATTAGCAGAGCCACGCAAAACCTCCCGGGGTGCCCCTTGCAAGTTACGACACATTGAGGCACTTGTGGAAATATGATGAGTCACTGTCAGACAGATTCACTGTTAGATCCAGTGTTTATGGTATTTTGTACTAGGCAATTACTGTTCCTGTCATCATTATTATGGAATTGTATGAGCGTGTGTTATTTTTCAACTTGTTCCATGCAACGTTGAGTGCTTTGTGACAGTAGTGTTATGTGTTGGCCATTTTATGTATCTCGTTTGAAATTGCATGCCATGGTACGGTGTGGCGATAATTTTAAATGACGTGTGGGAGGGTTTATGTGACACACCGACAATTAGATGTGTACTTTGACATGGTGTTAGTAGCATACTCCCTCTTGTATGTGTTTGTTTTGTACATACCAGATTGAATTAGTTTAAGTTCTAAGGGATGCACACAATGTAGCACTTCCAAGGACACATTCTCAGGGTGGTTTGGTGGGCACAGATGATTGTCACTTGGTTATCATTGAATGGCACCAGGAATATGCCAGGGCTGTGTGCACTATGCAGGGGTTGGATTTTAGGTGAGAAATGTAGCCACAAGCTGGGTACGGGCAGCCTCACCACGTGCCCTTTCCCCTATTATGCGGAGTCGACGTGTATGTGGTTGGGGATGTGGGGGCACCATCATGTCCACGGGTACGCCACACCGTGTTGCACCATTGTAGAGGACACATGCTGCCACAATGATCCTGCACACTACTGGTGGTGTATATAGCAGCTCACCACCAGAGTGGTTAAGGGAGCGGAAGCGTGACTTGAGAAGTCCGAATGTGCGCTCCTCTATGGCTGCGTTGCAATATGGGCTGCATTGTATCTTACCTGGGGTGGTGTGGCAGGGTTCCATATTGGCGTCATCATGTAGGTGCTCAGAAGATAGGCACTGCCCCCTGTATAGGTGAGAATGTTTGTCAGTGGTGTATGTTTGTGTGTGTGTGACATGTATGCATGTGCAGGGGTATTTATACTCACCAATGAGCCATGTGTTGCCATGCCTCCCAGCTTCCAGGGCTCGGTGTAGGGGTGACATTCTGAATATGAAACTAGCATGGGTGGACGCTGGCTAGTTTGCATATACAGAAGTAATGATTCCCTTGGCATCACATACAATCTGCACGTTGATGGAATGCCAGCATTTTCGATTGTGATAGATGTGCTCTGTGGCCGTAGGTGGACGTAGAGCCACATGGGTGCAATCAATGGCACCAAGCACTTTAGGGAAGTGCATCACCCCGTAAAAGTCCTGGATCACGGCCTGCCTTTCTGCCGGTGTTCTGGGCATGCAGATGTGCCTGCGGACTAAGGGGTGTGCAGTCATTATTGCCAACACCTGGTATACGAAGCGTTACTACGTGGGCTGTGAAATGCCCCTAACTATGGCAATTGTCCACTGAAATGACCCAGTGGCCAAAAAATGCAGAACATTGAGCACCTTTTCCAAGGGGCTCAGTGCTTGGGAGCACACGGTGGATGATGTACGGTCATCTTCCCACTCCATGACCAGGTCTAATATGATATGTGGAGGAAACCTATACCTGGCATAGACTTGGTCATTGATTGCGGTGTCCCACAATCAATACTGCATGAAATGGTACATTCATCATAGCTGAATACGCGCCTTGGTTGTTCGTGCAGCATTTTTATGCATTTGTTTTAGTGCGCAGTGACGCTTACACCACCATTCGCGTGGCGGACGTGTTTCCGAATGTGCACGTCTTTTTCCACATGCCAGAGAGCCTTGTTCAATTCCATGAATACAGGATTTTATTGTGTGCATGGGCGTTGCGAGGATTTTACTGTGGTACTTGCTTCGTTACAGCCGCATTTTCGCTTGTTGTTCCCCATTCCACGTGTTCCGCCCCCTTTTTAGGTGACTGTGCAAGAGGGTACTCCCCTTCGCTAGGAGTCTCGCACAAGGCATTCATAGTGTTGCAGTGACGTGTTGGACCGTGTGGATTCCTCGCAAGTCTCTGGTAAACCCTGCGCAGTGTGTTCCATGAATCGACAATCGGGCGCTTGCAGGCGATTTTGCAAGCAAGTGTCAATTTTTTTGAGCTATTAGTTCCATGAATCGGGCTCGTATTGTTTTCGGAGACCTCCTACAGTTAACACTAGTAAAAGGTCAACCTATTTTCAAAACATCAGGACACAAACAATGCCATAACACACTCATCAGCATTGTAAATGTAAATCTGATGTAACTATTCACAAATCTCAAGGTCTATCCCTATATCATGCATTGATTGACATTGGCAGCACAGTCTTTGAAAAAGGCATGAGTTCTGTAGCACTTTCAGATCTACATACACTGAACCGTCTATTCCTAGTCAACTTTGATTCAAAGTCAATCCTGACATTCCTTGAATCATAGAATAAAACAGACAATGTGGACTGTACATCCCCCATCTATATATGTACCATGTACGTCAAAAAATAAAAACCTGAAAAGGAAACGTAATATAAAGAGCACCTATAGCACATCTCCCAACAATACTGCTAAAGAAACAATGACCAACTGCTTCTCCATCAAATAATACAACCACAAAACTGTCTAGCGCAAATACAATTGCACATCCATCAGAATACAACAAGACAAATGTTTCTTATCCAAAAACAACTGCAAGACCAGCAATGAGATAGAGACACAACTCTCTGGCCCATTTAAATTCAGCAACACAACTGGAGTAAATGTATATGCAAATTTACAATCAATATGCTCTTCCAATTGCCACCAATAGTTCAAAACATTAACGAAACAGCTTGGTGCAGTTGTGTTTGCAAATGCTCATCCTTCATAGAAATGCTGCAAATAATCCTGACAGCACTTGCAGTGTCTCAGGTATAAGGCAGCATTTGACTACTGTGCAGGAATGGAAAAATGTACCATAAAAACACAAGAAGATCCACAAGAATTCCTAATGTACTTTATACAAGTATTGGAAAACAAAAACATCCATTTTTTTATTGTATATGGTTTAAATTAAACCTTTACAAATTCAGGAGATAAGAAAAAAAACAAAAGCACATAAAACATAATCACCATAAAAAACATTAAATAATAATAACACAAGATAATGCAAATACACATTTCGAATCAACCAATAACTAAAAAGTAGCCACGTTTCAATCCATGTTACTGATCACTCAAACACTAGATTTCCTATAAATTGGCAATAAAATATGCATACATACAAAATCAATTGTATTTTATGTGGTTAGTAGATAAAAAGGTGAAACAACATTCTAGCTTCCCATTTATCAAGATCAAAGAAGTATTCCCCTGTTCCACATAAGGAGGAAAGCAGTCATTGGAGCATACTTTGAAAAAGAAGAAGCTAGGGGAAACTGTGACTGAGTCATTATTAGCACTTACAATTTCCCTCAAGTTTGCAGTAGGTTAAATCCTTTAATAAAGCATGATAGGGCCAGGCCCTCAGGTACTTTCTGAATTGTAAGGCAGTGCTTCCAGAGTAAGTCCTCACTATAGGCCACAAAATGCTGTCGCCAGGCCATCCAAAATTTAGCCCTTAACCCCACAAGGGTTTTACTGTCACTTTCCAGGACGAGATGTTTAATTGACTGCGGTTTTACATGTCAGAATCTATATCCCTTTTCATCAAATGAGATGTGTTTCCTCCTAAACAGGATGTCCTTAGTTGGTAGGAGGTTCCACCTTAACTTGAGAAGGGTTAGGAAATTGGAGCAGAATGGAGGAGATGGATCCTCAGCATTTGTGTTCATGAGCAAGATGGCTCATCGATGCATATCAATGGAAGGCATCAGTAGTTACTATCTAATCAAAGTCCAACAGCAATTTTTTAGTCTGCAGTGGAATATTGATCAAGGTCTCAAGGTTCGAGCCAATATTAAGTAAGATCGACTCACATCTTCCCTTGAGATCAGTGAAGCCTGAAGACAAGTTTACGTTCTCTCTCAAGAGGTCATACAGGGAGTTCGGTATAGGGGCCATAATATTGGCATATAGTGTTAATAAACGGCATTGTACCCTAGCCAACAGAGAGGACGCCCCAAGTTCGTACCTGATAGCTGAAATCAGTCTCCAGATACTTACCTCAGTTTTATCCAGGGTTTTCATTGTGCCCACAGCAGACAATTCAAGGCCATACATCACTTTCAGCACTATCTTTCCTTCAAAGAACATTAAAGCCGGATTCAGGGAGAAACGTCCAAACTTACGGTCCGTTTTTACGATTTGTGTTTCAAGCATCTTAGCCTTATGCAGTCCAGTGTTCCAAAATGGAAACTCAGATATCTGACACTCACAAATGTTTTAATAGGGGTCACTTCAATCTGACAATTGTGTTGGATGTTCCTAGATTTTGCTCTCGTGAAAGCCAAGATTTTAGTTTTTGCAGGATTTATGATAAGGCTGTTTTCTTTGGCATACCCAGCACACATGTTCAGAAGCAGTTGCAGATCGAGCCTAGTTAGGTCGGAGATGAAAAAATCACATGCGTATGCAAGCCATATGATTTTAAAATTCCCCACTTTAGGGGATATCAGCCCTTCATTAGCTAAACAGATCACCACATCCAACATCTATTGATTGAACAGCCAAGGGGCTAAGACACATCCCTGTCTAACTCCCTGGTAGCAGCGGATTTGTTCTGATAGATCCCCTTTTTGGCTTAAGCATACTTGAATGCCACCATTCCCGTATACCCTGTGGATAAACCTGATTAAACCTGCTGGCATACCCCAGGCTGTCAATTTAGCCCAGAGTTTGCTGCATACTACGCAGTCAAACGCAGCCGAGAGGTCAATTGAGGCCATAAATATGCATACCTTAGACCTTCTCCATGCGTCCCCTTTGATAGATTTAAGGACCAGCCCATTAAGGTTAGTCGCATGGCCCTTATGTAAACCTGCCTGCAATCTATCAAGATGATGGGCCAGCTTAGCCCACTCTTCTAAATGTGAGAGTAGAAATGCCAAAAAGCTCTTGCAATCGGCATCTATTAGTGAGATGGGCCGATAGTTCTTAGGATTGGTTCTACTTCCACATTTGAAGATGGGAATGACGTGGGCTGTACTCCAGGACAATGGCGAGACCCCTGTGCTAAGGATATCTTTGAATTCCAGATACAACATGTTGGCCCAAACATTTCGATCTGCCTCGAAGGTTGCATTAGTTAGAACATTTGGTGCATGGTCCCGTGATTTTTTATATTTGGTTACTAGGGAATGAATAGTACTAATCTCCAAAGGGGCCGCCCACTTGATGTTATCCAAATTATCATTCATTTCTTTCTCATCCTCAAATTGATCCTCCCTGGGGGTCCCAAACATTCTTTCAAAGAACTCAATCCAAACCAATTTGGGGATAGAATTTAACTGAGTAACTGTGTAGTTGGGGGTCTCGACCATTTACTAGTGACCAAAAGGTACTACCCTGGGTGTTAATCAGCAACACAAGCATAGTTTCAGCATCCAATTGTAGCAGGGCATTTTTCACTAATATGCTGTAGTTCTTATATTTCTGCCTAGTTTTCCTAGTAAGAGTAGTTCGGGTGGGCCCATCCAAGCTTGATCCCCGAATACCTCTCAAATCCATCCTCATGGTTGTTTTTGCTAAGGCCCACTCCCCATTATAACAGTGGACATGTCTTACTGGGCCACTCCCTCTAGTTCCCGACCTAGGGTGGATAGCAGAGATCAAGGTGCCTATAAGTCTCTGGATCTCGACTGCATTAAAGTTGTTAATTTTCCAGTCAAGTGTATTTTTTATTTGCATTTTTAAAGCGCTCACACAGCCAGCGGGAATCAAGGCCCTGTTACAGGAATAGCTTTTTTAAGGTTGTGTAATTGTTTTTTTTTTTAGTCTTAGTGACGTATTTATAACGTGCTTAAACACCCATAGGTTTCTAAGCGCGGACCCGGGGATCGAACCTGTGTTGCTTCATGTCGTCTTGCTTCCAAGGCGAACACGTTGCCGCTGAGCTATCCTCCAGGGAAGTGTAGTTGTATTCAGTGTAGTCCTCAAGTTTTGATTCAGGACATTGATGTTTACATCCGTCCATCTGACTGCATTCCCTGCCATGTTAACTACCACCTGCGGCTAAGATCTGAACTCTCTAATGTTTATTAGCATATCAAAAGCAGCTGTCAAGCTGCAGTGGTCACTCCAGGCATCAGAAAACTATCTAAGAGAGATTAACTATTCCCCGATGGCAAGCGTGCCAAGCTGCCTCATTGGTTTTAGGGCAAAATTTCCCAACCAAAGGCTGTAAACCAAGAGTCCCCAAACCCAGATACCATATTTTCCCAATCTGCCTTTTCAAAGTAGTTACCACCGGATCCAAATGAGTATCACAAAGATCCCAGGGAGCCTTATGGAAACCACATTCAGAATTGAGGTCACCTGCAACAATGATTCTACCATTCTGATGTAACATGCTCCATTCATCAATTAGATAACACACTTTCTCTACAAATTCCTCCACAATCGAGATGCCTTTATGCCAGCAGAAGTTAACAATCAGAATTTTCCGTGAGCCATCCCGCAAAGTGAGATCCACCCCCAAGGCTCCAAAAGCAAGACCTTCAATGGTTGAGCCAGGGAAGCCTGGAGTGTTTCCCACTGCAATAAGCAAACCACCTGAAGGACTCCCCCCACACTACCTTTAGCCCGTTGGGTGAATATTTTATACCCATCCAGGATCAAAGCATCCAGCAGTCAAGTCTCTTGCAGGCAGATGCAATTGGCCTCTCTTAAATTGGCCAAGCAGCTAGGGTTGGTAAAGAGGTGTAAACTACTCTGGGTCTTCCAAGATTACAAGCACAAGGGAATCATTATGTGGTCCATGCCCATACACATTAACTGCTCATGGGGTCGAGTTTCTGCCACAGGGTTAAGTATGCCCAATCAATCACTTTTTCAGACCCCATCACAGCAAACAGTCCCACATCATTTAATACAGTGCCCACAGGTCCATCCACAGTTCTTGAACTTTAACTTCTATCCATAAGGATTTCTTCTTTGACCAGCGCCTGTTTAATTTCAAATCCTAAATTTGAGAGGCCAACTTGTTATATGAGGATCAGCTCCTTAACTAACGGGGAGTCTAATAGCTATCACAAGTATCAAAATGGTTTCTATCTGGAAAAAACACTCTGTTAATATCTGCAGAAGCAACCATTGCCAAAGCCGGAATTTCAGCAGAAATTGACAGAATATTTAACCAATTCAAGCAGATTGGGTTATCAAATCCAGGCTTACGAGCCATTCTCAGTTGATAACTCTCCTGGCTCACAAATTTGTCTTTCAAGCTCGGGCCTGTAGTACTTCTCCCCTTTTGACGCGAATGATCTACTCCTCGAGGATTAAGTGAGTTCAAAAAAAGGGAAAGGATGGGTTGGACACAAAGAATAACAGTATAGTGCACAGTGGTAGAGAGGATAAGGGTACAATGCATAGGGAATAATACAGTAGCAGATGGTATGTGTGACCCAACTGCCAGGAGTCATCACAAAATAGTGTAGGTTCCCAATCCATCCGCACCACATAAACAGGCTACAGGAATGAGAACATGTGCACATATGTATAAACTACAAAGAGATGTACAAGATGTGGGATAAACTACAACTGCAATAAAACACACACAAAATAAAAGAAAGGTATAAAAACTACCACTACAATAAACTAACAGGGATAAATAATCTGGATGAGGATAAACAAAGGATGTTATACTGGGTGATTGCAGGACAGAGGATTGGGTAGGTTAAGTAAACTTGGAGAACAAGGGATAGAAATCAATCACACAGGTAGAAACACTAGGACTATCATGTTTTAGCAATCTGTTTCACCCACAACAAAACAACCTCCAGGAAAACCACAGCAGATACTTCCAAATATTTCAAGATAAAAGAACACTGTTTTTAAAAAAAATGAGAAAATCCTATGTACCTTTTGCAAAAAGACACTAAGATGTGGACCTTAAAATGTTCAATTTCAAAGTTTCCCAAAAACAATAGACGTGTACACTTTAGGGACACTTCGTACAGCTCAGGTAAAGAGAGCACAGGAGATAATGAACCTGTAGCTCAATCCAACCCGGGCAGAGGCAGAGGCAGGGGCCAGAGGGGGAGCAATAGACAAAGACAAAGGATGCCTTTTTTAGGACAGGGCCCCAATCGAGGGGATTGGGACAATCAGGTCAGGAAACGGAGTCGGACAAGGAATCAATGGTGATTAACTTGTCTAACTATGTACTCTCCCCCGAAGAAGAGAATACTCTTAATAGGGGCCTGAGTTTTGTCTTGACAAAAACCCATGATCCTTTTGAATTTCGAGTTTTTTTCATTCATGCGGAAAGTACACCTCAATGAATATTTCAGTGAACACGAGGGCTACAATAGCAACAACTATAATGGACTGCGTAATGCGTCAACTTTCGCTGCACACAGCCATTCTCACACCGCCGAATCAACGGTTTTTGAAAGACAGGTGTTGGCGGAAGTTCGGAAGTTAGAGTCCTGCGAGAAATCCCTTAACTCTAATTTCAGTAAGCTTCAGAGAGCCTCTGCTTTAAAACTCGCCAAGGACAAGAATCTTATCATCAGACAAGCAGATAAAGGGGGAGCTATTGTGTTGATGAATCGCAGTGATTACATAAAGGAATGTGAGAGACTTCTTCCTGATAATGTGAGCTATCTGAAACTCACTGGTGACCCTACTGCTAGACTGACTAAGATCATAAAAGAAAAAGTTACCTTAGCATGTGACTCTGAGATGATCAGTAAACACGAATCTGAATTCCTAACTAGGGAACAAGGAGGATACTTGTGTTCTACATTTTGCCCAAGGTACATAAGAGACTAGTTGACCCCCCTGGCTGTCCTATAGTATCTGGGGTTAACTCCATTTTGGAACCATTGTCCAAGTTAGCAGATTTTTATCTGCGACCGTTTGTTCTGAAAATGCAAAGCTATTTAAGGGATACCACCGATGCCATCAACAAAATAGAGAACATAGAATTTGTCCCAGGCCGTTCTTTATTGATAGGTTTGGATATTCAATCCCTCTACACGATGATACCACAAAGAGCTACATTAGAGGTGGTTGAAGAAATTTTGCTAGGCAGAGAGGATGGACACCCTGTGAGCAGTGCCTTTATTTTGTGGTGTACTGAGTTTGCCCTTACCCAAAACTTTTTCCAATTTCAAGGTACTTTTTTTCAACAAATAGAAGGCACTGCCATGGGGGCTGCCATGGCCCCCAACCTGGCCAATCTCTATGTTGAATATTTTGAGAAAATGGTGATATACCCAGCCACTAATCCTTATATCCAACACTTGAGGAAATGGCTAAGGTATATAGACGACATACTTATTGTATGGGATGGCACGAGAGAAGAAGCTGAGTGTTTTGTGAGTTTGTTGAATTTAACAGAACCACTTTTTGAAATTCACGGGTTCCATATGTGATTTTGAGACTCATTTTCTGGATATCACCATCTTCCACTATAATGGTGTGTTAAAAGTGAAGCCCTATATCAAGACCACTGATAAGAATTCTCTTCTGCACTTTAATAGCCATCATGCTAAGCACCTAAAAACCAATTTACCTTTTGGACAGTTTTTAAGGTTGAAAAGGAACAGCAGTAGGAAAGAGGACTTCTGCCAAAGTGCGGATGCACTGACTCAAAAACTGTTAAATAAAGGCTACCCACCCAGAGTGATTAAGACTGCCTCAAAAAGAGCATATAATAACAATCGGGAGGCTCTTCTGGAGAAAAATGTGAAAATGAAGAGAAAGATTGGTGTTGTGTTTGTTAACACGTTTTCAAATTTATCTTACAAAATTAAATCAATTGTGATGAAAACATGGAAGAAGGTGTATAGAGGAAAAGAAGCCTTGCCTCCCTTGGTGGCTTTCAGAAAAAGCCAGAATTTAAGGAACATTTTGATTAGGAATGATGTGACTGAAATGAGTACACCACTGGTGAGACAAACTAGACTGTGGGGTTTACTGGAAATAAAAGGACATTTTCCTTGTGGCAAATGTAGTATGTGTGCCCAAACCAAAGAAATCAGATCAAAACAAATTCTGCCGGATCTCAGGTGGGAGTTTAATGAAATTACCAACTGTAATACATCTAATGTTGTGTATTTAATTACGTGCCCTTGTGGCCTACACTATGTAGGAAAAACCAATAGACAATGCAAAGTCTGCATGGTGGAACATCGGAGCTGCATTAGAAATCAAGTGATTGCAGCCCCTTTAGTAAAACATTTTCTTGATATGAAACATGGCTGCAATGACTTTAAGTGGCTTATATTGAAAAAAGTGCATGGCCATGGGAAAGCTGAGACTGACCAGAAATTACTGAACCTAGAACAGAAAATCATTTTTAAATTGCAAAGTAATATTTTGGGGCTCAATGAAAGTATTGATTGGCATTTGTTAAGCCAAAGATAGAAGTATGAAATGTTCATGTTTGGGCTGAAGTCATCTTGTATATGATAAACGTTGCTTTTTGGGACATGTTTGGTCTAGTGCATTTATAAGTATGTAACTTCTCAACATTTGTATTTGCCATGCCTCCATATATTTCTAATACGCTTGTTTCTGATATCTGCAATGTGTTTCTGGCTTTGGGTTATTTATGTCCCCTTATGCACTTATTCCCTCAACACTGTTTGCATTTAGTTGTTGGGGTGTTTTCAGGCAAAGATGGCCGCCGTGTTTTTGGCTAGCGAGTGCTCCGTTGAATAGTGTTGTCCCTCCTCATTGTTTACCTGGAAGTCGATATTGTGTTGCCATCCGGACCATATCATTGCATTTGGTACAAACGCGTGCGGGTGTCGTACTGGCTGTCTATACCTCCGCGAGTCATTAGCGAGTCGTATGCATTTGTGAAGTTAAAGGTAAGCTTGTTGTTTTTCTTTAATATTTGAGGCACGTGACGGTTGGTTGTTTATTTCTGTTTATTTTTCTTTCCACGTCCCGAGTAGAGGACTGCTGTATACGGTCTTTGGTACTCCGTGCTCTCCAGCATGTCAGCGCACACTCTGCTTTGTAAAAAACCTGCTGGACAGGTGACGGTTGGTGTGCTCGGGGTTGTCCTTTTTCCACCGCTCTTTCCTTTTGCTGATTAGAACACCTTCGTAACTCTGTGCTTCTTAGAATGCCAGCACATTCTGCCTTTTGGTAAATACCTGCTGGATAGCTTTATTTTTACACAGCATTTTTGATGCAGGTCACCCGAATGCATGACCTTAGGTGGTTATGGTTGTGGGAGCCTGGTTGACACCCTTACAGACTTAAACATCCAGCACCTTGTTTTCCACCCCTGATTCTGGTAATTGTGATGTATCGGGACACTGAACTGAGGTGGGATCCTGAATTGGCTTGTGATCGCTTTTGTTTTAATTGCATATTGGCACTGTGTCATTGTACAGTCATCTGTGGACTGGTTTTGGTTATCAAAACAAGGGAGTTTGTTACAACAAGGGAGTTCCTCCCCTTGCCCCACGCTGTGGGGTGTTTCACCTGTGTGGAGGTATGTCCCAGCTACCACACATTTTTTTGAATTTATCATTTTTTTGAATTTATCATGACTGTTATTCTTTGATAACCTGTGGCAACAATAGTATGGATGGCTCATTGGTAGTGTGATGTGTTCTCTCCAGGTGTGATGATATCTCGGCGGACTAGGACGCCCTTTGAAGTGTTTTGGTTTTTCAATGAAAAAAAACTAGCTTATTGGTCATTTACCGACGTGCTTTGAAGGTTCACCATTTTAAGGTAAATCTAAGTGGTTTAATTTGTGTTTAGACCTGTCGTGGAACTGTTCTCTTTCTTGAACTGATTCCACTCTTACATTTGGTAAATACCCCCTCCCCTGTGGGACTGATTAGTTTCCTCTGTTTCTTTTCCTTTTAGGCTGTTTGCCTGAAACTACCCATTCAACACAGTGTTGAGAAGAATAGTGGATGTTTTGATGTTTTAAAGTTTCCCCTGAAGAATGTTTGCCCTAAAGGGGCATTGAAGAACAGAAACATGTTTGGATTATATGTTTTTTATTGACACATTTAGGTTTTTTTGTATTGTGCTATGTTATTTAGTTTGTGTCCTGGGTACGTGTTTATTTTGAAGCCTAGCTTTTTAGACTTTGTTGGTTTTAGTGTTAGCATTTACACTGTGTTAGGTGAGGGTAGTTTTTTATGTTTCAATTTAAATCATTTTTTATGTTTCAATTTAAATACTTTGAATAAAACAAGAATGTTTTTTTGAAATTTGGAATGCCGCACACAGTCTATGTTGTCAAGACTTGTAGTGCATGGAAAAATCTTTCAGAGGGGTCTATTTAATGGGGGAGAGAGAGGGGTGCAAGTAGAGAAAGTGTATCATCTTATCCTTCTTTTATGAAAAATTTCTATATTCCTATTGGTGGAATAAGATGTGGTATGTGTAAATAGGAATGTTTGTACCTATTTGAATACAAACTTCATACAGCACACCACTCTCTATTCTCTGAGAAGAACTCGGGTCTAGTCCTGAAAAAATTGACCTACACTCTATTTGAAGTAGTACTGAGCATAAAAAATATAGAAATGTAATTTTATAATTTACAACACACCCTTTTTAGAAAAAATACATTAAATGATATGAAAACACATAGTAAAGTGCACATGCATACAATCTGCAATGCCCTATTGTATATTCTTTCACAACACAAACCTATTCATGTGTCCAGGACTGCTATGCCCTGTGCCGCTTTCATTCCTGGATTATGAACAGGGATCAGATGTTCAAACTTTCCAATGCTCTTATTAAAGCCCTACTTGTACAGGTTTCTGTACTAAAGAGCTCAAATATGCCAGACATTCATTAAGGGCCATACATTTCTATGCATGTGTAATGTACCTGATAGCAAAAATGTCCAAGTATGCACCAGGATTCTTCACAAGAACCCTAAATGGAAATAGACACATGCTTAATAACTTGTGGTCTCTTATTTGACATCCATCAATCCCATCCCCCTAGGATTCCTCTGTATATATAACACATTGGGCCTCATTCCGAGATTGGAGGTAGCCATGGTGCTAACATCGCCATGGCTGCCTCCAATAACGGTACCGAGTCAGCCCTCATTCAATGGGGACTTACCGGTCTAATCGGACCTTTGCGGGACCAGGAAATCCCCATTGACAATACCATTCCCCATTCCCAGTTGAGCCCCCAGAGGGATCAATGGGAATGGGGAAGGTGCAAATAACGGTACCGCAATTTGCGGTACCGTTATTTGCTCCATGGACCCTTTGCGGCTCCCGCTAAACTTAGCAGGACCTGCAAAGGGACCTCGGAATAGGGCATAAAGGGATTACCGGCATGGTGTCCTTACCGGTGCCTGGTATCCCTTTGCGCCCAACTCGTAATGAGGCCCATTATGTATACCTGGCATGTGCGTCTGGAACTAATCTTTAAGACCACCAACAACCATGAATGTTGATCATGCAGACTCTGTTAATACGAGTGCGTTAACCTCTATCTGTTATCTCCCAGTGAAAATACTCCTGAAATAGGGATTCAAGGTCTGCAGCCAACCCTGCAGTGTAAATAGACAAAGCACCTCTTTGTAGACAGTAGACATATGTACAGTCATAAGGTAGAGTACTTCAAGGTTCTTGAAACTACTGATACAAAGAAGAATGACAGGAACACAGGTAATCCAAATACTGGGACGAGGTGGACCCCCAGAGCAATGAAGATAGAACCCATGAAAGAGACAAAGGACTTATACAATGGGCCCAGGCACTGCTGACGAAATTGCATAAAGATTGACAATGGACTAAACACTTTGTCTCTGCCAGCCACGGAAGACTGTATGTGTGCTGCCCACCAAACACAGGAGATTCAAACCTGCATCAGTGATCTGAAGGGTGAGAGCTCCAAAGTTGCTGACAGTCCACTGCGTCTGATTATTGGAAGGTCTGCAGGAGCAGACATGCGTAGAGCATTGCTGAGAGGAGGAAGGAACACAAACGGCAGCAGGGAACACTGTCACACAACAGCAGGGAAAGCAAGAGGCTGGAGAACCCAAACCAAATGCCCGCCATCCCAGGAAGCCCTGGTGACATGCCAAATACCTCAACAAGGTAAAGGGTGGCACAGCAGACCCAGAGAGATTGTGGGCAGTTTACTGAGAGAGCATATGCAGTGGTCCCTAAGCCCCTTGGCAACCTTAATGCTTGGGTGGCACGGCAGGGGCAGAAACCCTACAAACCTTCTCCTCATCGCAGTGGTAGAACAAAGCCTGTTGACCACCAGTGAAGGGTTGAGGACAACATGCACTATAAAGAGAACTAAAGAGGCACAGTCCCTCATGACAGTGGCAGAGATAAGCCCAGTGACAGACAAAGGATGGAACCTTAACAAAGCAGGAGTCATCTTCCTTGTGGTCTTGCTTGGCAGGAAAGTAAACCAAGTGGACCAGTTCAAAGTAGAGGAGAAACTATGGTCTGGGACACAAAGCAAGAATGTGATACAAATCATCTTCCTCGTTGCAGTACTTGGCATAGTAGTGAACCTAGGGAGTCAAATCATAGAAGAACAGAAGCGAGGGGTGTGGACCCTCCAAACATTTAGAACTAGGTGTTGTATGTGTGAAGCCAAAGGAAAAGAAGACCAGAGGAATGGAGTCATTCCCCCTGGTTGTAAGGAACTGATAATAAGATAGCATGAGAAGGGAGCCATTCTCCTGGCTCGTCCAGAAGAAGAATAGAAGTACTGTTTGGAACGTTTAGCTCCAGGGGAAAGGAGTCATTCTCCTAACAATGTGTGGAGACACAAGACTGCCCTAGATTTGTGAACTGTTCGGGTAAAGCAAGAACCCTCACCAACGAGAAGGGGGTCATTCTCCTGTCACAAGAAAGAGTACTGCCTTATTCTTTAGTTTCTAGCGTAAGATACAGAATTAAGGTGTTTCTTAACACAGGTGGGTGGAAACCTTTGAGTTGACAGACATCCTGACAGTCATCTTATCTCATTGGTTGAGTCAGGAAAAACACTCCCAGGACTAGGGACAGTTACGTTTTCTTTTTCTTTCCTATTCAATAAAAGTCTTTAGCCCCAAACATGCCACCTTTGTGGCAGCCTCCTTCATCTGCACCCTTCTATCCCGTTCCATCCATATATATGTGCATTGATTTAACATTAGCTTGAAAACAATCATGATTGCACAGAGTGGACTGCATGCACAGAGTGGCAAACTATTGTGTTTCCATGTATGCAGTGTGCATTGACTTTGAAAAAGAGCCGGCACCTGTGCACAGTCTCTAACATCCTACTTTTCACAGGACAACATTCATTAAATATTGAAAGGTAGTTGTGAGATTTATGGCCTTATTGGCATATATGTTTTTTTAGTTGATACCACATGGTTTCTGTAATTAGTGTGTGCTTTGAGAAAAAATAGTTTTGCCCCACGTGCTACTCTATTACTCATGCATGGCACTTTTCACAATTAATAATTAATTCCATTTCAGCTTTGTTCTTCTGCATGATCTTACTCGTAAAATTTCAGTAAGGAATGAATCTAAAACAAGTACGTAGGAACCATAACAAGGTGCCCAATGCAATCAATAAACCCATTCTAGTATGAGATACAATATCTGCTTCCCCCATTTCAATCTATTAAGCCATCTTCTGATCATACATCTCCAGTCTGTGGGGTTAAATGACATAATCAAATAACGTGATCTGAAAGGCCACGCAGGCCTCTGCTGCAAGAAACATTGCATCTAATGGCACGGCACACAAAGAAAAAGAGAGTCCTATCAAAAGAAAAGGTAATACAGTGAAAAGGCCTGGTGTATGAACCTATGTGTCTTGTTGAAGATGACACAAGGAACAGTGGATTAAGGAATGTAATCAGAGTGCAAATTGGAAAGGCAAATCACATTGCTCGCTGACAGATAAATGCAACATTTTCACTGAAACTACCACACATTGAAAGGCTGTGTACACTGGAAAATAAGGGAAACTGGGCCTCGCATGGGAGGGTTAAAGCCCATTAACATTTTCGTTTAAAGTTACATGAGGCCCACTTTCCAAAACAGAAGCCCTTCATTAAGGTTTGTAACATTAATAAAAATTGCTGTTTGCAAATCCATGGACTGAAACTGAAATGTTATGAAGTGTGTGTATTTTGCAAATGTAAATGAACACGTGGAGAAAAGTATTCAGCTGCCAAATGGACATTTTATAAGGCTTCATTCTAAAAGAAATATATTGTGACAATCAAAGTATATCATTCTGGTAAGTGGGGATAACTTCTACATGGATGTTCAAAACAAACTTCCCCCATTGCCAGATATGTTGTCTCTGTAGTCTAATTTCACTCCATGACTGGAATCTATACAGGGGCTGTGTAAACAGTGGCGGAAAACAAGAGAAGCTGAACTACGAAAAATACTCCAAATATAAGGAAATTGGTGGACTTAGTGTTGGCTAGCGGGTGATGGACTGCCCTTAATGGTGTAGAGGCCTTCTGGAAGGAGAGATACTATAATTTCAGCTTCCCTCAGCCTCGCCTGGTCTTCAAAAAGAAGGATGCATGGATTTATTGCAGACAGTGTCAACATTGCTGATGTTGAGTCATATGATTTCAGGAAATGGGAACTCAGATATAAATTGAAACTTGCAGTGGAATTAATCATGAGAATATGTCGCCATTGAATTGCCCATAGGACCACATTTTCGTGAACCTCCCCACCTCTCCCTCATCTGAAGAGTGAGGAAAGCCATTGGGGTGTTATGCAAAA
Source organism: Ambystoma mexicanum (assembly GCF_040938575.1). Classification (NCBI taxonomy): domain Eukaryota; kingdom Metazoa; phylum Chordata; class Amphibia; order Caudata; family Ambystomatidae; genus Ambystoma; species Ambystoma mexicanum. The sequence continues at coordinate 820,971,828 of NC_090941.1, read as the reverse complement.
GCTAATTTTGAGGCGGTTCTGTTGGAGTAATCCAAATATAAGTCAGAATATCAGAAATGCGGTACCTAGCCAAAAAGTAATTACAGCTCCCCTGAATATGAGAAGAAGCTGAAACTTGGGACAATAGTGGTTAAATGGATTACATAACTGGTGGTAATGTTTGATTATAACCACTGCTATTATTTTCATGTAATTAAGAAAAAAAGCACCAATTGTGCAGGCAACATGATGCGAGCATGAGAGACATCTATAAAAGATGTGTCATGATGAGGTGAGCACAAAAATATATAAATTATGATTATTTGTAAAATAAAGATAGTTACCATGTAGGGACCTTTTTAAGGAAATCTTACAAAGTAACATATTCATAAAAATGTCACTCTAGATATTGGATTCGTCTCCTCCCTTCCTTATTGCGATAATTTAAAAGTTACCACCCCAGGGAACCTATTGGCTGTGAGATAATAAGTTGGCACCTCCTTACATTATTAAGTTTGTGGGTGTGATGAGTGGTGTATAAAGTGCATGCACTGTGAGACGGGAAGAGCTGTCAAAAATCACCAAAGAAGATCTACTGAAATTGCATCTGGGGGAAATATTGGAAGGGTGCTGGAGATACATACTGCTGGGAGACTAGGAAGCAGAGGCTGTGATTCTTCACTGGAGCCAAAGAGAGAGAGAGAGAAGTGCTGTGGGATCCAGTTGACTGAAGTGCTGACAGAATCATGTTTTTCCCTTCAAGTGAAGCTCTGCTCAGTCCCTGAGTGCCAAGCCCAGAGATTTCCAAAAGTAAGTTGTGTTTCCAACAAAGGGCCAGCATGAGGATCTATTTAATTAACCAATTCCCTTTCATTGATGGATTCTTGTCCATTAGTGGGAGCCTGGACAAATTGAGTAGATTCTTAGCCTATTTGACTGAATATTAATTTAATGAATTCCGCTTTAGTAAAACACCCCAGGGTGATTTTTGTTAACATTCAAAATGAAACCACTGTGTGCTAAAAAGTATAGCCTGTAATGTAATTAGGTAATCCTATTTTTCCCGTTAGCCCCAAAATCTTTAAGGAGGAGGGCTGTCCTTGTCCCTAAACTAAAATCCCTAAACTGTCTATATCACCCAAAACTGCCTTTAAGTGAAGGGGGTTCTGAAAATCCAATATTCCTAATCATTTGTCTTTCCATCTTCCCCAACACAGGCCTTTGCATGTGGGGAAGGGGGGCGGGTTGATAGCCAAAAGTTCTAATCATCCCCATTTGTCTCTCCAACTTCCCCAACACAGGCCTTTAAGTGAAGGGGGGGTCTGAAGAAAAAGAAAATCCTAATCATTCCCATTTTTTCTGACCCAGTTCCCCAACACAGGCCTTTAAGTGAGGGGGTCTGAAAAACAAACCTCTGAACTGTCCCCACTCCCTAGACCTGGCATTTGAATAGAAGGGTACTGCATGTAATTGATGCTTGGGTTTTGGGCTTGGGGGAGAAGTGCTTTGCAAAAGCGAGAGCTCAAGTATCCAACAATGAACCTGTAATGTATGTCTTGCATTAATGTCACCCTGGGCTTATTCTGAAGCAGCATTTTGCTATATGGATTTGTAGAAATCTGTAAACCAAACTGCTATCCTTTTTAAACCCACAGGAAAATCGAAATTGCACAGCACTGAATATGAAAATTGATTGTGTTCATTCACCAATGTTGATTATTCCTTAAATTGAAATCTGCATAAAGTAAAGTAATCTGATTTGTGTTTTACAAACCAACTTGTGTGATTTATTTATGTAAAAAGAAGTATAATTGTGAGCCACAGAGAAGGTGGAATGTGTATTTCTAGTGTGATCTCCATTACCTATAATACAAATAAAAATACATATATTTACTGTACACCAGTCTGGTTCTTGGCTCATTGGTGGCACCAGGGGAGGTATCCAAGTGGCAAGATATGAGTCTGAAATAGGGCTAAACAAAGAATCCATTAAACAGTTTGTTGTGTGACAGCTTGATTGGGATGGGAAGGAACTCCCTGTGTTGAGGGTGCCCTCTCATTAAACTGTTACAAGTCTCTCTTCCACACATACACACACACCATCAAAGTTATAGTGAGTGTAAAACATATATGAAAGCTCCTTCTATCTGAAATGTGAGAGTAGAATATTTAATTTCATCTAACAAGTTCATATGCAGAGTTCCACCAAATAGTCATCCCAGGAAGTTCACATTCAATTTGGAACAATCGAGCAATCTGTTATGGATATGCAAAGCCCATGTGAAAGAAATGTCTTTGTCTTATAAGGCAGTGTTATTTTATGCATAGGTGTATCAACCCAAGGCACACACTTGTAAAGGATTCAGACAACCACATACCCATTTCACCTTCATTGGTGTGGTGCAGTCTGGCATCCTTCTGATGGGAGAATTAAGGCATTCTCACTCATACACACATATGCACACTCTCACACACATATGCACACTCTCAAACTCACACACGTCACTTGGGCTGTGTGCTACAGAATCAGAACTTGCTCGATGAAATAAATAACACAAAACTTTCCATCACCTTTCTAAGGTATATAAGGATTAGAAAGAGGGTCTCAGGGGCATGCAGGATGCAATCCCCTTCCACCGGGGGAATTTTGGCTCTGCACTGGGCAGCCAGCGAGCTACAACAGGGGCATAGATCGCCCCCTCCTCCCATAAGAAGGGCCAGGGAAAGTTTGGGTACAAGCATCAGATGGACAGATCCATAGTAAGTTGTTCCCAAGCCTTCAGCGGCCCTTCAGGGAGTGTGGTAGTGTGGCCTAGTGCTGCTTTAGGTTATTCTCTTAGGTGAGGCAGCACGGCTACATTCATCTAGGTGGGGGGTGGCAATAATAAAAACATTTTAAAAAATAGGTTTGATAACATGGGCTGACTTGCTGGCTCGGGTGGGGATTTCAGGGAAAGTAGTGAGCCTCAGGTGTGTCTGCTGCCCAGCACAGCCCCTGTGGGTTACCAAGTTCCTCGTTTTTGGGCAGGGTGGCCTGTGGCTTGTTGCAGCTCCACCTGGCAGAACTAAGGCTGTTGAAAGGGGCTGTCACAGTAAGCACCCCATTTTTTCTGCTTCTGGTACGGTGCACCTGTTGTCCAGCAGGGGACAAATAGGCCTGTCTGGTCTGTTTGCTGTTTGTTTGCCCTTTTCATAGGGGGATCTGGGTCCTGCAATTATGGAAGGGGTAACAGTTATTTGGGGGGAATTATATATTACAGGGTCTGCGGTAGCATCCATGTAGTTATGGTTAAGTTAATCAACCCATAGGAAGAGCAGTTTTTGGTAGCATATATTTTTGGCACAGTTCGACGAAATTGCACTAAACAAAAGTATATGTTCACCTCTGAATTATTATGCAAAGTTTTGTTTGCTTTCATCAAGGGGTTGGCAAAGTTAAAGGGAGTGTCCCAAACATTTGAAATCCGGACAGGCATGAATGAGAAAATATTTTGCTTGCACCTATAGCCCAAACTGCTGGACAGATTTGCACCAAACCTGCGGGAGAAGCGGTGGCCTCATCCTGAAAGACTGGTTTGGTGTTAATCCATCCAGTAGATATTTTTTTTAAAAAGCCTGAACTGTAAGTCAAAAGAATTTGTGATATCTGCATCCGGCCCGAGGACTCACTTCCTGATTCGGTGTCCACAGACACATCTGGACCAATCAGAGAGCTGTTTAACGTAAGTTGATTGGTCAATTTAAAACGTGAGATGCATCAAAACCTTTGAAATGGATGCCATGTTGGATTCATGAACTGCTCCTGTATTCCGCGGACATCACAGTTAAAACATATTAAAAAAAATAACATGACACTGGTCAAACAAATGAAATAATAACCCGGGAGATGAGGGGTGATGAGGGTGGAATGGGGTATGGCCATAAAAAGCCAACAATCAGGTGTTTTTTCATCTCGGATGTCCGCAATCATCTCAGATATTTGGAGACCTTCCTGTGATGTTTGCCAACTTGACAAAAGTTTGGGAACATACATGCATGTTTCTTCATCACAGGGTCAGTGAAGAGCAGCATGTTTTGAATGGCTTATAACTTTGCACCATTCAATGAACTGCATGAAATTTTGCGATATCATTTTAGACCCAGGTTTGAATGTTTGGTGCCATATCGTCAAGAGGGGGCAAAATTAGAGGGGGGGTTGATAAAATGAATGAATGGCTGGTAAATTTGTTGGTATTTGATGAATCAGCACAAATGTTTGCAAAATGATTTTAGACCCAACATTTAATGTTTTTGTATGGTTTGGGGAGATTTTGTCAAGAGGGGGCAAACATTTTTAGACGGCTTATAACTTTGATGCCTTTTGACTAATCTGCACAAGTGTTTGCAAATACATTTTAGACTCAAGTATAAATGTCAGTGCAATGTTTGAATGGATTTTGTCAGGTGGGGCTAAGTTATTTCACTACTTATTGTACATACATTTTGACACTTGAAGGTGTGCACTCAAACGCGCGTCCTCACAATATGCAAATAACAAGATACCATGCCCCGTTAGGGAATGAGACCGAGAGACAAGTTGCAAGGATAACAAACTTAATATAAAATAATGTATGTAAGCAAAGAACTCTGCCAAAACTTGCATGGGCAGCAGATTATAAGGAAAAAACACGTCATTACTGACATCATCACATAATGTACAAAATAACAGTGCAGATTGCAGTGGCCGTATGGCACAGCTTGTTCTCTAGGGGATGCAAGGCTGCAATTGGCTGCTGCTTCCAAGTTGATCTGGTGGCAGATCGGTCAGCTGGGCTCATCTCCACGGTGAAGGTCAGGACAAATGTAACACATCTCTAACTGTCTAAGCTAAACAACAGGAAATGATGATACAAGAATAATGGCGGACATAAAATGTTTGCATGAATAGGGGTGCTTAGAGAAAATGGGCTAATATATTGGCATTTCGACCTCTATGTTCAGGACTTCATTGATGCTGGTGACCCACTCCCAGGTGTCTCCCCTGGGGGTTTGATCTACTATTTATGTTCCCTGATGCCTCATGATACGAACAGAGGTGTTTTAGTTTGGGGAGAATATACTGCTGCACAGGATTTACTCTATGGTGGGTGTTCTGGAATGGTCAGTTTGATGGGTGTCAAATGAGCATCAACATGAAATAGAGTAGGGGGTCAGACTGGTGGGCCCTGGTCTGGCGGGGTGGGGGTTGAGAGGGCACGGGCAGTTTAGTGGAGATGGATGGTCACTTGTGCGGGGGCCTGCAGAGAGCACATTCTGCGGAATAGATTCAGGCCGATTCATGGAATTAATGTGCACTGAAAAGCGTGCGAAAGCGTGCGAATCGCAGCGCAAATGCAAAAATCGCAGAGAAATCCGCGCACAGCGATTCATGGAAGTCTGTGCACGTGTAAATCAATGGATGTGGGCTAAAATCCTGCGTGGCACATGCTGGCGCACACGTCTTCAAACAGCGTGCGCTATCAGCACAGTGAAAGCACACATAGCGCAGCGCACACAACAAAAGTAGGCGTAACACGGGGCGTAACACGCGGAATGGGGAACAACGCGTGAAAATGTGGGCGTAACAGGGGAAGTACAGGAGGCAAATGTGTGGAACGCCCACACGCGCGCCCACAACACGTATTCATGGAATCGAACGGGGCTAACGGGTGCGCCAAAAAAGACGCGCTAATCCGGAAACACGTACGGCAGCAGGAAGCAGGCGTACGTGGACCCGCGCAGCATAAAAGTGCACGCAAACAACAAACAAGCTCAGACGCTAAAATGAATATACCGTTCCTCACAGCAGTGGTCATGGGATACCGCAGGAGGAGGAGGAGAATAGTCAGGGCAGAATTTTTACACCCAGAACCAACCTTTTTGGGATGCCTGATGACCAGGTGTATGGTAGGTACAGGTTTCCACCTCACATAATACTCGACCTGGTGAGTGAGTGGGAGGATGACCTCACATCACCCACCCTGTGCTCCCAAGCACTGAGCCCCTTGTAAAAGGTGCTCAATGTACTGCACTTCTTGGCCACTTGTTCATTTCAGCGGACAAGTGCCATAGTGGGGGGGGGGTCTGCCTGCACCAGGTGTTGGCCATCATGACTGCACGCCCATCAGTTCGCCGGCACATATACCTGCCCAGAACACCTGCAGAAAGGCAGACTGTAGTCCAGGATTTTTACGGGGTGGCACACTTCCCCAAAGTGCTAGGTGCCATTGACTGCACCCATGTGGCTCTATGTCCTCCCAGGGCAACTGAGCACATCTACAGAAACCGCAAGCACTGGCATTCCATCAACGTGCAGGTAGTATGTGATGCCAAGGGAATCATCACCTCAGTATATGCCAACTATCCAGGGTCCACCCACGACAGTTTCATTCACAGAAAGCCAACCCTAAACCCGGACCTAGAAGGTGGGCGGCATGGCGATACATGGCTGCTTGGTGAGTATAAATGCCCCTGCACATTCATGCATGTCAGATACTGAGTAATGTCTCAACCCCACTAATGATACCCATCATCACCTCCCCAGGGGACAGTGCCTTCCCTCTGAGCACCCACATGATGACGCCAATTCAGAACCCCACCACACCACACGAGGTAAGATACAACACAGCCTATATTGCAACCCGGGGCATAGTGGAGCGCACATTCAGAGTGCTCAAGTCACGCTTTCGCTCCCTTGACCGCTCATGTGGGCAGCTGCTATACGCGCCCCAAGTAGTGTGCAGGATCATAGTGGCAGCATGTGTCCTGCACAACTTTGCAACACACCGGGGCCTGTCGGTGGACATGGTGGTGCTCCCACATCCCCAACCACAAGCAGGCCCGCTGCGCATGGGAGGGGAAAGGGCACGTGGTGAGGCAGCCCTGTTAAGCGGAAACCTGTGCAGTTCCCTCTGGGACCACTGCAAAAGATTTAGGCCTACAGGTGTTTGGCAGTAAACCCACTTGGTAGCAGTCTGTACCACACAGATTCACTTGGTAGCTGTGGCTGAGCAGTCAGACTTCCCTCAGGAAGAGTTAGGCAGTATGTGGAGTATACAAAATAGGGCAATTTACACAGTAGAACAAGCAGACAAGGAACAAAGCTTGGGTGTAAAGATATATACTTATTTATTTATAAAAACACATCTATGGAAAACACACTGGCACTAATACGGCAAACAACTTCAATTACAATTACTATAAGTTTCTCACTCCTCTAACAATAGTTTGACAAGTCCAGGTTAAACGGCACCACTTATTCGCAGACAGAGGTGAATGCTTTAACCTGGATGGCACTCTAATATTCGTTAGAACGGGAGAGAAAAAAGGCAGGGTATGAAACCAACTCGGTACCAACACTTTTACGAAACAATGCAAGGCAAGTAAGGCCGGATCTACCGTAGATCACAAAGTTCAGAGGCCAGGCCCACTAGGAGAGAGGCAAGGCGCTATGTCCCAAAAGTATCACAGTGGAAATGCAATTCGAGTCTTTGGGCCTCATTACGACCCAGGCGGACTTCGCGGTGCTAAATGCACCGCGAAGCATGGCGGAAAGCCGCCGATAGCGCCATGGGGGTTGGCGGATTTACCGCCCCATTCCGACCTCGGCGGAGCGGTAAATCCCCAATCCCCATTCTGCCCTTCCCCATTCCCATTTTTGCCCCATAGGGTATAATGGGAGTGGGGAAGGAGTTAATTACGCCACCGTAAAATACGGTGGCGTAATTAACAACGAGGTCCCGTAGCGCCATGGTTTTCTCCGGCTGGTAAAACCAGGCGGAGAAAACCTCCATGGCGCTACGGGAACTCGTAGTATGGCGGAGAGGTACGCCATGCACTACGCTGGCGTAATACCCTCTCCGCCAGGGTCCTAATGAGGCCCTTTGTTGCAAATTGTCACAGAAAGATTGGACCAGTTCAGAACAGAAAGTTAAGAAGAGGCTTGGTGGCGATCCAATGGAGAGGCAAGGATTAAGACACCTCACGCTAACCGTCACAAGGGAAGCCAGGTGGAAATGGTACCTTGTATGTGGAGAGACAGCTCTGGCGGAGGCAGTTGTTCCTGGTGGTGGATGCAAGTCGGGGCTTTGCCAAGAGATGAGATGATCTCGTCGTCGAAGGAAAGTTGAAGATCGTTGCACCACCAGGGAAGAGACCAGCCGCGGAGTGCTCCGTCACAAGGCACCACCTTTTATTCGCGGTACAGTGGTTAGTGGCTATCCGGTTGATGGGGTGCTCAGCACGGGCAATTCGACCACTACGTCCTGGAACGAAGAAAAAGCAAAGGGCACTGGTTGTGCCCACCAGTGAGGGGAAGAAGACTCTCTGGCGGGGAGATCTCCTCTGTTGTTGGGAAGTGGAGAGTCGGTTCAGCAGGGCTCCACCGGAGGTGTCGCCGTTGCAGGTCGGCTGAGCTTTACCCTCATCAGATTCTTAGGTCCTGTGGCGACTTCTCAAGATCCAGTCCCAAAAGCCCTGCTTTTATGCAGAAAACCCCCATTCATTCAGCCTAGCTGTCAATCAAAACACGCTAAGTGGTGAGCGGGGTGGCTCACCACTTGGGCCAATCACACCAGAGTGCGACTTGAGTTGGCAAGGCAACTCAGTCCAGGGTGCCTAAACCCCCTCCCACACCCCCTGTGGTACCCAGACAGAATGGCACCACTTTGGAGGGCTTCTGTGTAGAAGCACGCCAAAAGTGGAACAAAGGGCTCAACCTTTGGTTCGGAGTTACAGAGACGAACACAGATGCCATTTTAAAAACCGAGTTCTGGCAGAAAATACCAACCGATAGATTTATTTAACACAAATAAACTGGTGGTATGTTAGAGACTAACAGGAAAAAGTATTAGCCTCCAACAATGGGAAGACTAAGGGACAGGAGGATTTAATCCACTCCTGGATGAATCTCATACCTCTAGTCGATGACATACATCCAAGAGAGACCATCAGCATTTTGGTGGTGACACCCTGACCTGTGCTCAATGGTAAAATCAAACCCTTGCAGGCAGATCGACCATCTCAGTAATTTTGGGTTTTCCCCTTTCATTTGCATTTACCTTCTCAAGGGTTGGTGGTCAGTCTGAATGACAAAAGTAGAACCATACAAGTATGGCCTTCTTCAGAGCCCACACGATAGCAAAGCATTCTCTTTCGATTATTGCCCACCTTGTTACAGGATCCTTCAGCTTGCGGCTGATGAAGCAAACGGGGTGCTCCCTACCGTTCCCATCCAGTTGACTGAGTACGGCACCTATTCCTACATTAGAAGCATCTGTCTGCACAATGAAAGTTTGGTCGTAATCAGGAGCTCTGAGTACTGGGGCTTGGCAAAGAGCCTTTTTCCGGTTTTCAAAAGCCTGATTGCACTCCTCGTTCCATCTAACCTTTTTAGGAAATTTGGGTGAGGAGATGACATTCAGTGGAGAAGCTATGGTCCCATAGTTCTCGATGAAATTCCTGTAATACCCAGTGAGGCCTAGGAAGGCTCTCACTTGGGTCTGAGTAGTAGGTGTTGTTTTTGCACAGCTTTTTAGGTGTTGTTTTTGCACAGCTTCAATCTTACTGAGCAAAGGCCTTATTTCTCCACCTCCTACCTCATGTCCAAGATAGACTACCTTGCTCTGTCCAATTTGGAATTTACTCGCCTTTATGGTCAGATTGGCTCGTCCAAGAGCCTGCAAAACATCTCTTAGGTGGGTTACATGTTCTTCCCAGGAATTGCTGAACACTGCTATGTCATCCAAGTATGCCATGCAGAAGTCATCCTTCCCATTCAGAACCTGGTTTACCATCCGTTGAAATATATTGCAGGTGCATTTTTCAATCCGAAAGGCATTACCTTAAACTGGTATAAGCCAACGGGGGTAGAAAATACAGTTTTCTCCTTGGCATGGTCTGTCAAGGCTATTTGCCAATAGCCTGACGTCGAGTCAAATGTGCTGAGAAACTTGGCTGAACCAAGTTTCTCCACCAACTCATCTGTTCTTGGCAAAGGGTGGGCATCAGTCTTGGTGACTGCATTAAGAGCTCTATAATCCACGCAGAATCTAAGTTCTTTAGATCCGGCCTTTGGTACTAACACAACTGGGCTAGACCATGGACTAGTAGAGGGCTCTATTACCCCGAGATCAAGCATCTTGCTGACCTCACCTTTGATGTGGGTTTGTATGTTTTCTGACATTCGATATCCTCTGCTTTTGACTGGCAGACAGTCAAAAGTGAGTATGTCATGTTGGCCCCAAGGGGTCAAGCCTGTTGAAAGCGAGAACAGAGAGGCAAACTGTTTTAAAATAGATTTGCACTCTTCCTGTTGCTCAGGTGTCAGATTTGATGAGAGATTGACTCCTTCGATTTTTTCGTCTAAAGGTAAGCCTCTGAGGAGATCAGGAAGAGCTTCACTCTCTTCTTCTTCCTCTGATGATGCTAGAAGCAACGCTCCTACATCAGGTCTCGAGACATATGCTTTGAGTCGGTTGGTGTGGAAGACTGTCGGAGCCTCCTTGGGATTGCCCAAGTCCACCAGATAGTTGATCTCTCCGAGTTTACCCACAACTCTGAAGGGTCCCATCCATTTGCCTTACAAGACCCTCTGCCTTGTTGGGATCATAACGAGAACTAGCTGGTCTTGAGTGAACTCAACCATGTTAGCCTTTTGATCATGCCATTGCTTGACCAATGCTTGTCCAGCTTTCAAGTTATCACTTGCTTCCGTCATCATGTGCGACATTCTCCTCCGGAGACCTATCACGTAGTCAGTCACTCTGACTGGCTTGGGGGAAGGAGCACTCTCCAACCCCTCCTTAATCAGGGCCAATGGACCTCTAACGGGATGACAATAGAGAAGCTCAAAGGGAGAATAACCTACTCCCTCCTGAGTGACTTCTCTATAAGCAAAGAGAAGGCATGGCAGTAGAAGGTCCCACTTTCGTTTAAGGGGTTCTTCTAAAGCACCTGTCATGCTCTTCATGGTTCGGTTGAACCTTTCTACCAACCCATTGGTTTGTGGGTGGTAAGCTGTTGAGAACTTGTAAGTAACTCCACAGGTTTTCCACATGGGTTTCATGTAGTGCGACATAAAGTTTGACCCCCTGTCAGAGATTACTTCCTTAGGAAACCCGACCCTGGTAAAAATACCAAAGAAGGCTTAGCCACAGCCAGAGCTGTAACAGTCCTCATAGGAATTGCCTCAGGATACCTAGTAGCATGGTCTACTACAACAAGTATAAACCTGTTGCCTGAGGAAGTTGGAGGATCAAGGGGACCAACAATGTCAATCCCTACTCTCTCAAATGGGACTCCCACAACTGGGAGAGGCACTAAAGGTGCCACATTCTTGGAGCCTACCTTACCAGAGGTCTGGCAGGTGTGGCAGCTCCTGCAGTGTCTTTCTACTTCGGCCCCCATCTTCGGCCAATAAAAGTAGAGAGAGAGCCTTTCCTTAGTCTTCTTGAAACTCAAGTGACCAGCCAAAGGAATCTCGTGGGCTAACTGCAAGAACTGTGGTGTGTTCTCTTGGGGTACTACAAGTCGTTTGTAGTCTCCAGGTGCAGATTCGGTCGGTTCACTCTAGTAGAGGCCATCTTCCCAGTGCAACCTGTATTTCCCAGGCTCTTGCCCTTCAGCCTGAGCTTCTGCCTGGTGGCGAAGACCTTCCAGAGTTGGACATTCTCTCTGTCCTATACTGAAGTCTGCCAGGTTGGGTCCACCTTCTGCCAGTAAAGACTGCAGCTCAGGATGGTCAACAGGATCCAGATCTCCAATGAGTTTCTGGCCTTCCATTACCTCTTCTTCAGAGTCTAATTCTACCACACAGGGTTGTACCTCCCTCTCAGCCTCAGCTGGAGGGGGAGTTACGGGTGTAACTTTGGACAACCGCGGGGAAGTCCTTGTTGGCTGCACTGAAATGCTAGCTGCTGGTTTCGGTATAGAAGTCTTAGGTTTCCCTTTCGCTTCTGGTTTCTTGGAGACAGCAGCTGACAATTCCAGTGGAGCAGGAGTGATCTCTTTCTTCATCATCTCCTGGAGAGTTCCTAGCATGGTTCTCTCCCTTGCAGGTCTGGTTAGCTCCTGTAACCGTTTACTAGGAGGTCTGGGGGTGTGCGACACAACTCTGAGAGTTTTCAAATCGTTACCCAACAGAACACGTCCTGGTACCTCACTCTGTATACTGACAGGTATCTTCACAGTCATGTCGTTACACTGGATGAGAACTGGTAATTGGGGAAACACCTGCACAGGCCCTCCAGCTAACTTGGTGAGGCGTTTGGGTGCCTTAGCAACATCATCAGCCTGAAAAAAAGATTTATCTACCACAGTTATGCTGGCCCCAGTGTCCCTAATGGCCGGTGTCTCCTGACCATTCTCCTGGACACTGTCCTTATAATACTCTTTAGTATTATCTGGGATAGAATTATAGACGTCTAAATTCTGTTGTTCCCACAAACCCAGCGACACTAAAGAAACACTGGCTGAGACTCCAATGGGTTCATCAGCCAGTAGTAGAAAGTTTCCACTTGCCATTTGGACTTCCTCCTCTGGAGCGAAGGCTAAGGAGACAAGCTGGACCCCTGAAGGTTTACCCTTACATCTGGGATCTCCTTTCACATGGTCAGTCGAGCCACAAACAAAGCCTTTTCTGAATGCTTTCTGAAATGGTGGCTTGTTCTGGCCTCCTTCTGGTTTGGCACCAGAAGGTACACTATTCTGCTGCGGTTTTCCTTGTGGCTTACCCTTATGGTTTTGTTTGGGGCCCTCTTTGGAATTTGAGTTATTAGAATTCTCTTTTGAGTCTTTTTTAGGCTGTTTTCCCTCATCCTTTTTCTGAGTTGCCCCAGAATCCTTATGAATAGCCCTGTTGGCAACCCACAAGTCAGCAGCCTTAGCTAGCTCCCTGGAATCCAATTCCTTCGAATGAGCCAAGTGATGTCTGAGCTCAGGAGAACAGGCATCATAAATAGACTCCAACATAAAAAGATTCTTCATACCCTCATAAGTGTTCACCTTGTAACCCTTAATCCATCCCTCTAGGTTTTTCAACCCTTCACTCACCCAGGTAGCCCAAGGGGTACCATCATGCTTTTTGAGGGCTCTAAACCTCTTAAGATACTGGGAAGGGGTCTTCCCGAACCTAGCTATCAAAGCTAGTTTCACACTTTCGTAATCCTTCTTATCCACCTCCCCCAACTCCATTACCACATCATTCGCAACAGGGGGAAGCCTAGAGAACAACCAGGGGAGTAACTCATTCCCTGTGATGTCCTGGAGCCCATGATTATATTCAAACAGTTTTAACCAATCCAACACATCGAATCTAGGTTCATACATACCCACTAATTCCTTAGGCATCCAGGGTCTTTTGGGACTGGAACTTCTAGAGGAACCAGAGGAGAGAGCAGCATTTTCCACAGATAACTTTTTCATCTCTAACTCATGATTAAGATATATTTCTCTGAGCCTTAATTCAGCTTGTTTCTGCTCAGCCTGGGCATTCATCCGTCTGAACTCTAGCTCATGGTTTCTTTCAGATTGGGCTAAAAAACGCTTGTATTCTAATTCGAGCTTCATTTTTTCAAGTTCAAAATAAGCAGGGTTACATGTGGGCCCTGGTATGGGCCCCGTAGGTACAGTAGGTAAGGCAGACAGAGGCTCAGAGTGGCTAACTTCATTAGGTTCACTTTCCTCTTCTGACTCATTATCAAGACTTTGATTCAGATCAATACCATCACTGTTTTCTACATTCGCTGGAGAAGTTGGTACCTCTGAACCAGTACCCAGACTTTGGTTTTCCAGCAGTCTCGCTATCAGTTCTACTTTCTTGCCTCTTACAGAAAGATTCTCTTGTCTACAGAGAGATCTCAAACTCTCAGTATTTTCACCTGACAAGGACTCTTGACTGTAAACTTCCATAGTAGACATGTTTTTGAAAGTTGCTTTTTAGTGCTAAGCTTTGTAGTTAGTTATCCTAAAGTGTTGAAAAGTATTCTAAACTGTATACTCGTTACAAATCCCACCGCTGTACACCAGTGTTAAGCGGAAACCTGTGCAGTTCCCTCTGGGACCACTGCAAAAGATTTAGGCCTACAGGTGTTTGGCAGTAAACCCACTTGGTAGCAGTCTGTACCACACAGATTCACTTGGTAGCTATGGCTGAGCAGTCAGACTTCCCTCAGGAAGAGTTAGGCAGTATGTGGAGTATACAAAATAGGGCAATTTACACAGTAGAACAAGCAGACACGGAACAGAGCTTGGGTGTAAAGATATATAGTTATTTATTTATAAAAACACATGGCACTAATACGGCAAACAACTTCAATTACAATTACTATAAGTTTCTCACTCCTCTAACAATAGTTCGACAAGTCCAGGTTCAACGGCACCACTTATTCGCAGACAGAGGTGAATGCTTTAACCTGAATGGCACTCTAATATTCGTTAGAACGGGAGAGAAAAAAGGCAGGGTATGAAACCCACTCGGTACCAACACTTTTACGAAACAATGCAAGGCAAGTAAGGCAGGATCTACCGTAGATCACAAAGTTCAGATGCCAGGCCCACTCGGAGAGAGGAAAGTCGCTATGTCCCAAAAGTATCACAGTGGAAATGCAATTCGAGTCTTTGGTTGCAAATTGTCACAGAAAGATTGGACCAGTTCAGAACAGAAAGTTAAGAAGGCTTGCAGGCGACCCAATGTAGAGGCAAGGATTAAGACACCTCACGCTAACCGTCACAAGGGAAGCCAGGCGGACACGGTACCTTGTATGTGGAGAGACAGCTCTGGCGGGGGCAGTTGTTCCTGGTGGTGGATGCAAGTCGGGGCTTTGCCAAGAGATAAGATGATCTCGTCGTCGAAGGAAAGTTGAAGATTGTTGCACCACCAGGGAAGAGACCAGCCGCGGAGTGCTCCGTCACAAGGCACCACCTTTTATTTGTGGTACAGTAGTTAGTGGCTAACCGGTTGCCGGGGTGCTCAGCATGGGCAATTCGACCACTACGTCCTGGAACGAAGAAAAAGCAAAGGGGACTGGTTGTGCCCACCAGTCAGGGGAAGAAGACTCTCCTGCGGGGAGATCTCCTCTGTCGTTGGGAAGTGGTGAGTCAGTTCAGCAGGGCTCCACCGGAGGTGTCGTCGTTGCAGGTCGGCTCAGCTTTACCCTCGTCGGATTCTTAGGTCCTGTGGCGACTTCTCAAGATCCAGTCTCAAAAGCCCTGCTTTTATGCAGGAAACCCCCATTCATTCAGCCTAGCTGCCAATCAAAACACGCTAAGTGGTGAGCGGGGTGGCTCACCACTTGGGCCAATCACACCAGAGTGCAGGGTGCCTAAACCCCCCCCCCCCCACACCCCCTGTGGTACCCAGACAGAATGGCACCACTTTGGAGGGCTTCTGTGTAGAAGCCCACCAAAAGTGGAACAAAGGGCTCAACCTTTGGTTCGGAGTTACAGAGACGAACACAGATGCCATTTTAAAAACCGAGTTCTGGCAGAAAATACCAACCGATAGATTTATTTAAGACAAACAAACTGGCGGTATGTTAGAGACTAACAGGAAAAAGTATTAGCCGAGAACAATGGGAAGAATCCCATAGAATTATATTCGGGGTTGAATATAATAAGTAGTTTCCACTGCCACCAGCCAAAACTCGACAAGGGGGGATGGGACAGTGCCCCCTCGAATAACAGACCCAGGGGCAATCGAATTACTCCTACTAGTACGTCCACAATTGGATGGTTTTTACTAGTTCTGTTAGTAAATGTAGGTCTAGTAAAGCCAATGGTGACTTTACATGCCCTGGGAGACAGTAGTCAGTCCCAGGGTATGGAGTCTATGGTGGGGATCCTCTAGGACGCCCCAGTGTTACGGCACGGAGGGTGCGGTGTAACACACATAGTAAAACATATGAGACCCTATGGAGTAAAAGACCCCATGGCCCATAGAACACATAGATATTCAAAGGAATTAACCACATTCATGTCCAAGAGTGGGAGAAAAAGAGTCTCACTCTTGGCAGGATGGACAAAAACAAACTCCAGAAATCCAGCAAAGCTGCTGGGGGACTCACTAGGTTAGGAAATTCAGCCTAAACAGAAAATTCTTCCTAACAAGCCCATACGCAGCTGGTGGCTAATTACTTCACATGAAATCACAACCCTTTGGAGTGCACACAGCCCTGGCACATACCAGCTGACAATCAATGATGATGACATAAGGGACAGTCAACTGTCACAACCATACCAGCATGAGATTGGTCACCTGGAAGTGTTACATTGTGTGCATTCCTACCTACCGAAAGACAACCAATGCTGTGTCACAAAAAGACACACATTTATGCTGCATGAATGACTACCCCCTTGCAAAATACAACATGAATATAGCACCATGTCACCCAACCCCTCCCCATCTCCGCCACCCAACACACCATGGCATGTCCTGCAATGTGAAAGCAAACAAAGGAATGCACAACACATGACAAAAGTGTCACAAAGTGCACTGTCCCAAATGGAAACAGGCCACAGACAATATGCTCCCAGTAATCAATAACAGCACACATGACCAAATACTTACCAGCAACACAATACAGCAACACAGCATGAAACATCGCCAAAATATGACATTACAAACTCAAAGTAATGTAAGTCATACAACCTCAATAAGCCAGCACATTGACCCCTTCCAACTCCAGAGTGTTGCTGTCAGGCAAATGTGTCAGTGTACTGCATACAACATGAACTGCATCTGCAAAGGAGACGGCCTTGTGAAGACATGAAGAAGGTACCTGCGGATAAGGAGGAAGACATGGATGCACAAGCACATATCAATACACCATGCAGAGTTCAATACAAAAACAAACCCCTCTAGGGATGTCCACACAGTTATGACTACAGACTGCCCACACAGCTCATGGGAGCCCAATGTCACTGTGTAAGTCACTGTCACTTGGTCACACCCTTTGCAAGCCCATGGAAACGGGAAGCAGGAGGGGTGTGTGTGTCAGGAACCCAAGCATCTAACCCAAACACAGGACAAGCCTGCATCTGTCCAGCCGGAATACACAGTGGATGCCCACAGGAGCCACACAAGGAAACACACTATAAAAAAATAAAAAATAAAAAATAAAAAAATAAAAAATGGCCATGTGGGGGCCAGTGGGGGGGAGTTCAGGGGGGAGGCCACCCAGGAGGTCCGAGGACAGGGTGCACACCAACACCCACCTGTGTGGATTTTGTGAAAAAAACACCTCCATGGGCTCATTGCCTGCACGGCTACACTACTGTGGGAGAAGAGCTGCTGTCGCTATCATCCCCCTCTGCTGCTGCATCAGGAGGTGGTGGTGCTATGGGAGGCAGCCCACATAAAGCCCTGGTATGGTCCTCCATGGCAGCAAGCATGCGGGTGTGGAAGGTCTCGTTCTGGAGGATGATAGTACAGAGATCCCCATGCAGCACCTGACGGGTTGCCTGCATTTCTGCACGCATGGCCTCCTGTGATGCCCGGATCTCCTCCCGAGTTCCCTGCAGCTCAGCTGAGAGCGAAAGTGTGAGCCGCTCCAGCTGCTGTTCTGTCCTCAAGTTAGTGGAAGCCTCAAGGGCAACAAGAGTCTCCCTGAGGTTATGGAGTTCTACCCTCAGGGCTTCCCTGTGGCCCTGTGACTCTATAGAAATGGCTTCCCACAGAGTCTCCAGTGCCGCCTGTTGGTCCCTGTTGGACGCCAACATGTCTTCCCTGTGTGATCGGCAAATGGAGTCTGTTGTCTGCTGTTGTTGCTCCATCTGCCTTTCAGGGGGGATAATGGAAGTGGCCACCCTCTCCATTGCCTGAGCCATCATTTCAACTGATGCTGCCTGTTGGGTTGCCCTACCGTACATGGAGTTTTCCCATACAGTATTGCCTGGTGGCATACAGCCACCGCGTCGGCGGGCACCACACCTGTTCGGGGCAAGGCGATCTGCACCTTGCTGTGCTGGCACTGCCTGAGCTGCAGGACTGCATTCCCCCTCTGATCTGCTGGCCCAGGAACAGGATCAGATGTTGTGGAGTGTGACCCTGCATCCGTAACCGCCATCCCCATAGAGGGTTCTACCCCTGGTGCAGGTGGGTTGGACAGAACAGAATCCCTGCCAGAAACACTCACCTCACCTGCGATGGCACATAAATCTCATCATCCGATTCAGCACCTGAATAGAGGTCTGGGGAGGTGCACCCAGAGACACCCCTGGACAGTATGGTCTGCAGTAACCCTGGCATGCATGCACTGTCACTGAGTTGGAAGGGGAGGCAAAAAGCAGACACTGATGACACCAAGATGGAAAAGCAACACATTTGCTGCATGCTGGGTAGCACTGGCATCACACATTAGCCTGTGAGTGGCATGTCCAATACACATACATGACACATGCCAGCACACAGATGGCATGTAGCATAGCCATGGTACATTTGACAAGTACAGCCATATGTCAGTGAATGAATACTGTCAGCCATCCATGTGAGATGGACATGATGAGATGAACAATGCTACATAGTGTGACAAAATATGCATGTGCCACTCACTGCAACACATCCAGTTTACAAGAATACCGTGATTGCAGGCAGATGTACACATCAATGGTTGGTCACTTAAACATCACAGGAAACAACTATCAAGTACCACATGCAAACAGGCACCAAAAATCAATGTTAGCAGGCCAATACTCAATCAGCCTGAATGGTCTAATCATTCACATAACAAGGTAACAAATGTCGGCCAATGTGGGGTGTAATCAATGACAGAAGCATGTCACATATGTGACAATAGGGCTGAAAAATGTGTTGCAAAAGTGGGAGAATTGAAAAAATCAGCCTGAATGAACACTGAAAAATTCTGAACAATGTTGTTGCAAGATGCCAGTTCAAGGGCAACTGCAGTAATGTGGCGCTAAATGGCTATTGTGGGCAGAAGGGATACTGTCATACCCATATCCAAGGCCAATGAATGTTTTGGAGGAAGCACATGGGTGACCCATACCACTCAGGTGCACACACCCTCACCTGGCACTCAATCAGAACCCGTCACCCACACAACATACACATGGATTACACACACATGCATGGGCACTCACCGGACAATGCGTCTTAATCTGGTAGGTCTCCCACGTCTTGGATCTGTTCCTCTGTGACGAAGGTTCCAGCAACAGACTCATGTTCAGTGAGTTGGTTGTCATATTGTGAAGACCCACCACCAGTCACCAGAGTAGAAGCATGATTTGAGGCCAGCTTGCTCTTTCCTCTGCGTTTCAGGTCATTCCAGTGCTTGCAGCAATCATCAGCTGAGCGCCTCACAAATCCAAGGACACTAATGATGTCGGCGATGGTCTGCCAGTGTGCCTTACGTTGACCAGGTGTGGTCTTGCACACTGCAGTCACCACCATTTTGCGGCTATGTGCCGACACATAGGCCACTAGTCCATCTAGTTCGGCGTCATTAAAGCTAGGCTTCCTTGACGTGCCAGAGTGTGTAGCCGTGTCTGGGGTCTCAGCCTGTAGTGCCAGAGCACCCTTCTTCCTCTTTTTCAAAGGTGGTGTGGATCCTGAGTGGCTTACGCCACTCTGGTTAGTAGAGGCAGAAGCGCCGGTGGACTGGGTACTAGGAGTGTGAGAATGCACAATGACCATAGGTCTTGGTGCAGGCATTGGCTGCAGGGTGATGTTGGCAGGGGCAACGTCGGTTTGATGGACCGGGACCGACACTGTCCCGGCTGGGAGACTCAGAGCTGGGGTGGATTGAGCTGCAGCTGCCCCTGCAGCCTCCCCACCCTGCCTACTTGGGGCAGCAGATGACATAGCTGCCCCAGATCCACGTGGCCTGGTGACACCAACTTGCACCACCACACGTGGGCTGAGCTGGAATGGTGTCAGCTACGTTTCCCACAACCATGGGGGGGGGCATGGGCATCCCTGATTGCTCCTCCACCCACCACGCCCACCATTTGGAGGTCGGCCACCTTTGCCTCCCTTACCGCTTGGTCGCCATCCCAACCATGGCACTGATGTTGTTATGCATATGGGAGTAGCAGTAAACGATTGTCCTGGGTAATTGGGGGTGAAAGGGGAAGGGTACTAGATGGAATTTGTACCCTAGTGCTCTAGAAAGACAGTCTGTGACCCCTGGGGGAAGATGACGGATCACGCAGTGCACAGGCACACCGAATACAAAAAAATAATGTGCACGCAACCCCTCGTAGACCACGTGCGTGGAAAAATGAACCGGCACTACGCTGTGGCACCAGGAACACAAAAATAAGCGTACGCGTGTTACACACAGCCTACAATGACCTCTGAAGGGGTACGCGACACACAGGGCAAGCACAGTTGGTAAATACGTGCGCGACTCACCGTCTGCCTGGAAAAAGAACGTGAAAAAGCAGCGCATGTCTGCGTTGGCAACACCCCTGCCAAAAGAAGAATTGTACGCTGTCTGAGGAGACAAGACAAAAGAAGAAGTGAATGCTGTTTGAGGAAACAGGCCCAACAAAAAAAATGAACGCTGTCAGAGGTAACAGGGAGTACGAACTTGAAACTCTGTGAAGTAATCGCGTGTGAACCGACAAGAAGTACAGAATTCACCCACTCGCTCTCCACGAAAAGCACGTACAAGGAAATGGTGTCCTACACGTACCGTTTGAACCTGCCCACACGTACAACGTCACTTACGCGTGTACGCGCTAAGGCCCTTTCCTCCAATTACACGAGCTGACACTCGGACATGCAGTTTTTGGATGTGTACGATGAACATACACCCGTGTTGAGGGAAACGCCTGCACGCGTCACATCACAGACGCATAGGTCCTTTCCTCGGATTACACGCATTCACACGCGGACGTGCAGTTTTTTTACGCGCCATGAACCACTATGCCCACGTCACGAGGGAAAAGCCAGCGCGCATAACGTCACAGGCGCACTTACGGGCTAAGGGCCTTTCCTCGAATTACACGCAGACGTGCAAGATTTCCATGTGCCAAAACACTCCGTATCAAGCTGGCCATGCAACAACACACGGAAGGCCACGCTCCTGCCCAGAAGGCCGAATTACTGCCCCCCAGAGCCCCGAGCACGCTCCCACCTGCCATCTGCTGCTGCCTGCCTGCTGCCCACATGCCCTGCTATTTGCTGCCTGCACGTCAGCCAGGGTTCCAGTTGCTGTGTCCACCCCTGCTGGAACAGAAGACTCCCGACTGGGATACCATCGCTCCCCAGCCCAGCCCCAGGAACCAGTTGCCCACCCACGCCTGCTTCGGGGGTCACCATGTCGGGGCAAACACCATCTGAGACCACTGGCGACCCCCAGCCAGAGAGGCAGAGGGCCACCAGCTTCAGTGTGAAGAAAGTTAGTGTCCTGGTGGAGTATGTCCTGGGGCATTTTGATGCCCTCTTCGGAACATCATGCACCAACAAGGAAGGACGACGTAGTGGTTGCCATCAACATGGAGGGGGTGTCAACCCGCAACATCAAGCACGTCAAGAAGCGCTGGGAGGACTTCAGGTCCAGGACCCTCTACAAGGCCCGGCACCTCACGGAGGGCGGCTGGGTCAGCATGAGTGACATCCAGATGAGGGTCCTGGAACGCGTATGCCCAGTGCTCCACGACCAGATCCTTCAGAGGAAGACCCGTCTGGAGTTGAGCGGTAAGTGGCCAAGCATTGGTGTGTGAGACAGGGCATGTTGCAGTGTACTGGTGGTCTGATACTTGCCTGTATGTGTGACATAGGCCATGTATGGATGTGTGTGTGCTGGAACATCATGGTCATGCATGTGAGACTAGTAATGTGTGAACCACATGGTTGGTGCATGTGTTACAATGCAAGATGGGGAGCTGTATGCCAAATGCACACATGAAAGCATGCCAGTGACTGTTATTGGACATGGAGGGGGTGTGAGGGATGGGTGCTGCTGTCATGTACATGTATGGTGCACATGTGTGAGTGTCTGAGAAGTGTGTGTGTGACTTTGAAACGCCATGGATGCATGACACATGTCCGTGATGATGTGTACATTCACTCATGCAATGCGGTCACCGTTGTATGCACTGTCTATCCACTGTGTCGGTAGTGTACAAACCATGATGCATGACCCTCCGGTGATGGGTGTGCATGGGATCTGTGTGAGCCATGATGCATGTGAGTTTGAAGGCAACATTTTGATTAATAGTGGCCCTTGTACATGGATGCTGATGTTGATTGCAGGCGCTGTGCCTGTTTCTGCATGTGTGTTGGGTGCATTCACCCATGTGTCGTGGAGGGACAGGATGGAAGTGACGTTTGACACTGCCACTCATGTGTTATTGCTTCCTGTCTAGGGGAATATTGTACTGTACCCTGATGCTTGTGTTCTATGTCTTCCTCTACGCAGCGTCAAGTGAAGAAGAGGGCGGTGACGGCGCTGTGGAGCCAAGTGGCGGGTATGCCTTCACCGGGCGGCGACGCAAGGCCCAGCCACCCTCCCAGGACTTGCCATCATCCGGGAGAGAGGGGGCTGGTGCCGCGTCTGCCACTACGGCTGTGGCGGAAGGGCCGAGTGAGCCCCCACAGTGGCTTGCGATGGCAGAAGACGGTGTGGAGACATCCAGGTTGGTGGTCTCCACAGAGGAGGAGGAGCCCGCTACTGAGCCGTACATGGGGCCTTTTGGGGGTAGTACCACTGGTGCAAGTGGTGCAGTCCAGGGCCAGGGTCAGGAGGCAGCACAGGTCACCGCGGAGGGGCCTGTGCATGTCGCTGTCCTTGATCCTGTTACTGCACCACCATGCACCAGCAGGGATGCCCTGTCCCAGGCCTGTCAGCAGGTAGGGGAGAGTGCCATGTCATCTGCCTCTCCACTACCTGTGGACGAGGGGTCCCATGAACGTATGGGCTCCGTCCTGATTGGTGTTGCGTTGCGCAGGCGTGACATTCGTGATGATGTGTATTCTTCCTGGGCGGAGAACGCACGCCATCACAAACAGCAGCGTTGCGATGTGGCACTGTTGGGAGGGGCCCTGGTTGGTGGGTTCCTACATGTGACGTGCACTCTGGCAGACCTCTCCTCCTCTGCGGAGACTATGCGCCAGTCGTTATCCCTACCGTATTCCAGCCCAGATTCCACCAGGGCCCCCTGTGGACCTGGCCTGACCAACACAGCCAGCTTGGTGGAAATCCCATCCCTGCCACAGTCGGGAGTCGGCGGTCCAGCAGGGGTGGACACCACAACTGGAGACCAGCTGATGGAGGATGTGCAGGCATCATCGGACAAGGCACATGGACAGCAGCAGCAGCAGCAGGAGCAGGCTCTAGGTGGGAGCAATGATGGCTCAGGGCCATCGACATTAGGGAGGCAGGCACCGGCCAGAGGGCAGGAGGACCCTGGAATGGTTGTGTCTTCCGTGTGGCTGCGGTTGGGCCAGCCTATAGGTGCGGAGCGGCGGCGGGCAGAAGAGGCGAGGCTCACCATGGTCAGGGCGGAGTTCTCCATGTCTCGTGCGTTGAGGCGGGCAGAGTGCCTCGAGGCGACTCACAGGGAGTTGGAACAGGCCATGAGTGCTTCTCTGCGAGACCGAAAACATCACTGAGTGAGCCGCAGGACTTGCCCGTCGCCATTGTAAATAGTTTATAGTGTTAGGTTTCATATTTTTTTTGGGGGGGGCTTTTGGACTATGCACCACACTTTTGTATATAGTTTTTTGTTAGGTAGGTTATTAGATAGGTTTCATTTGTTTCGTTGGGCTCATGGACCCTTGAAAATTGGATTGTACATAAATGGACGTTGGATTTATTTGGACATTTTGATTTCATTTCACCATGTATCAATGGATTTACCTTTTTGCGTTTCATTTGGATTTGCTTTGGTGGACCTTTCTTTTGGATTACTTGGGTTTTTTGAGGATTTTTTTTTATTATTTGGTCATGCATTTCATTTCATGTTTGCCATTATTTTATGCTTTAAGTACTTTCAATTGTTTTTCATGTTAATACATTTTTATCTTTTACTTCAATGTGTGGGATTCCTTCATTGGGTTCATGCATGTTGACATGTGGGTTTACTCAATCAATGACAACCTGTGTATGTTTGTGTGTGTGACGGACATGTGTTGATGTACATAGTTGACTTTTGGTTTGTGTCATGAGATGGGCATGTCACTGCTGGGTTTGTGAGTGGGCGGGGGGACATGAGTGGGGGCGTGCTGGCAGGTGACCCTCACTGCTGGGGGTGGGGGTGCAGGGGGACTAGAGTGGGGACCTGCTGGCAGGTGACCCTCACTGCTGGGGGGTGGGGGTGCTGGGGGACATGAGTGGGGGCCTGCTGGCAGGTGACCCTCACTGCTGGGGGTGGGGGTGCTGGGGGACATGAGTGGGGGCCTGCTGGCAGGTGACCCTCACTGCTGGGGTGTGTGGGTGCTGGGGGACATGAGTGGGGGCCTGCTGGCAGGTGACCCTCACTGCTGGGGGGTGGGGGTGCTGGGGGACATGAGTGGGTGCCTGCTGGCAGGTTACCCTAACTGCTGGGGGGTGGGGGTGCTGGCAGACATGAGTGGGGGCCTGCTGGCAGGTGACCCTCACTGCTGGGGGGTGGGGGTGTTGGGGGACATGAGTAGGACATGAGTGGGGGCCTGCTGGCAGGTGACCCTCACTGCAGGGGGGTGGGGGAGTGATGGACATGAGTGGGGGCCTGCTGGCAGGTGACCCTCGCTGCTGGGGGTGGGGTGCAGGGGGACATGAGTGGGACATGAGTGGGGGCCTGCTGGCAGGTGACCCTCACTGCTGGGGTGTGTGGCTGCTGGGGGACATGAGTGGGGGCCTGCTGGCAGGTGACCCTCACTGCTGAGGGTGGGGGTGCTGGGGGACATGAGTGGGACATGAGTGGGGGCTCTGACAGCGAAAGCACGTGTGTAACTTCCCCCGTACCACGTTATACACGTACCCCGCTCGCACAGGGCCAATCGCATGTGAAACTTCCCATGCACCCCAGTAATCCACGTACCCTGCACGCACAGGGCCTGCCGTGTGTGAAACTTCCCACGCACCTCAGTAATCCACGTACCCCGCTTGCACAGGGCCAATCCAGTGTGAAACTTCCCATGCATCCCAGTAATCCACGTACCCCGCACACACAGGGCCAATCGTGTGTGAAACTTCCCGCGCACCCCAGTAATCCACGTACCCTGCTCACACAGGCCCAATCGCATGTGAAGCTTCCCGCGCACCCCAGTAATCCAAGTAGCCCACACGCACAGGGCCTGCCACGTGTGAAACTTTCCGCGCACCCCCCAGATCCATGTACCCCGCACGCACAGGGCCAATCGCATGTGATACTTCTCGCGCACCCCAGTAATCCACGTAGCCCGCACACACACACAGGGCCAATCGCATGTGAAACTTCCCGCACACCCCAGTAATCCATGTACCCCGCTCGCACAGGCCCAATCGCATGTGAACCTTCCTGTGCACCCCAGTAATCCATG
The DNA here is from genome assembly GCF_040938575.1 of Ambystoma mexicanum. Lineage (NCBI taxonomy): Eukaryota > Metazoa > Chordata > Amphibia > Caudata > Ambystomatidae > Ambystoma > Ambystoma mexicanum. Next base: position 820,946,366 of record NC_090941.1, on the reverse strand, counting down.
TACCCCGCACGCACAGGCCCAATCGTGTGTGAAACTTCCCGCGCACCGCAGTAATCCATGTACCCCGCTCGTGCAGTCCCAATCGCATGTGACACTGCCCGCGCAGCGGGGTACGTGTATTCAGAGGGGTGTGCGGGGAGTTTTACAGGCGTTGTCATGGTTGTGAGCCTGTGCGTCATGTACAGGATTTGTGCGCTGTATATGGCGCACGGGGAGGGGTTGGGGGCGTAACTGGCGCTGCTGCAGGGTCACTGCGCCACTCTGCGCCACGGCTGGTTGTGGATGTTAAAATCCAGGAATTCGCTGTGCGCGGAAATGGATTTTAGCGCACGTGGCTGGCGCAAAAAGTCGCATGCGCACACTGTGCGCCAGCCATGTGCTCCACTTGTTCACTGAATTCTATGAATTACCCCCATTGCAGCAATAAATGACTGGACTTCTGTGAGAACAAGGCTAGTGGGGAGCTGGCAGGAAGTGTAAATGTCTTGGGATCTCTGTGCAAGGTGCTGGGGAAGGGAGAGCTGAGATTACAGGGGGATGATTTTTAGGCCTAGTAATATGGTGTCTCCGCCAATGCAAAATGGTGTCGGTTCTTTGGCCTGTGAGCAGCGCTATCCGTATAAGTCTCTATGTTCTATCATAATGTGACCTGCCATGGGGGTGGGTGTCTCTCCCCCCTTGGCCTGCATGTGATCTACTTACCGTGGGAAAGGCTAGGGGGGTTGGGATAGGACCATCTCCTACCCAACATTCCCCCCTTTCATTGCTCTTAAAGTAATAAATACCCTCCTTCAGTATTTCTACGTTCCTCAGCCTGTTTCACTGCTTCGTCCGATGCAGGAGTACCTTTAATGGGCATCCATGCTTTACACACACTTCTCAAACTTTCCCCACATCGTGCGTATACTTCAGGAGTACATGTCATGTAAATACATCCCCCATTCCCACCCAGGTCAACCCACACCTCCTTATAATTTTCAAGATCTAGGGGCTGTTTGATAGTAGTGTGGTAATAGTTATCTACCTCAACCCCTATGTGGTATATTGCCATCATGGGGTGTTTGGGCTCATCATTTTCACCTGTTTGCACCTGAGCTTCCCTAGTATCATGGAGCACTTTGTTGTTAACACTCGTATTGCCGATAGTCACCATCATCATTGCACTATTCGGTACCGAATTTGTGCAGCACCTGAGGCCTAGCTGGCACACACAGAAGATTAGCAGGAGGAACACAATAATGGGTACCAGCATCTTCATGATTGTTGCAAGCCACGAGGGTACCGGGCTGAATGCCATACTGATCCAGTCATTTTCTTGCACTTCTTCTTTCTCCTTTTTAAGTTAAGTTCATGTACTGCTTTGATCACTTGTGATAGTATCCCGTTTTCAGTGTCTGAAGAAGGTACGAATGTGCAATGTGAACTCCCAATTTTCTTGCAAACACCACCTTCCATAGCAATGAGAAGGTCCAACACATAGAGATTCTGCATCGTCATTACTCAGAGGGCTCACAGTTCTATGTTGATGACGCTGAAGCCCTCCTCAGTATCGTTTGCCAGCTGAATGAGCTCCCATCCCACTATCTGCAGCCATTTTGTGTTCGCTCTTGTTTGGACACTGGACATGAGTGATGCACAAAATTTCTCTGCTGAGTTTAAGAGTTTATACTCATCAGGGGTCTGTGAAAGGAGGTTGGAGGACTTTTGAGACAGGTAGTTGGAGGCACGCTTCTTCTGGAACAGGTGTTTATGCCCCTATTCTTCAGGGAATATGTGAAAGATGGGGGTTCAGTTGGTCGAGGTGCCCTTGGTCATTGTTGGGGCATCGCTCCCCCCTTTACAATCTCTTCCGATATCACCAGCAGTGCACAGTGCAGTGTTGCAAGCATACAGTAGCCCCTCCATGTTGGTGGGAGGTGCAAGTAAGCCTGTTTGCCGCACACCCAATAATAGTCCATTAGGGATGATGAGGGTTCTGTTGCAACGTGTGTTAGAACCCATAGACACGTTTCCTTCCCCATAGAAACAAAGTTTGTAATTCTCTTCTTGCCGGACTTTGATTGTTTTTTTCGATGGCTGTGGCCCATTTCAGTTTGGTGATTGGTCCATATTTGTGCACATGTCTTGTCCATCCATTCCAGCCTTTGATCTGACACGCCACGCAGTCCTTCAGTCTTGCACATGTATGTTGACTCTTGTTTTCCTCAAAGCATGTGCCCTCTATTGCCAAGATGGGTTCTTTGAAACACATTGGACCTTGTGATCCCTCTTTGTAAATGTTTTCGTCCAGCAGGAGGAGATGCAATCTTACTGTGCGTGCCTGGATGGAGCTTTTTATCCTGCATAGTGAAAGGTGGATGAGACATTGGGATTCTACTAAGGGGGCTTCTTGAGGCACTAAAACCTTGGGCATCCCAGAGGCACGCAGTATTAAGGAACACACATAGCAACTGCCATTGGTCATTCATTTTCCTGTTGTCCTTATATCAGAAAACCAACTGTTAGACTGCAAAGGATGACAGAGGTCATCAACAGTGTTTAATCTTAACCCATGGTAGGCATTGTATCTGTTTTGACATGCCTGCCTTCGCTTTATTCTATTATGCAAAAAGAGATTGGGCCTCATTACGACCCTGGCGGAAATCGAAAAACGATGGCGGAAATGCAATACCGCCATCGAATAGCGCTCGGTGCGATTATGACCCGTCACCGCAAAGTACGATGCCATTAGCGACACCGTAGTGAACGCCAATGCTAACTGCACCAAGTACGCGCGCGCGCGCCATGCCAAACCGTAATTACCACCATGGCGCAACGGTACGCGAATTCTGACCCTAGCGGACATGCACCTAACGCCATCAAGCACGGCGGAAAGTACCATTCCGCCATGGTGAGAAGTACGGCATCGCGAACCAACCGTAAACGGCCCTACTGAGTGCCTGTACACCGCTCCCTGGCCACATTGTACAACTCCCCGTAGGTGCAATGAAGTCACACAATGCAACCAGTGGAATGTACTAGTCATCCATGCCTGCCAACGAACAAATGAATCTCAAGAGGGGCCAATGGGAGCTGCAGGGCACAGATGGCACGAATACAGAAGCTATACAAATGGACATGACCTCAGTCTCCCACCAAGAAACGCACGCAAACACAGGCACCTGTGACCAGCCATATTCCGATAATCACATCATTCCACCAATCCAACTGGCTGACCGGCATCTGTTACACAAAAGCTAATCCCCCGCCCCTGAGCATGACATCATCAAAACAGTCATATTGGCAGCCCTTATCCCTGACCTCACTGGGCTTCGTAGGCAAACACGCCCAGCACAGTACCACGCAACTATACTCCGAAGCTGGAACCCAATGCAGATCTCCTCACAATACATCGCTCCCCAAATAGGAATATGCCACATCACTTGCAAAGAAGAACGCTACACGGTTCATATCAGAAACAAACAAATTCACCAAGCCCATACAGCCATTAGGCCATGAACTCCAAAATACATTTCACCATTGTGGGCTGCATCCGCAATAAATGACCAGCTTCTTCTTGTGTGACGCCCTGTTCCTTCATGGTACACAGGGGCTACATTCTCGTACGAAAAGGCAACATGGAAGCGCCTAGAACCGCAGGGCCGTCCCAATAGGGAGGCACTAGTCCAGCTGAAAGGCCGAAATGTTGCTCCTAGCCACTAGTACTGCGTAAGGGCATGTGGCCCATTGGCGATCGTCCCATAAGATCGTAATGCTGCTCCACTGATTAACACGAAGCAGCAGGTGTCGGGAGTAAAAGCCATCTGCAGAAGTGGCATACAGATGGCAGTGGCAAAAGGGGAGGAGATACCTGTCACCCAAATGAAATGAAAAAGAATAGTATGGCCATCAGAACTACATTTGAATTACTCACTTCAATGATCACACCAAATCCACAGCCATATGCATGCTAGCCCACTCCAAAGGATCATCACCACCCAAAAACCACTTGCGAATCATAACTATCTATATCGAGGTGAAAACACTATCACAAACGAGTGTACCTGTGCATGCGTCTGTTAAAACAGAATCCATCAGATGGGATTGGTAACGTGCATAGACACAAGTGTCTGAAGGCGCGCCGAGACAGGGAGGGCTCAACAAGGCCAGATAGACGATGGTCCCACTATGGCAGCCCTGCATCACATAGCGCAGGGGAGGCGGATAGATTCCAAGAAGCCCTGTACATGGCAAACTCTGTATCAAATCATCCGTCCATGCATCCATACATCATTCCCTCATCCCGTAATGAAAACGCCTGTTTCCATACTCACATAACATGTGAAATTTCCATTGAGTCTGTGCGTTATGCAGCCTGCAAAATCCACTGTGCCCCAGCCCGTAATTCCAGTGTTGTGCAGTAACATGTATTTGGGAACGTCCGGCCTTATCGCCCACTTCGCTATTGCGCATCCCAAACTATTCATATCAATCATTGCATCCTCGCCATGGCCCCTGTCCCAAGGACATTGAACAATAGAACGTTATATTTGCACTCAGACATGTGGGCATCTCCTCGCCGCTAGCTGAAAACCGAAAGCGCCGCCCTTCGAATTCCTCATTTGCAACATCACGTCAAAAAGGCATCTGTGGCCGCTTGAAATCACAAATTAATCCATCTAGTGCGGCTGTGTGAGAAAATGGCAACTGCCTTCACTCACAAATGGGACGCCACGCCCGTCGGTGAACCTCGGTACAGTGTTGCATGAGGGTCCACCGTTACTCGAGTACTACGTTCCACTGACCCTTCACAAGTCTGTTCGCGACTGCAAAGATAGTATGTGAAACAATGGGACCATAGCAGAATGTACATATCAACCAATGTTACACTGCCATCGGGTACAAATACATGATTGTAATAGCAAGATGCCATTCGTCGAATTGCAGCGTTGTGTGCGGGACGTGCTCGCCCAAAGGGGAGAGCAGCTTGCACAGGTGGAATGAATCACCACAGGTGGAGGCCATACAGCCTGAAAACACATAAATTGCACACCCAGCCTCCTCCCACGACCACACCCACTCCGAAATGCTACCGGCAGGACTAGCTATGTTGGCCCTGGGGGACCTGATAGCACTGCAAGTACTCCAACTTCAAGAAGAAGACGAACACCAACTACAACCGGCCGCACGGAGGAGACGCAGGAGGAGGAGGAGGGCAAGGCAGGGCCAGCAAGGGCCGCCAGCACAGCCACTACCACCACGCAGGCAGCCCGCAATCCCACGCCTCCGAGCACATCCGTTCAACCTCACTGATGAGCAGATCCACACCCTCTACCTTTTGGACCGGGACACCATAACCGCCATTGTGGACATGACACAGGCTGACCTTGTCAGCATGATAGATAGCCCAACCGCCATCCCACCCCTACTGAAGGTGGTGTCTGTACTCCACTTCCTGGCCACAGGCACCTACCAGCACACAGTCGGACAGTTGCATGGCATATCACAGCCACTGTTCTCACGGACACTATTGCAAGTGCTCGATGCCCTCCTGCATCACGCAGACGACTACATCTCCCTACCACGCTCGGAGCAGGAAATTACCAACACAAAAGTGGGATTCCATGCACTTGCCGGCATACCGGGTTGCATTGGTGCCATCGACTGCACCCATGTGGAATTGGTCGTCCCACATGCCATGGAGGCCCAGTACCGCAACCGAAAACAATTTCATTCTCTGAATGTACAAATGGTGTGTGACTCCAACAGGATCATTACACATTGTTGTGCCCGATTCCCTGGATCAACCCATGATTCTATGGTCTTGAGGAACTCTACAATACCACGCTACATGGAGCGACATGCAGGGAACAGATCCTGGCTACTCGGTGAGTCTCATTTCAAGCATGATGATGTGGGGTATGTGATGCGGCAATGACCTGGCAGGAAGGGGGGGGGGTGCGTACGTAGCAATGGCATTCCTCAAAATTCCTTTATTGTCCACATACAGGTGATGCCGGGTATCCACTGAAGAGATGGCTCCTCACACCAGTCCGGAACCCACGGGACCAGCATGAGGAGGACTACAACCATGCCCACTCACGTACCCGTGTAGTCATAGAACAGGCATTCGGCCTACTGAAGACTCGTTTCCGGTGCCTCAGCAGGTCTGGCGGGGCACTCCTGTACCGCCATGTGAAGGTTGCAAAGATGGTCATGGCATGTGTCATGCTCCACAACATGTGCGTACGTAGAAATGTGCCCATGCCCCCTGACGCAGAACTGCAAGCACCTGAAGATGGTCATGATGAGGGTGGGGATGTGGCAGCACCTCAAGGAGTATGCGAGGCACAGGAGGGCCGTGACATTCGTCAGCATCTCATAGATGCATGCTTCTAGCACTCACGCCTGGTGGCTGATACATGGACACGGGACTCGTGGCACTGTGTGTGTCTGGAACATGCACAATATGGACTGTACGCCTATAATGGCCTCGTACACAAAGATCAATGTCCACACATCTCATTGGATGATCGTGCATTGTTTATGGCATATGTGATATCATGTTAAACACCCTATCGACCCGCCACCCAAGTGAGCCCAACACACCCCCTCCACCCTCCTACCTCCCCCCCGAACACCAGTGTCCAAAGATGCTCATTGTCAGTGGGCAGTCGCTATTGCAAGCCCCCTCTCCGGGTATCAGGGGCACCCCTGCCTGTGGAGCGCAGGTTCCTCCCAGATCTACGTTGGGGGCTGCCCTGGACGGAACTTGCAACGGATGATGTCTCTGCCTGCTCACGTCCATGCATGTCCCTAAGGGTTTGTGAGAGCTCAGTGAGCACACGGCGCACTGCGGCAAGTTCGGCACATACGTCTTTGGACGTCGCATGCAGTTCCCCCCTCAGGCTCTCGGTGCTTCTCTCCATTTGTACTCTCAGGCTCTCGGTGCTTCTCTCCATTTCTACTCTCAGGCTCTCGGTGCTACTCTCCATTTGTGCCCTTAGTGTCTCTGTACTTCTCTCCATTTCTGCCCTAAGTGTCTCAGTTGATGTTTCTATGTCTGCCTTAGTGCCCCCACATTCATCGGCATGGTCCTTGAGGAGCGTGGCCAGTTGCTGCTGTTGCACGATTACCTGGTCGAGGGACTGTTGCCTCTGCTGGGCCATGGCCATTTGCGGTGGTGTCACAGAGTGGCTGATCACCTCATGTTGCCTTGCCACAGGGCTTGTGGGGGATGGCCAGTCGTCGTCTTGTGGGTGCCCCTGCGTGGTATCCTCATGGTGTACGGGATGGAACAGATAGGGGGATTGAGACAGGTCATGGATGGATCTAACTTCGACATCCCCGTTTTCTGTGTCGGAGCATGCTGCCATTAATGCAGTGTCACCTATGGTGCTGCTGCCACCAGAAGCAGTGCCTACTGTGGCATCCATTGGGGGGACCTGTGGTGGTGCTGTTGTGGGCATGCTGGCTGCTGGGGTGCCTGTTGGAGTTCCCTCCTCTGTGCTGCCACTTGATTTGTGCTGCTTCCGTGTCTTGATGCGTGCAGCTGAGGTGGAGGGTCTTTGGCCGTTGGTCTTGGCCCTCTTTGCAGGTGTGCTGGTAGGGGTGTCCTGGAGCTCGTCGTTTGAATCGGACCCTGTGGTGTGGTAAAGGAGGGCGAGCGTTATTAATGGGTCTGTGGAAATTGGAATGGCAATGTATCACATGCAACATGCATTTGGGTGGTACCTGAGGGTGATTTGGGTCGGGGCCTTGGAGGTGGTTTCATTTGTGTGTGGAGTGAGGGTGCAGTTGTTTTGCAGCCTGCAGTTAGGGTGTGCCTGCTGCACGTGTAGAGGGTGTTTTTAGGATTTTTAATTATTTATGTATTTGATGTGAGTTTTAAAGTGTGCTATCAGGCCTATGTATGTGGACGTTCTCCTGGACATGTGTTACTGTTGCACTATGTGGACACGTGGTACTTCACATGATTGGACATTGTGGTTTTGGCATTGTTTTATTTGGGACACCTACCTGATTCTTCGGATGTCTGCACTCCTTTCTCCATCCCTCCGACTCCCTCTATACTCTCCATTCCAATGGTGGAGGCACAGATTTCTTCCCAGGGGGTCAACTTGATGGGTGATTCCGATCCTCCCCCGGTAGCTGTGGCAATGTTGCGGTTGGCAGAAAGTATGCTCCGGACGCGTATCCGCAGGTCGTCCCATCGCTTTCTGCATTGCTGTGGGTTGCGGGGTGCGGTCCCCACCGCACTTACCCGCTGTGCCACCAGGGCCCATATGGCCTTCTTGTTCGCAAGTGCCGTCCTGGTCATTTGCGTGGAGAAGATGGCGGCAGCATTCTCCTGGAGGGTCTCTGTGAGCACGGTGAGTTCCTCACGGGAGAAGTGGACCTGCCGCTTGCGGTCGCACGCTTTCTTCGCTACTTTTCCCATTTTTCTTGGTTTCACTAGGGTGGATGACGGGTTGGGATGTGTCTCAGGGTAGTATTTTTAATGGTTGTGTGGAATTTGTGGTTTTATAGGTGTACGGCGTGATGTTTCCCATTCCGGGACCATGCTTTTGCTTCCGTTTCCGTATATTTCCGGTCACCGTACTTTCCGGTTGGCGCTCACTGCGGTGTCCGCTAAGATGGGTGGCGGTATTGCACCTAGGGCGCCGTACGGCGGCGGTGTGGGCCGTTTTGGGGTCATTTCCGCCATCGCGGACTTTGCACTTCCGCCATGGCGTGGTGCTCGTGCCCGATGGGTCGGAATGAGCCGCACTTTGCTCCGTCGTGCAATGGCGGAAACGCTATTTACGCTATGGCGGTCCGGTCGGTTGATTTCCGCCAGGGTCGTAATGAGGGCCATTGTCTTTTCCCTGTTAACCCTTTACACAGTTTATCAGTGGTACATAGTGATCATTGATTATTTGTGGGTTGCTGACTATCCATTGGGAAAATACCAGTATGCACATTTGCATTAGTATCTGTGATTTCTTGTTGGTGCACCATAGTAGGAGAGGAGGGACACCATCTCACATTGGACACTTGGGTGTGGAATACATTATATATTTCACTAAGCGTTGAGGTAGGTACTTCATCAGGTTGTGAGGTAGTTTGTGAAACTGCAAACATGGTTGGGGTGGTGACTTCACAATTAATGCACTAGATGTGTTTTCTGTTCCGTTATCCATAAATAAGTCAATTTCCGGGGTCACTTTGGTCCCATTCTTATACAGAGTTATTAAATGTAGGGATATATTGCTGCCTCCCTTCCATATTACCCCCTCCCCCTTCTTTTATATGGGGCCCCAGATAAAAGATGCTGCCCAATATGTTCCTAGAACCAACATAGTGATGATGAATCCTATAGCAATAGAATTAAGGCCACAATCATAGCTGTGTGAGCGTTTGGCACTTATTCTATTCCTACTGCTATCTGACTTAATATCATTCATATTTAGTGGCATCAGCTCCAACATCGTTGCACCTATAAAAAAGGCTAAAACGGGGTTGGCATTGATAAAGGGGGAGGAGACATGAGGGGGAAAGAAGAATGTGAGATAGGAGCAAGGAAAGGACGACAGTGGAAATGGAGAGAACAAGAGAGAGAGAGAGTATCTATTATATCCAATACATATACATTTTTTGACACTTCATGTTACTTTTCATATTTACAGAGTCACATTGTCTTTCTTCTACCCAGTAACCTTTTCAAGGTACTGTAGCATTTCTCTCATTGCTGTCCACTCAGTGCTGTACACTCGGACATGCAGTTTTTGGATGTGTACGATGAACATACACCCGTGTTGAGGGAAACGCCTGCACGCGTCACATCACAGACGCATAGGTCCTTTCCTCGGATTACACGCATTCACACGCGGACGTGCAGTTTTTTTACGCGCCATGAACCACTATGCCCACGTCACGAGGGAAAAGCCTGTGCGCATAACGTCACAGGCGCACTTACGGGCTAAGGGCCTTTCCTCGAATTACACGCAGACGTGCAAGATTTCCACGTGCCAAAACACTCCGTATCAAGCTGGCCACGCAACAACACACGGAAGGCCACGCTCCTGCCCAGAAGGCCGAATTACTGCCCCCCAGAGCCCCGAGCACGCTCCCACCTGCCATCTGCTGCTGCCTGCCTGCTGCCCACATGCCCTGCTATTTGGTGCCTGCACGTCAGCCAGGGTTCCAGTTGCTGTGTCCACCCCTGCTGGAACAGAAGACTCCCGACTGGGATACCATCGCTCCCCAGCCCAGCCCCGGGAACCAGTTGCCCACCCACGCCTGCCTCGGGGGTCACCATGTCGGGGCAAACACCATCTGAGACCACTGGCGACCCCCAGCCAGAGAGGCAGAGGGCCACCAGCTTCAGTGTGAAGAAAGTTAGTGTCCTGGTGGAGTATGTCCTGGGGCATTTTGATGCCCTCTTCGGAACATCATGCACCAACAAGGAAGGACGACGTAGTGGTTGCCATCAACATGGAGGGGGTGTCAACCCGCAACATCAAGCACGTCAAGAAGCGCTGGGAGGACTTCAGGTCCAGGACCCTCTACAAGGCCCGGCACCTCACGGAGGGCGGCTGGGTCAGCATGAGTGACATCCAGATGAGGGTCCTGGAACGCGTATGCCCAGTGCTCCACGACCAGATCCTTCAGAGGAAGACCCGTCTGGAGTTGAGCGTTAAGTGGCCAAGCATTGGTGTGTGAGACAGGACATGTTGCAGTGTACTGGTGGTCTGATACTTGCCTGTATGTGTGACATAGGCCATGTATGGATGTGTGTGTGCTGGAACATCATGGTCATGCACGTGAGACTAGTAATGTGTGAACCACATGGTTGGTGCATGTGTTACAATGCAAGATGGGGAGCTGTATGCCAAATGCACACATGAAAGCATGCCAGTGACTGTTATTGGACATGGAGGGGGTGTGAGGGATGGGTGCTGCTGTCATGTACATGTATGGTGCACATGTGTGAGTGTCTGAGTAGTGTGTGTGTGACTTTGAAACGCCATGGATGCATGACACATGTCCGTGATGATGTGTACATTCACTCATGCAATGCGGTCACCATTGTATGCACTGTCTATCCACTGTGTCGGTAGTGTACAAACCATGATGCATGACCCTCCGGTGATGGGTGTGCATGGGATCTGTGTGAGCCATGATGCATGTGAGTTTGAAGGCAACATTTTGATTAATAGAGGCCCTTGTACATGGATGCTGATGATGATTGCAGGCGCTGTGCCTGTTTCTGCATGTGTGTTGGGTGCATTCACCCATGTGTCGTGGAGGGCCAGGATGGAAGTGACGTTTGACACTGCCACTCATGTGTTATTGCTTCCTGTCTAGGGGAATATTGTACTGTACCCTGATGCTTGTGTTCTATGTCTTCCTCTACGCAGCGTCAAGTGAAGAAGAGGGCGGAGACGGCGCTGTGGAGCCAAGTGGCGGGTATGCCTTCACCGGGCGGAGACGCAAGGCCCAGCCACCCTCCCAGGACTTGCCATCATCCGGGAGAGAGGGGGCTGGTGCCGCGTCTGCCACTCCGGCTGTGGCGGAAGGGCCGAGTGAGCCCCCACAGTGGCTTGCAATGGCGGAAGACGGTGTGGAGACATCCAGGTTGGTGGTCTCCACAGAGGAGGAGGAGCCCGCTACTGAGCCGTACATGGGGCCTTTTGGGGGTAGTACCACTGGTGCAAGTGGTGCAGTCCAGGGCCAGGGTCAGGAGGCAGCACAGGTCACCGCGGAGGGGCCTGTGCATGTCGCTGTCCTTGATCCTGTTACTGCACCACCATGCACCAGCAGGGATGCCCTGTCCCAGGCCTGTCAGCAGGTAGGGGAGAGTGCCATGTCATCTGCCTCTCCACTACCTGTGGACGAGGGGTCCCATGAACGTATGGGCTCCGTCCTGATTGGTGTTGCGTTGCGCAGGCGTGACATTCGTGATGATGTGTATTCTTCCTGGGCGGAGAACGCACGCCATCACAAACAGCAGCGTTGCGATGTGGCACTGTTGGGAGGGGCCCTGGTTGCTGGGTTCCTACATGTGACGTGCACTCTGGCAGACCTCTCCTCCTCTGCGGAGACTATGCGCCAGTCGTTCTCTCTACCGTCTTCCAGCCCAGATTCCACCAGGGCCCCCTGTGGACCTGGCCTGACCAATACAGCCAGCTTGGTGGAAATCCCATCCCTGCCACAGTCGGGAGTCGGCGGTCCAGCAGGGGTGGACACCACAACTGGAGACCAGCTGATGGAGGATGTGCAGGCATCATCGGACAAGGCACATGGACAGCAGCAGCAGCAGCAGCAGGAGCAGGCTCTAGGTGGGAGCAATGATGGCTCAGGGCCATCGGCATCAGGGAGGCAGGCACCGGCCAGAGGGCAGGAGGACCCTGGAATGGTTGTGTCTTCCGTGTGGCTGCGGTTGGGCCAGCCTATAGGTGCGGAGCAGCGGCGGGCAGAAGAGGCGAGGCTCACCATGGTCAGGGCGGAGTTCTCCATGTCTCGTGCGTTGAGGCGGGCAGAGTGCCTCGAGGCGACTCGCAGGGAGTTGGAACAGGCCATGAGTGCTTCTCTGCGAGACCTCAGGGCGAGGACAGAGCCCCGCCTCCAGCAAATAGACATGGAGTTCGATGAAGCCCTGGCCGAAAACATCACTGAGTGAGCCGCAGAACTTGCCCGTCGCCATTGTAAATAGTTTATAGTGTTAGGTTTCATATTTTTTTTTTGGGGGGGCTTTTGGACTATGCACCACACTTTTGTATATAGTTTTTTGTTAGGTAGGTTATTAGATAGCTTTCATTTGTTTCGTTGGGCTCATGGACCCTTGAAAATTGGATTGTACATAAATGGACGTTGGATTTATTTGGACATTTTGATTTCATTTCACCATGTATCAATGGATTTACCTTTTTGCGTTTCATTTGGATTTGCTTTGGTGGACCTTTCTTTTGGATTACTTGGGTTTTTTGAGGATTTTTTTTTATTATTTGGTCATGCATTTCATTTCATGTTTGCCATTATTTTATGCTTTAAGTACTTTCAATTGTTTTTCATGTTAATACATTTTTATCTTTTACTTCAATGTGTGGGATTCCTTCATTGGGTTCATGCATGTTGACATGTGGGTTTACTCAATCAATGACAACCTGTGTATGTTTGTGTGTGTGACGGACATGTGTTGATGTACATAGTTGACTTTTGGTTTGTGTCATGAGATGGGCATGTCACTGCTGGGTTTGTGAGTGGGCAGGGGGACATGAGTGGGGGCGTGCTGGCAGGTGACCCTCACTGCTGGGGGTGGGGGTGCAGGGGGACTAGAGTGGGGACCTGCTGGCAGGTGACCCTCACTGCTGGGGGGTGGGGGTGCTGGGGGACATGAGTGGGACATGAGTGGGGGCCTGCTGGCAGGTGACCCTCACTGCTGGGGTTGGGGGTGCAAGGGGACATGAGTGTGGGCCTGCTGGCAGGTGACCCTCAATCCTGGGGGGTGGGGGTGCTCGGGGACCTGAGTGGAACATGAGCGGGGGCCTGCTGGCAGGTGACCCTCACTGCTGGGGTTGGGGGTGCAAGGAGACATGAGTGTGGGCCTGCTGGAAGGTGACCCTCACTGCTGGGGGGTGGGGGTGCTGGGTGACATGATTGGGGCCTGTTGGCAGGTGACCCTCACTGCTGGGGGTGGGGGTGCTGGGGGACAGGAGTGGGACATGAGTGGGGGCCTGCTGGCAGGTGACCCTCACTGCTGGGGGGTGGGGGCGCTCGGGGACATGAGTGGGGGCCTGCTGGCAGGTGACCCTCACTGCTGGGGATGGGGGTGCAAGGGGACATGAGTGGGGGCCTGCTGGCAGGTGACCCTCACTGCTGGGGGGTGGGGGTGCTGGGGGACATGAGTGGGGGCCTGCTGGCAGGTGACCCTCACTGCTGGGGGTGGGGGTGCTGGGGGACATGAGTGGGGGCCTGCTGGCAGGTGACCCTCACTGCTGGCTATGTGGGTGCTGGGGGACATGAGTGGGGGCCTGCTGGCAGGTGACCCTCACTGCTGGGGGGTGGGGGTGCTGGGGGACATGAGTGGGTGCCTGCTGGCAGGTTACCCTAACTGCTGGGGGGTGGGGGTGCTGGCAGACATGAGTGGGGGCCTGCTGGCAGGTGACCCTCACTGCTGGGGGGTGGGGGTGTTGGGGGACATGAGTAGGACATGAGTGGGGGCCTGCTGGCAGGTGACCCTCACTGCAGGGGGGTGGGGGGGTGATGGACATGAGTGGGGGCCTGCTGGCAGGTGACCCTCGCTGCTGGGGGTGGGGTGCAAGGGGACATGAGTGGGGGCCTGCTGGCAGGTGACCCTCACTGCTGGGGTGTGTGGCTGCTGGGGGACATGAGTGGGGGCCTGCTGGCAGGTGACCCTCACTGCTGAGGGTGCGGGTGCAGGGGGGCATGAGTGGGGGCCTGCTGGCAGGTGACCCTCACTGCTGGGGGTGGGGGTGCTGGGGGACATGAGTGGGACATGAGTGGGGGCCTGCTGACAGGTGACCCTCACTGCTGGGGGTGGGGGTGCTCGGAGACATGAGTGGGACATGAGTGGGGGCCTGCTGGCAGGTGACCCTCACTGCTGGGGGTGGGGGTGCTGGGGGACATGAGTTGGTGATCACTAGTGCAAGGTGACATGTGGCCTGGCTGGGGGCATGCCCATGGTGGATGGACTGCCTCCGGAACATGACCAGGGGTGCTGGGTAGTCCCCTGTGGTGTGGTTTGCCTGCAGTGTCCGTGGAGGGGGTAGAGGGCACACCAGTGAGAACCCACACTGCCAATTGACGTGTGGGACTCCCCACGCACCCTCCTGGATACACGAACACCGCTCTGACAGCAAAAGCACGTGTGTAACTTCCCCCGTACCACGTTATACACGTACCCCGCTCGCACAGGGCCAATCGCATGTGAAACTTCCCATGCACCCCAGTAATCCACGTACCCTGCACGCACAGGGCCTGCCGTGTGTGAAACTTCCCGTGCACCCCCCAAATCCATGTGCCCCACACGCACAGGGCCAATCGCGTGTGAAACTTCCCACGCACCTCAGTAATCCACGTACCCCGCTTGCACAGGGCCAATCCCGTGTGAAACTTCCCATGCATCCCAGTAATCCACGTACCCCGCACACACAGGGCCAATCGTGTGTGAAACTTCCCGCGCACCCCAGTAATCCATGTACCCTGCTCACACAGGCCCAATCGCATGTGAAGCTTCCCGCGCACCCCAGTAATCCAAGTAGCCCACACGCACAGTGCCTGCCACGTGTGAAACTTTCCGGGCACCCCCCAGATCCATGTACCCCGCACGCACAGGGCCAATCGCATGTGAAACTTCCCGCGCACCCCAGTAATCCACGTAGCCCGCACACACACACAGGGCCAATCGCATGTGAAACTTCCCGCACACCCCAGTAATCCATGTACCCCGCTCGCACAGGCCCAATCGCATGTGAACCTTCCTGTGCACCTCAGTAATCCATGTACCCCGCACGCACAGGCCCAATCGTGTGTGAAACTTCCCGCGCACCGCAGTAATCCATGTACCCCGCTCGTGCAGTCCCAATTGCATGTGACACTACCCGCGCAGCGGGGTACGTGTATTCAGAGGGGTGTGCGGGGAGTTTTACAGGCGTTGTCATGGTTGTGAGCCTGTGCGTCATGTACAGGATTTGTGCGCTGTATATGGTGCACGGGGAGGGGTTGGGGGCGTAACTGGCGCTGCTGCAGGGTCACTGCGCCACTCTGCGCCACGGCTGGTTTTGGATGTTAAAATCCAGGAATTCGCTGTGCGCGGAAATGAATTTTAGCGAACGTGGCTGGCGCAAAAAGTCGCATGCGCAGACTGTGCGCCAGCCATGTGCTCCACTTGTTCACTGAATTCTATGAATTACCCCCATTGCAGCAATAAATGACTGGACTTCTGTGAGAACAAGGCTAGTGGGGAGCTGGCAGGAAGTGTAAATGTCTTGGGATCTCTGTGCAAGGTGCTGGGGAAGGGAGAGCTGAGATTACAGGGGGATGATTTTTAGGCCTAGTAAAAATATGGTGTCTCCGCCAATGCAAAATGGTGTCGGTTCTCTGGCCTGTGAGCAGCGCTATCCGTATAAGTCTCTATGTTCTATCATAATGTGACCTGCCATGGGGGTGGGTGTCTCTCCCCCCTTGGCCTGCATGTGATCTACTTACCGTGGGAAAGGCTAGGGGGGTTGGGATAGGACCATCTCCTACCCAACATTCCCCCCTTTCATTGCTCTTAAAGTAATAAATACCCTCCTTCAGTATTTCTACGTTCCTCAGCCTGTTTCACTGCTTCGTCCGATGCAGGAGTACCTTTAATGGGCATCCATGCTTTACACACACTTCTCAAACTTTCCCCACATCGTGCGTATACTTCAGGAGTACATGTCATGTAAATACATCCCCCATTCCCACCCAGGTCAACCCACACCTCCTTATAATTTTCAAGATCTAGGGGCTGTTTGATAGTAGTGTGGTAATAGTTATCTACCTCAACCCCTATGTGGTATATTGCCATCATGCGGTGTTTGGGCTCATCATTTTCACCTGTTTGCACCTGAGCTTCCCTAGTATCATGGAGCACTTTGTTGTTAACACTCGTATTGCCGATAGTCACCATCATCATTGCACTATTCGGTACCGAATTTGTGCAGCACCTGAGGCCTAGCTGGCACACACAGAAGATTAGCAGGAGGAACACAATAATGGGTACCAGCATCTTCATGATTGTTGCAAGCCACGAGGGTACCGGGCTGAATGCCATACTGAGCCAGTCATTTTCTTGCACTTCTTCTTTCTCCTTTTTAAGTTAAGTTCATGTACTGCTTTGATCACTTGTGATAGTGTCCCGTTTTCAGTGTCTGAAGAAGGTACGAATGTGCAATGTGAACTCCCAATTTTCTTGCAAACACCACCTTCCATAGCAATGAGAAGGTCCAACACATAGAGATTCTGCATCGTCATTACTCAGAGGGCTCACAGTTCTATGTTGATGACGCTGAAGCCCTCCTCAGTATCGTTTGCCAGCTGAATGAGCTCCCATCCCACTATCTGCAGCCATTTTGTGTTCGCTCTTGTTTGGACACTGGACATGAGTGATGCACAAAATTTCTCTGCTGAGTTTAAGAGTTTATACTCATCAGGGGTCTGTGAAAGGAGGTTGGAGGACTTTTGAGACAGGTAGTTGGAGGCACGCTTCTTCTGGAACAGGTGTTTATGCCCCTATTCTTCAGGGAATATGTGAAAGATGGGGGTTCAGTTGGTCGAGGTGCCCTTGGTCATTGTTGGGGCATCGCTCCCCCCTTTACAATCTCTTCCGATATCACCAGCAGTGCACAGTGCAGTGTTGCAAGCATACAGTAGCCCCTCCATGTTGGTGGGAGGTGCAAGTAAGCCTGTTTGCCGCACACCCAATAATAGTCCATTAGGGATGATGAGGGTTCTGTTGCAACGTGTGTTAGAACCCATAGACACGTTTCCTTCCCCATAGAAACAAAGTTTGTAATTCTCTTCTTGCCGGACTTTGATCGTTTTTTTCGATGGCTGTGGCCCATTTCAGTTTGGTGATTGGTCCATATTTGTGCACATGTCTTGTCCATCCATTCCAGCCTTTGATCTGACACGCCACGCAGTCCTTCAGTCTTGCACATGTATGTTGACTCTTGTTTTCCTCAAAGCATGTGCCCTCTATTGCCAAGATGGGTTCTTTGAAACACATTGGACCTTGTGATCCCTCTTTGTAAATGTTTTCGTCCAGCAGGAGGAGATGCAATCTTACTGTGCGTGCCTGGATGGAGCTTTTTATCCTGCATAGTGAAAGGTGGATGAGACATTGGGATTCTACTAAGGGGGCTTCTTGAGGCACTAAAACCTTGGGCATCCCAGAGGCACGCAGTATTAAGGAACACACATAGCAACTGCCATTGGTCATTCATTTTCCTGTTGTCCTCATATCAGAAAACCAACTGTTAGACTGCAAAGGATGACAGAGGTCATCAACAGTGTTTAATCTTAACCCATGGTAGGCATTGTATCTGTTTTGACATGCCTGCCTTCGCTTTATTCTATTATGCAAAAAGAGATTGTCTTTTCCCTGTTAACCCTTTACACAGTTTATCAGTGGTACATAGTGATCATTGATTATTTGTGGGTTGCTGACTATACATTGGGAAAATACCAGTATGCACATTTGCATTAGTATCTGTGATTTCTTGTTGGTGCACCATAGTAGGAGAGGAGGGACTTCATCTCACATTGGACACTTGGGTGTGGAATACATTATATATTTCACTAAGCGTTGAGGTAGGTACTTCATCAGGTTGTGAGGTAGCTTGTGAAACTGCAAACATGGTTGGGGTGGTGACTTCACAGTTAATGCACTAGATGTGTTTTCTGTTCCGTTATCCATAAATAAGTCAATTTCCGGGGTCACTTTGGTCCCATTCTTATACAGAGTTATTAAATGTAGGGATATATTGCTGCCTCCCTTCCATATTACCCCCCCCCTTCTTTTATATGGGGCCCCAGATAAAAGATGCTGCCCAATATGTTCCTAGAACCAACATAGTGATGATGAATCCTATAGCAATAGAATTAAGGCCACAATCATAGCTGTGTGAGCGTTTGGCACTTATTCTATTCCTACTGCTATCTGACTTAATATCATTCATATTTAGTGGCATCAGCTCCAACATCGTTGCACCTATAAAAAAGGCTAAAACGGGGTTGGCATTGATAAAGGGGGAGGAGACATGAGGGGGAAAGAAGAATGTGAGATAGGAGCAAGGAAAGGACGTCAGTGGAAATGGAGAGAACAAGAGAGAGAGCGAGAGAGTATCTATTATATCCAATACATATACATTTTTTGACACTTCATGTTACTTTTCATATTTACATAGTCACATTGTCTTTCTTCTACCCAGTAACCTTTTCAAGGTACTGTAGCATTTCTCTCATTGCTGTCCAGTGTTTCTGGTGCTACACTGTCATGTGCCTTTCTGACGTCTGAGAGGTCTGAGAAGTTGATCCAGTAGCGTAATACCTTTACTTTTACAGCCTGGAGGTACAGTAGATCACCTCTTAAGGTCCATGAAATCTTGGGGAGTTCCATTTACTCACAAAACTCCATACATAAACTAATTTGTCAGGCATCAGGGGTTGTGCCGGGATGTCTGCTGCTGCAGTTGTTGTGTCTGTATCATTTTCTATTGTAAATGATGGTGCAATTTGTTTTGCAATACTTTGTACTGCCTGTGTGAGCTGGGTGAGATATTCCTTAAACTCTTCCCCTAGGACAGTTGCCATCCTGTGCGCATAAGACATTCTTCTTACTGGTGACAATGGCATTTGCATGCGTCAACCAGTTACTATTTTGTGGGGGGACAGGTGGTGGTCCTTGCTGAGTTGTGTGCGCATTTGAAAAAGGGCAAGAGGCAAGCAGTACACCCAGTCCTTTTTTAGGGAACGGCACAGTTTTGATAATCTACTCCTAAGAAGACTCTGTTTGCTTGTGGATGGTAAATTGAGCACATTTAGTGTTTTATTCCTAGCAATGACATCACTTCTTTGAATAGGTCATTTACAAAATGCGTACCATTGTCAGATTGTATGACATCGCATACCCCCCATCAGGGGAACACCTCTCTGACAAGGAACCTGGTGGCACATTTTGCATCCAGGTGGGCACATGGACCTGATTATACCCATCTTGAAAAGGGACACACCACCACAATCAAATACCTGGCTCCATTACATCACTCTCCCATGTCTGTGAAATCAATATGCAGCTCACAGAAAGGTCCTACAGGACGGGGTAATGTCCCCCTGAATATTCAGAGAGTCATCCCCAAACTAAATACATGGCATGTCGCACATTCAATCACCATTTTATTGAGGTACTCTTGGAGGTTTAGGATAAACAAATCTTCCTGAAGATCGGCAGCAATGTGCTGTTTGGAAGTATGTGCTGGAAATAGCAATTGTTCAAATGCCATGCACAACAGTTCTACTTTCCTGCTTATGTTTTGTCTCCACAATAGATCAGTAGGTGACTGTGTGCACCCTTGTTTGGTCCACAACTCTTGCTCTGTCTGTCAAACTCTCTTCTGTAACTCTATGATCTGGGCAATAGGTAATGAGTTACAGCTCTCTTCTTTGGATTCTTCTTGTTTACTTACCAATATGCATTCTGCGCTCATTGGTATGGGTAGATATGCTGCTTCTTTGGCAGCCGCATCCGCGGCTGCATTCCCTAGAGATATCTCATCATCATTATGGGTTTGGACTGGTGCATTTGCCACATTTTAATTCCCCTGTACTGTCTTAGTGTTCCAAAGTTGTGGAAGTCCAGCCTCTTTAGTTTCTACCTTGAAGGGTGACGGGCTGATGAGACTCTTGATTGTTTTTGCCCATCGATACGTGATTAGCGGATGATCTTTAATATGTGGGGCTAGATCTGAATCTGACTTCCGAATGTACCAGTTTTTTGTTAATATGTGTCTCAATGTTTTTGTTTGAGAACTCTATGTTGTGATAAAGCTCACTCGATTTTTGTCAGGCCTCTTTGGTGATT
This sequence comes from Ambystoma mexicanum, assembly GCF_040938575.1. Taxonomy (NCBI): domain Eukaryota; kingdom Metazoa; phylum Chordata; class Amphibia; order Caudata; family Ambystomatidae; genus Ambystoma; species Ambystoma mexicanum. The sequence goes on along the minus strand of NC_090941.1, from coordinate 820,925,773 downwards.
TTGGTTTTGAAACGGGAAGATCTTCTCGAGTACATAGAAATGTTTTGGCATATGTTTTTTGGAGAGTGGTCCTTGAGTAACCTCTTGCTTGAAATTTAAGTAAATTGCTTTTGGCACGTTTTTCAAATTCTGATTTTTGTGTACAGTTTCTTTTGATCCTCAAAAGTTCACTAAAAGGGATATTGTTAATGACATGAGTTGGATGATTACTTGCAACATGTAATATGCTATTTCCAGCCATCGGTTTGATGAACAGAGTAGTTTGAATTTTATCTTGCTCCACATCGAGCTCCAAATCTAGAAAGCTCCATTTGTAGGTACTGTTGTGTAATGTAAATTTCAAATTGTAGTCATTGTTGTTGAGATATTGAAAATAGTGTGTTAATTAAATTTTGTCTCCTTTCCAGATAATGAGAATGTCATTGATGTATTGACCCTAGTATATTATTTGGTTTGTAGTGGTGAAACAGGGATGTTGCCATGCAAAGTGGAGTTCATAATGGCCCATATACAGGTTTGCATACAAGGGGGCAAATTTAGCACCCATGGCAGTCCCATGTTTTTGTCAGAAAATGTGCTGGTCAAAAGTAAAAATATTATTGTTAAGTGTGAAGTGCAATATTTCAATGAGCATCGAGTTTTGAGAATGGTAAGAAACTGAGCAGGATTTCAGAAAATAGTGGATAATGTCTATGCCTTTACTGTGGAGAATACGTGTGCACAATGATGATACATCCAGAGTGGCCAGTTTAAAATCTGTTTCCAAATTGATGTTTTCTAACTGTTGAATGACATGTTTAGTGTCTTTAAAAAAGATGCTAGTCCCGAGGCTAGAGGCTGTAAATGGTAATCAATGTATTCTGAGATGGGCTCAGTAAGGGATCCAATGCCATTGATAATTGTTCTGTAGTTTGGAAAGATGTCGAATTGTTTATGGATCTTAGGGATGAAATGAATTGTGGCCATAATAGGAAATGGGGTATGCATGTGAAGAGGAAGTGTCAAGTATCGTCCCCACTCCAGTTGCCCACCTCCCATTACCTGTTGAATTCACACCAAAGTATGTGATGTATGAAGAACAGTTGAATCAGCTAGAGCAGCATATGGGCTCTGCCCAGTACCTATCAGGATGATAGCACCTGTTAATATACCGACACCTAAGAAAACCTGGACTGTAAGGTATCCATTAAAAAAGCCATACCTACATTCTAAACAATATGACAGTTGTTTGAATAAAATACCTGAAGAAACAAAGAAGATAATGAAGGAAAATGAATGGTGACATAATAAGAAATCATACTGATGCACATATAGAAGGTATTATAACCTGAGAATACTGACAAGAGATGAAATACCATGGACAAGTGACATCTTGAGCCTAAGGTGAAGAAATTGATGTCAATATGAAGACACTTATACCACATACATGATGAAGATATTTAGCTAGTTTAAACATGCACAGATGCAAGTAACTGCCAGAGGCAAAGAGATCGTGAAGCTTGCTTATGCTTTTTAGTTGATAGATTGTGTCAAGCACCAACCTTCTCAAGCATATACCTCAAGAAGCACTTTATGTAGATGTAAGTCCCCTATGCATATGAGCAGAATTGAACAAACGTTACTAAATGCCTCAGATGTAGTGTGTTGCAGCAAGAAAATCGGGAATGAAGAGAGAACAAAACTCAGCTAAAGGATGACCATGCCAAGAAGCCAAGGTATTGTCTGACTGAAATAGGCCGGTATTGGATACAATTAAGGAGAGAAAAGAGGATCCTGTTCAGAAAGGTCAAGATAAGCCACAGAAGTCAGAAGACTGGTAGAATTAAATCAAATATACGAAAAGACACGAAGAAAAGCCGATTTCACAGTGTCCAGTCACGTGACAGAGGCAGGCTGGAAGGGTGAAACTTTTACACCTATGCATGGATCCCCGCCATGCCCATACCCCTTGAAAGTTCTTAGAGTACAGAACAGACACAAGGCGAAACTACAAAGCAGTAATTGACACATGACCACTGAGGTGATGATTGATTGTAGCATAATTGTTGGAAAGCTGGAGTGCAGACGAGCTTCTCTGCACCTGGATGCTCTTTCTGCGTGCTGCTAGACATAGGTGGAAAAGTATGAGTGGGGTTGATGCCAACCCAATCATAGTGGACCATGAAATCTAGGGTCCTATAGTGAGTAGAGACAATGGGACGTCATACTTTTAGTGATGTTCATAGTGGTCATTTTGAAGGGAGGACTTAGTTGCATCACCTGACATTTATTATCCAATCCCCTCTCGCCGTTACCATATACAGATATAGTACCTATGTTAAGTTACCTTCCTATAACCAATCATGCTGCATGTAAGGTTTTTTAAGATTGCAATGTAGGATAACGTTAGTACGTGCACAGGTTGTACGCGAGCAATGACTCGTTTTTGCTGTAAATATTGTGTTTTTTCTAAAAGTAAAGAGAGCGAGAAGATCGAGCTGTTGCTGATGTTCGTTGTACTCCCTGTTTTATGAACTTGTCATTAAACGGACTCCCTTTGCCAAACTATTGAGTTGTCTTATTTATTTGATGCATGAGTATGAATCTGCATCCCCATCTATCTCAAGGGTACTGCTACTCATCTTAAAGGGCTGTTTGGAGATCATCCAGTTCACTTGGTAGCAGAGATTAGATGGTTAGATTAGATAAAGGTACACATCAACCATCGACATAAGTAACTTCGAGTTCTCGGCAATATCACAGGTCCTTTGCCATCTAGCTGATAGAACGAGAAGCTCCCTGTAGATAGTGGATAGATTAATTAAAACACCCTGCAGGTTAGGTGTGATGAGTTCCTTGCTTTCCCCCAAAAACCTCTCCCACTTCTACGAGTAGCGGATCGAACGAGCAGCATGGTGAGGCGGTAACGAAGGCAGTGATACCGAGCCTCCGTAGATGAAAGACATGCAAACGGTGAGTAAAAAAGACTGAATGTTTTGGCAAAGCATGCATGCATAGAAAACAAGTAAAGGGAAGGTAACGGAGGGAGGCGGGATAAAATATAACATCAGAATACGAGTGCAATATATATATAAGGGGAATGAAATTGACTTGAGTGTGGCCGAGCAATATAAAGAGTTATCGTGAGTGTGGCCGCGATAAGAGTATATGCCCATCACCTAGATTTTAAAGAACACTAGCAGAAGCCCTTATTTAAAGTCCTGTTAATAGCATGACGTACAAGACCCGATCGAATAAAGACGATCTGAAAGAGATAGGCTTGAATTCCATGTCAGAATAAACAAAGGGGTAAGATACGTCTGAGAGAGCAGTTGGCATAAGGTTCATGTAGCTGGCCAGAGCTTGTCTGTTTGTTTGATGTGTTTAAGTAAGCACATTACGTCATCATCGAAAACTATTTTTTTGTGAAAAAAGAGCATTACAATTGCATGGTTGTAAATGAAAATTGTTGAATGACATGGATTGATGGTTGTTTTTTAGCAAGAGTAAAGTAAAAAATATTGTTGACATAACGGGATTCGAGCTTGCGACGATTGGTGCTCGCTCATATTGTTGATCATTGAGATGCAGTTGTAATAAAGTGTAAAGTTAAAAAATAAGCAAGTATTATATGAAGAAGGGATAAACAAGTTAAGCATGGAAAATATCACTCAGTTAGTACACATGTGCAAACAGTTGCTGAAACACGCACCTAAGCTTAAACAGTTCAGTGCGTATTTGGTTAAAGGGACCGTGGACAAAATGTTTATGCCATGGCTGCAAGGCGGATCGCATTCCAAAATGGTCCTGCAGCACATGACGACATATTTACATGCCACATACACTGGCAAAAAGTTAGACAAGCGCCTGGCTAGTTGAGAACTTTGGAAGATGTACCAGGAAGAAAGAGAGGAGGAGCCGCCGTTAGATTGGATATTGAATATATGCAAAGAGGGGGGAGAAGAGCCTTCGGCGCCACCCGCCCCATCTGAAATGAAAAATGAAGATAGTAACGACAAAGGATTGTACCCACTGAGGGAACTTAAAGCAGCAACGGGCTATAGCAACCCATCATATGAGTCACCTACGCAAAGTAGTGACGAAAGCCCAGAACAAGACAACGAAAGAAATATTACCTCCAAAGTCCCGAGGGACAAGGAGAGCTGCGAAAAGGAAAAAGGTTATCAAACACAAGCAAGTACATCTCTAGGTACAGGAAGAGAGGTAAAGAGATGGAAAGGAGATGAGGATAGAACTGATGAGATGGCATTCATACAAAACGAATGGATGGGAGGTCAGATTTTATTGAAACTCAATGGTGAAGGCATTGAGGACATAAGACAAAAGGGAGAACGAGATGAACCAAAAAGAATGGATAAGGAAAATGCAGGATGATTGAGGGATGAAGGAGCGAGAAAAAAGGATAGGCAGAAATGAGAGCAGTTAAACCATGATGAATAGGCTAGAAAACAGGAAAATGCGGAAGAACAATGAAAATGTGACAATACGTAAAGAACAGCTGATGATCAGGACAGAATAGAACAAAGGAGAATAGAAGAAGAAGAGCAAAAGATACAGGAGAAGAGAATAAAAAGACTGAAAGATGAAAAAATTCAAAGGGCAAATGAGATACTAGGAAAAAAGAGGAAGACAGGGTTATAGAGGAAGCGAAACAACGTAGAGAATTTGATGATGACATAGAGTGCAAGCGAAGACAGAGAACATGTGATCTCGAATATCTGGAAAGGGAGGTTAGAAAGCCCAATCCACTGATAGAATGGGAAGATATAGAAGAATTCTTTCCTGAGTATGAATCCGACCCAAGCACGTCTAGAATAATTCTAGAAGATGACTTCGACAGCAGAAGCGTCGGAGAGACAATCAATAGAATATATAATGAGATGGGACTAGAAAAAGTACCAGTTGTACGATACTGAGGACGCTTCACGTAGCAGCAGACATAGAGAGCTGCCGTAAAATCAGCTAACACTAAATAGAAATGAGGAAGATGAGAGAAGCTGCAAGATTTGGGCACAGGCAATATCAGACGAAGAAAGAGAAGCCTGTGAAAGAGAAGAAAGATAAGAAAGTGAAGAGAGAGACACAGAGCAAGGTCACGAGAAACGTTTCTCTAGGGGAAAGGGAATAAGATGGTTCGATTCAACTGTGTCCACATCTAAAGTGCCAGAGTCCGTGACACAGTCAGATCATAACACAGTCAGACCGGCACAAAGGACTGCCACACGGTCAGAAGGGGGTGTCTCCCCCACCATACATAAGCACGTTAAGGACATTGCCAGGCAGATGGTGATGTGGGAATATTACCCCTGTGGTAGACAGACAAATGACGAGAGAAGAAAAGGAGTTAAGTGCATCACAGTTTCCCTTATTAGAGAAGGGAGTGACACAGCCACAGTTTATACCATGGCCACAAATGGACAGAGAGAATCTAAAAACAAGCTTGCAATGTTGACATCTGGAGCTGAGAAATGGATACATGAGTTAGAAAAAATGATGGGAGGATATACGTTGGCTGTATGAGATATCAAGGGTCTTTTGATCACCGTATTTGGTGATAGAGCTGACGATGTTTGGACATGAGCAGGTTACCATGGGGTGTGACTACAGTCAATACTGCACATGACGGAGCGCCGTTTAACAATTGCAGAACCACGGTATGGAAAGCACTTCGAGTGCTTTACGCGGACACTTCTGACATGGGAGCTATGATGACAGGTAAGATGAAAGCAGATGATCCGTGGATTTACATTCAGAATTTCCAAGATGCATGGGTGCTGGAACTCGTGGATCTTGGGGGAAATCTCTACCTGGGTTCTACCGTATATTATTTCATGGGCTGCCAGAACAGGTACAGAAGCAGCTCAAAAAGTTGGTAGGAATCGAAGCTAAGCAATGGTCTGAAATACAACTGACCATTGCGCATTATTGCAGGCTGCTGCAAGAGAAAAATCGCAAGAAGAATGACGATAGAAAAGGCGAAGAAGCATAATTAGTGCAGAAAAAATTGTTGAAGTATGGCATTGAAGGGTCAATGTTAACTAGTACAGATGGATCCAATGCGCAATAGGTTAATAACCAAAGACAGTTTGATCAAAGCAATAATGGATTTAGCCCAAGAGGAAGAGTCTACCGAGGAAGGGAATGGCAAAATAATCAGGAAGGTTTTCAGAATATGGAAATCAGAGTATGCAAAATTAGCAAATGATCAGACCACCGCCAACGTGTTGGACGTGTGGGATGACAGGGCATCTAGCGCGTATGTGCAGAAGTCAAGTGATGGTGCAAAATGACCAATTTACAAGAGGGGGGATGAGGAATCCACCTGAGTTCTCGCAGTATGGGGGAGATGGAGTTGCGCAGAATCAAACTGTACAGCAGCAAGCCCCGAGAGTGAAGCAAAGCTTACAGCCACAACAGACTGTGACCAATTTCCCGAAAGGGCAGTCTCAACAGTCTCTGATGCAACTTCTACAGACTACAGGCATAGGACAGGTATTGAATTCTAGAACAGGAAATGCCACGAGTGATGTAGGAAATCCATTCACTAACTGTGGGACAAAATTGTACATGGACTAGGACACCTCACTTGGAGACCTGATGTGTTCCATCCTATCAGTGACACCAAACCCTCACGAAGAACCAAGGGTAGATGTCACTATAGTGGATAAAGATTATTCGTACCTAGTAGACACGGGTGCGACATGCTCATGTATATGGGAAGGCAAGTTTTCTTTATCTGGCGATGCCATGAATACCCAAAGTTTTACAGGATCCTCAAGCCGCATTCCTTTCACAAAAGAACTTCCAGTTTCTACAGGAGAATGTGACATGAAAGTCCCACTATTATATTCAAGACAGACGGCTGTCAATATATTGGCACGGGATTTGATGACAACGCTAAATATGACAGTCTCGTTCACTGAGGAAGGCATAGTGTGTTCAACTCCAGGAATGCATTATTTAAACGTGTGTGAAATGATTAGAGCATACGCAGGACAAATGGCTATGAGAGCTATTTCACTAGAACCTGAGATATTCGCATATGGAGTGCGCATATTAATGTCATGGCTACCAGGCCTTGCAGACAGAACAATGAGAACACCAGATGAGTTTCTGTACCTATGCATGAGGAAAAGGGACAAGTGTTTCCCCTGACACCGAGGAGAGATGGCTTTGCTTGATGGCTGTGATGATGAAGGCAGACAATGGTGCGATATAATTGCCACTGGGAAAAGGTTACAGACACGATTCCATTCAGTTATTGACTATACTAGCTGATAAAGGATACAAAGTTGACTCAGAGAAGTTACAGTATTGTCAACAAGGGGTGTTGTACATAGGCCAATTGATTTCACATGAGCGAAAAAAGGTTACTTCTGCAAGAGCTGAAGCTATTTTGAAGAACAGCTAAGCCACACACGGTAAAACAAATGCAAAGTTTTCTAGGATTATGTAATTATGTCAGGGGGTTGGGTCTTTGATTACAGCTCTTTTACCAGGCCCATATTACAAGCCTTAACAAAAGCACAGGCAACGAAAGAAAAAATCGTGTGGACCAAGGCCATGGAGGAAGGGTTTGATGAACTAAAAAAGGCCATTTGCATGGCACCAGTTTGAGGGATTCCCGATTATGCAGAGGAATTCTACCTGTTTTCACACACATATGGTACTGTTATGACAGCAGTCCTTACACAGAAAACCATGTTGGGGTACAAGCCCCTGGCATACTACAGTAGAATTTTAGACCCAGTAATGGGAGGTCATTTCCCGTGCGTACAAAGTTTGGCTGCCACCATATTCGCCACAGAGAAAGCTACAACCGTTGTAATGGGGTGCCCAATTACGCTATTTGTTGAGCATGCATTATTCGCCATTTTAGAGAAACCAAAAGGAACATTGACATCACAAAGAGCTTCTGCTTGTGAAGTGGTCATATCAAATCCAGTGATTAAAATAATGTGATGCAGAATAGTGAACCCAGCTATGTTTATAGCAGATCCAGTTACTGAAGGAGAGCCAATACATGGTTGCGCAAAATATAAAGAATTCTATGATGAGATCCCTAGAGTAAAAGAAAATCCATTGGCAGCAGGAGAAATCATCTTCATTGACGGTTATTCTAAGATTGATCAAAAAGACAGACAAATATATACAGGTGTCGCTGTGGTAAAGCACACAGCAAATGGGGAATTTCGGTACTTATTAGTGCATGTTTACCCTCTCATTATTCAGCAGAGGCTGCAGAATTATTGGCGTTGATACTCATGCTTGAGAATCATGCAGACCAGGCTGTAACAGCATACAGTGACTCTGCCTATGTGACATCGACAGTGCCCGCAGGCTTAGTGTGCTGGAAAAGGAGGGGCTACCTCTGAACGGATGGCACGCCAGTGCAGCATTCAGCCTTATTGGACATGCTCATTAAGGCACTACAACTCCCAGTGGGCATAGCAGTCGTGAAATGCGCAGTCCGCACGAAAGGGACAGATTTGATCTCACGAGGAAATCAAGCAGCAGACACTGAAGCCAAGCGTGTGGCAACTGAAGATGAAATAAGGATTGATGTGCATGAGAAAATTAGTGTTGTAAGAAGTGAGCCGGAAGGCTACAGTAACATGTCAAATACACAGTTAATGGAGCTCTAAGGCGAGGCACCGCAGGAAGAAAAGAACCTATGGAAGCACATATGGTGTTCTTTAAACCCCTCTGAGGCTTTATGGTGTCAGAACAGCACTTGTAAACCACTAAGGCCTATAACCCTACTGAAAATAGCACTGGAACAGTTACACTATCCAGCGCATATAACAAAAGAGAATCTACCAGCAACCATTGCCGAAGACTAGTTTGTACCAAACCTAGCAGAGCATGTTGCATTTTTTATGGTAAATTGCATAATCTGTCAGAAATGTATGGCTCGGCATGCACTACGTGTGCTCAGAGGAGTCATCCCAAGGCCTAATGGTCCTTTTCAGCACTTGCACATCGACTATGTTAAAATGATTCACGGATGTAGTACAAGTACCGGTATCTAATTGTTGTGGTGTGTCCATTCTCTAGATGGATAGAAGCAGCTCCATGCACACACCCATACTCTACCTGTGTGGCCAGATTCTTGGTGAGGGTGGTATTTCCCAGATGGGGAGTTTGTGAAGTAATGAGGTCAGATAACCATCCTCATTTTGTTAATGCAGTATATGAACAGATTCGCTTGTTGCTTGGTATAAAGCACACATTTTTGTTGTAGTAGCATGCGCAAAGGAATGGGATATGCGAGAAACTCAACAGCTTGTTAAAAGAAAGGATAGCCAAGTTGAAGCTTACTCTGAAGAAACAATGGTTCCACTGCCTTCCACTGGCATTGTATGCACTCAGTAACCAGCCTGGTTCTGATCACCATCTTACGCCACATGAAATTGCGATGGGCAGAAGAAAGCAGACACCTTTAATGATGTGAACTAGAGCTAGATGTGATGCTCAGCCAACAAGTTCTAGGATTAGAAATTCAAAACTACCTGAACTGTATGACTTCCAGTTTCTCTGTAATTTCAGGACAGCTTCAGCAACGACAAGGAGGGTGTAGGACAGTACAAAACTCAGAAGCAGATACTACAGCTTACAAGGTTCTGGAGTTACGTGTACCTCAACTATACCCTGGGGATACTGTGTTAGTTCGGAATCATACAAGGAAAAGGTAGGACGAGCCTAGGTTCCACAGACCTTTCATTGTAGAGGGTGTTGCGCCATCTGCAGTTAAGCTACAGGGAAGAAAGCATGGATCTTCCTTGGAGATATAAAGCCGTATATCGGAGAGACCCCTCTGCCCGTACCCTAACCCGAAGAGACTACAGACAACGGGGAAGAACCACAACAGACGAGATCCATGACGAGGAAGAAGCATAACCAGTCAAGTGAAAAAAACAAGGAAACCTTTGTGATAAGGTTGTGGCCCAGTTATGAGACATTTCCTTTGAGCAAAATAAAGGAAAAAAGGACACAAATACGAACACTCTGTGCATCCTAGTTGCAGAGTAGAAGAAGAATTGCATTTATTGAGCCACAAGTATATTGTTGACTTTGGACTGAGGCACTACTAAAGCTTTGATAAGAAAAGCTATGGCAAATCTTTATCGAGGATATATAAACTGGAAAATAATACAATATATTGGGTCCTTCCACCCAGAGTCTTTGTTTGGACTTACTTATGGTGTCACACAATAGTGAGCTAACTAGGCACATACTGGCCTATTTCAAATTGGTATTGAGGTCCTATCCATCACTGGTGGGGAGACTTAAAAGCGTAACATAATGTATTCAAGATCCTGATAATGAAAAAGCAATAAGAAGACTGCCCACAGTGATTGCAGAACAGTTTCTTTTACTTCCAGAGTACAGCGAGGACAAGGCAAATGTCCCTATCACCAGAGAATCATAGACTGGCAAATGCAGTATTATTTCATTTAATTGAAGACTTTCCAGACCTTGTTGGGAGACATTCCAATGTTGATGTATTCACATTCATCGTGATCCAGCCAACACTACTACTTGAGTATGCTTCTACATAGCATAACAATACAGGTTGCACTTTCTTCTCATCAAAATCACAGAAGAGTGTAGAGACTTTCATTGGAGGGACAGATCGTGGAAGTATTGACAAAAAATACACTTTTGCTGACAGGGAAGTAACATGTCATCTGGAGTGAAGGAGATTTAAGGAATAGACTGTGAACTAGTCTATATGGAACACGTATTGTAGACTTACCGAGGTCATTGTTCATTATTGGGACATTACATTGCAAACAGAACTGTTTCCAGAGACAAGAGACAGTCCGTTATCCAGAATCAGAGGACAACTCGTCCAGAACTATTGATCCGTGAAGCAGAGACGGCAGAATACAGAAAAAGTGATAATGAACTAGTTTTTGCTTCCTTAGATGATCGAGATGGGAAGCCAGAGCTGCAGCATTGTTCTCCCTCAGGAGGAGAGACATTCAAATTGCCCAAGAAACACATGCTGTAAGATAACCTATCGATGCATTGTTTATGCATGCATTATATTCATAATCGTATTACTGTCATTAACGATCAGAAATGTATTAGTTGCACAAAGTATTGTTCCTTTGCACCCACCTGAGAATGCACACGTGATACCCACAAGAGCACCCAGACCTTATATAGTCATTCCTGTTCCAAGAAAAAATGACAGAGTGACTGAGCTTGAAATGGATGTGGTAAGCAATGACACACACACAACACTTGTTTTAGCAAATGAATTGAAAAGCCGTTCACAGGGTCAGAAAAGTAAACCCGATAAGGGATTGATGAAAGTTTCACCCAGAAAAAAAATGCCTGCAGATACACCTGATCCAGTGACAAAAAGCCCAAGTACAAATCCCACAAGACAATCAAGTGCAGGGATGATAGCATAATCAATATGGCCGTTTATAAACAGGGCCAGAAAGAGACAGAGGGATAAAGAAAGACTTACTGAACATTCTTCTACTCAGAGAACCCCAATGGATGTGCCTGAGAATCTGCCAGCCAGAGGAAGTTATACTGATGTGTTCAGAGATGTGGTTATAGCAAACTACAAAAAGACTTTGAGAATTAAAAGAAGCACACAAGATGACAATAATGAACTAAATGATTACCTGAATAGCACAGCACACTTGGGAAACAACATATGGTACCAACATATGAAGGATGTTGGAAGACAAACTTCGGATGAGGAATGCTTTGCATGTGCACTTCTGCCCTACAGCATGGGAAAATCAAACATCTTTGTAGCTATCAAGATAGATGTGCAGATAGCACACTGTCTGTCACATATATCAATGTGCAAAAGCAGAGGTCAGTTCATGAGAAGTGATGCTTCTCTAAAATGGGCGACTGAAAAAACAGATCCATAAGAAGATGATTATGTCCAGGACATCAAAACAAGAAACAATGGCAAAACAAAGAATATTATGATAAGATACGGAAAAACTGGAATAAAAGGAGCAGAGATCAGAAGAGAAGTGAACAAAAAATTGAAAACTACAGGAAAGACGTCAGAAGAATCTTGCAGATGGAAGAACAGAGGTCAAATGCAAATCTGGGGAACGGTGCTTTCACCAGACGGATGGGAGAAAGGAGGGATCTGCAGAGCATGGGTAGTAATCGGTTGTTACCAGGCTACCATTGACATAGTGCAAAATGGATGCAAGCCATTATGGCCAAAGCTTGCTAAATTGCTGACATGGGTCGAGGACAGAGAAGGACCCTTGCAGATAATACCATTGGAGAGCCCAACATTCGGTTTCAGAAATAAAGGCACAATAAAAATCAGAGAGAATCGCAATTGTAGTGGAGTCTTTGACGTTCCAGGAATGGTGCATGGTACTGCAGTGATCATGGATCACTATTGGGCATGTGGATCCCAGGCATACATGAGATTCCCCAAAAATTTGGGAAATTTATTTCTCTGCAAAATCCATAGAAGCTTTCAATGCTATCCCATACAAACACAGGTTGTTCAGCCTGACCTCATCAGTGTTTATGGTGATCCTGATGCCAAGAATTCAGGTTGGAGCAAATACTAAATGGTTGCAGATAACCAGATGGGAGTTACTGCAAACCATCAACACGACCATAAAAGGAATCAATGCAATCAGAGAAGAGTTGCGAGCGATCATACTGATGACATTCCAGAACAGGTATGTCTTAGACATGATCACAGATATGAATGGAGGTGTTTGTGCAAACATTGGAGAATCATGTTGCACATTTATACCTTCACACGATGACAAGAATGGCAGAAGCCATAGATATGCTGAGAAAACTACAGAATCAGATGATCGATGAAGCTGATGAAGTTGATGATGACAGTTGGTTTGGAGCACTGTTTTCATAGATTCCACAATGGATGGCAGATGCATTCAAGTTCTTAGGAGCCCTGTTGGTTATGATATTACTTGGATTCTGCGTGATCATGATTGATGTTGAGTCAGGATGCAAGCCCAAAGACATAACTGATGAAGAAATAAGAGACTTTGGGCCTCATTACACGGAACGCTGTAAGGGTTTACCGGTACTGGTAAGGGCAACGGTACCGGTAAACCCTTACCACCCTACTACGAGGTCCCTTTGCCAGACCCGACCTCAATGGCTGGTTTTAGCAGCCGTTAAGTAATTTCCCGCAAAGGGACCTTGGTGCTAATTACGCTACCGCAATTTGCGGTACCATAATTAGCTCCTTCCCCATTCCCATTGAGCCATATGGGGGCAAAAATGGGAATGGGGAAGTACCTTGGTAAATGGGGAATTACCACCCCCACTCACCTTGGAGTAGGGCGGTTATTCCGCCATCCACCAACGCGGACACGGTAAAATACTGGCGGCAACCATGGCGCTAATAGTGCCATGGTTACCGCATAGCGTGTAATGAGGCCCTTTGTGAAGACAAGCATTTATGCACCAGAGGGAACCAAGTTCCTGTATCCAAGAAATCATAGAAAATATGTGGGAAGATGGATCTATTGCAGTCCAAGTGGAGAATGCCAACTGATGACATGGAATAAGGATGAGCACGTGAGAACAGCAGGATGCTTGAAAGGAGTAATAAAGATAGGGACCCCAAGGAAGCCTTAAGATCAAAATGTCTGGATCCAGAAGATGAAATATAAGTGAAGGATGAAGAAAAAGTGGATACAAAGAAAGAAGTAAGAGTGGTTGATGAATCGCTCAGAGGGGGGAGTGAAGAGGAAGTGTCAAGTATCATTCCCACTCCAGTTGCCCCCCTCCCATTACCTGTTGAGTTCACACCAAAGTATGTAACGTATGAAGAACAGTTGAATCAGCAAAGAGCAGCATATGGGCTTTGCCCAGTACCTATTAGGATGACAGCACCTGTTAATATACCGACACCTAAGAAAACCTGGAATGTAAGGTATCCATTAAAAAAGCCATGCCTACATTCTAAACAATATGACGATTGTTTGAATAAAATACCTCAAGAAACAAAGAAGATAATGAAGGAAGATGAATGGTGATGTCATGAGAAATCAGACTGACGCACATGTAGAAGATATAATGACCTGAGAATACTGACAAGAGACGAAATACCATGGATAAGTGACATCTTGAGCCTAAGGTGAAGAAATTGATGTCAAGATGAAGAAACTTATGCCACATACATGATGAAGATATTTAGTTAATTTAAATGTGTACAGATGCAAGTAACTGCAAGAGGCAAAGAGATTGTGAAGCTTGCTTATGCTTTTTAGTTGACAGATTGCAGCAAGCACCAACGTTTACAAGTATATACCTCAAAAAGCACTTTATGTATAGATATAAGTCCACTACACATATGAGCAGAATTGACCAAATGTTACTTAAGGCCTCAGGGGGAGTGTGTCGCAGCAAGAAAATCAAGAATCAAGACAGAAGAAAACTCAGCTAAAGGATGACCATGCCAAGAAGCCAAGGTCTTGTCTGACTGGAATAGGCAGACATTGGATACAATTAAGTAAAGAAGAGAACAGGGGATCCTGTTCAGAAAGGTCAAGATAAGCCACAGACGTCAGAAGACTGGTAGAATTAAATCAAATATAACCGAAAAGACACGAAGAAAAGACGATTTCACGCTGTCCAGTCACGTGACAGAGGCAGGCTCGAAGGGTTAATCTTTCACACCTACGCATGGATCCCCGCCATGCCCATACTCCTTGAAAGTTCTCAGAGTACAGAACAGAAACAAGGCCAAACTACAAAGCAGTAATTGACACATGACCACTGAGGTGATGATTGATTGTAGCATAATTGGTGGGAAGCTGGAGTGCAGACAAACTTCTCTGCACCTGGATGTTCTTCCTGTGTGCTGCTAGACGAAGGTGGAAAAGTATGACTGGGGTTGATGCCAACCCAGTCATAGTGGACCATGTAATCTTGGGTCCTGTACTGAGTAGAGCCAATGGGACGTCATACTTTTGGTGATGTTCATAGTGGCCATTTTGAAGGGAGGGCTTAGTTGCCCCACCTGACATTTATTATCCAATCCCCTCTCCCCGTTACCAAACACAGATATAGTACCTATGTCAAGTTACCTTCCTATAACCAATCACGTTGCATGTTAGGTTTTAAGATTGCCACGTAGGATGACGTTAGTACTTTTGCAGGTTGCACGTCATCAATGACAAGTTTTTGCTATAAATATTGTGTTTTTTCTAAAAGTAAAGAGAGCGAGAAGATTGAACAGTTGCTGATGTTCATTGTACTCCCCGTTTTATGAACTTGTCATTAAACAAACTCCCTTTGCCAAACTATTGAGCTGTCTTAATTATTTGATGCATGAGTATGAATATGCATCCCCATCTATCTCATGGGTGCTGCTACTCATCTTAAAGTGCTGTTTGGACATCATCCAGTTCACATAAAATTGTATTCATCTTCAGATAGTAGTCCCGGATCTAGCCAACGTTTGCTCATTATGTGCCAGTCTTCTAAAAGTTTCTTGAGTGGATTGGTATTCAGTTTTTCATAGCATTGTTCATTGCTAAATTGTTGGTATGTTGCGGCTACATAATCTTTGGGGTTCATGAGTACAATCTTACCCCCTTTGTCAGCCATCTTCGTAATTATAGATGTATTTGTTCTAAGCTCCATTATTGCTTGTCTCACCTTAAATGTCAAATTATTTCTAAATTTTGGGGAGTACCCTTTTAAATAGAGTTCTCCTAGATTGTGTGTGGTAGTTTTAAAAAGGTATCAATTACATTGTCTTGCGCAAGGTGTGGAATGAATTGAGACTTTGATTTGTAAGGGGTTTCTTCTGTCAAACCCATCTCAATATTGAGTTCCTTCGTAAAAGTAGTGAGAGTATGTATATCTTCCTAAATTCAGAAGATGAAATGTATCTTCAGAATGTTGTTCCATGAGTTTTGCTGGAAACTGTGTATTGATATTGTCTTTAGGTTTGGTAAATTTAGAAACATATTTCTTTAATTTGAGTTTTCTACAAACTTTGTATAGATCCAAATTAGTAGTGAAATAATCGAGGGACCTTGAAGGGCAAAATGACAATCCTTTGTTTAATTCTAAATGCAGATCTTTTGAAACCTGATAACTTGAAAGGTTGATTACTAAGTTTTCTTGCATTGGAGATTTGTTGATCTTGTTTGCATTCCTTGTGTATTTTGAACGCGATTTGGAGAGACTGCCCCTGCCCCTTCTGTTTTTGAGCTGCTTTCCTTTGTATTTTGCTGTTGGGTACGTGGACAGGTGTTCTAGCGTTTCCTTGTCAAAAGACCCTTGCTCCGGCCAAGCATGTGATAGTCCCTCCCACTTCGTCTCTGTCACCCATTGGCTGTGGTGTTTTTTAATTCACTCACTATACAGGGGGAGATGCTTGCAAATATGGGATAGTGGAGTGTATATCCCCATGACTGAGGAACTTTTGCTTTTTGTATACTGTTCCGCCAACACATGTAGGCCCGCATCTTCCCCTCGGCCTCTTGCTATATCTGAGGCCTTTTATCCAATACAGGTAATACTGTCTTATAACCTCTATCTTTAACACCACAATATACTTATACAATTACATGCAGATAACATAGAACACATTAAAACCCAACAAAAACAGACCAAGAACAATGAACAAAAAACATATACTGCATCCCTCTTTTTTAGAGCATAATCACTTCCTCACTTACTCATCATTCACATCACCTCTGCCCCTCCTGGGCCTTCCTCCACATATTATGAAAACACTGAAATTTTGAAGCTAAAATAACAAGCTACAATAATAACCATTACTTATTCCCAAGCTCTCTAATTATATGGGGCTCCTACTTTTATCTCCATATTTTATTCTGCGCTCTGGTCAGGACGGTGCACTGCAGCCCCACCTTCCATCCCCTTTCGGAGCTAGGTTCCTGTATCTCCTCTGTATTTTCTCCTTATTTCTCTAATAAAAAAAAACATAATGCCCATAAAAAGGGAAAGCGCTTCACTTCAAATAATCACACAATTCACTCACACTCAACCCTTGCATATTCCCTTCAATCATACCACTCTATATTCCCCACATCCCAAAATGTGTTTTGCCTTGCAATTTATACTCACGTGCCTGTGTCTTCCAAGAGCCTCCATTCTCAGTCTATCCACAATGTCTGGACCTCTCCCTGGGGCCGCACTCGGCTCAGGGAGCAGTGGGGTATTCGCAAAGCCGGAACCCACAAGATCCTTTTTCCTCTGCATACACGTTTTTGGGGACTGGTCAGCCATAGGTGGTGGCGGCCTTGCTGGATCTCACTGCAGGTACGGGGGTCTCGAGGAGATCATGCTAAGGGGTCACCAAATGAAGGTGGGCACCTAAACACGCATCCTCACAATATGCAAAAATTAAAGATACCACACCCTGTCAAGGAATGAGATCAAGAGATAATTTGCAAGGATAACAAACTTGATATAAAATAAAGTATGCATGCCAAGAACTCTTCTGGCCGAGAGCACTCTGCCAAAACCTGCACGGGTAGCACATTATAAGGAAAAAAACACGTCATTACTGACATCATCATATAATGTACAAAATAACAGTGCGGATTGGAGGGGCCATATAGCACAGCCTGTTCTATAGGGGATGCCATGCTGCTGCTTCCCAGTCAATCTGGTGGCATGTGGGTCAGCTATGCTCATCTCTGCAGTGAAGGTCAGGACAAATGTAACACATCTCTAAATGTCTAAGCTAAACAACAGGAACTGATAATACGAGAATAACGATGAACATGAAACCCTTGCATGAATAGGGGTACTTAGAGAAAATGAGTTAGCGTTTTTGGCATTCCGACCTCTACATTAAGGGCTTCATTGATACTGGGGTCCCGCTCCCAGGTGTCTCCCCCTGGGGGTTTGATCTACTATTTATGTTCCCTGATGCCTCATGATATGAACAGAAGTATGTTAGCTTGGGGAGAATATACTTCTGCACAAGATTAAGTCTATGGTGGATGTGGGTTCTGTAATGGTCAGTGTGAGGGGGTCAGATGTGTATCAACATGAAAGAGAGTGGGGGGTCAGACTGGTGGGCCCTGGCCTGGCAGGGTGGGGGTTGAGAGGGCATGGGCAGTTTAGTTGAGATGGATGGTCACTTGTGCTGGGGCCTGCTGCGGTCTCACGCTCTGCAGAGAGCACATTCTGTGGAAGTGATATTGCAACAATAAATGACTCGACTTCTGAGAGAACAAGGCTTGTGCGGGGCTTGTAGGGGGTGGCGATGCATTAGGCTCTCTGTTCCATGTGCTGGGGAAGGGAGAGCTGAGTTTACAGAGGGATGATTTTTAAGCCTAGTAAAAAGATGGTGTCTGCGCCAATGCAAAATGGCATTGGTTCTTGGGCCTGTGAGCAGAGCTACCCATATAAGTCTCTATGTTCTATCATAAGGGGACATGCCATGGGGGTGGGTGTCTCTCCCTCCTTGGCCTGCACTTGATCTACCTACAGCGGGAAATGCTAGGGGTGTTGGGATAGGACCATCTCCTACCCAACACACTTCTCAAAAAAGAAAACACAGACCTGAATGCATGCTTTTGCAAATATGTCTGTCTCTTATTTTTTTCAGTGTGCCCTAGATAATCCTTGCCACTGACCATGACCACCTAGGAACCGCATTGGGCACCAGGGACTGGCAAAATTTGGTGGGGTTTTGTCACGAGCCGGCAACTTTGGAGGGGTGGTCCCAACATTTTTAGATGGCTTATAACTTTGGTGCGATTTGACAAATCTGCACAAATATTTTCAAATACATTATAGACCCACCTTTGAATGTGTGTGCAAAATTTAAATGGATTTTGTCAAGTGGGTGCTAATTTTGCATTTTGACACTTCTCAAAAAATAAAACACACACCTGAAAGCATGCTTTTGCAAATATGTCTTTTATCTTTTGAAAAGTGTCAAAATGTCATGTAGGTAAAACACAGTGGGCCTCATTACGCGGTAGGAGGTAGCCATGGTGCTATTAGCACCATGGCTACCCCCTTACTGCATTCCGGGTCCGGGTTCCCAAAATAGGGACTTACCGGGTCATTCCAACCTTGGAGTACCCGGTAAATCCCCATTCCGGGAACCATTCCCCATTCCCATTCGAGCCCCCATAAGGCTCAATGGGAATGGGGATGGAGCTAATAACGGTACCATAATTTGCGGTACTGTTATTAGCTCTGTAGTCCCTTAATGGGTCCCACCCATAACGCCTGGTAAAACCAGGCGTTCAGGAAGGGACCTGCTAAGGGCCCTCGGAATAGGGTGGTAAGGGATTACCTGCACCGGTGACCTTACTGGTGCCGGTAATCCCTTACCACCTAGCTCCTAATGAGGCCCATTGTCATATAACATTGGAGAATGAGGCATTTGGCCACTGGCTATGGCCTCCTGGGAACAGAAATTGGCCACCAGGGACCAGCTATGTGGTAACAAATTTAAAATCGGGATTGGCTTGAATGGGGAAAACAATTCTGTCCATGGCAATGGGATTGTCTATTCAGATTTGCTTGTGGGGGCCTGTGGCATGGCGGAAGCCCATTCCCCATGTATTGCGGACCATGGCCATGTCTGGAAATCATGGGCACTGGCTATTGGTCACTATGGGGCTATAGTGGACACTGGACCAGGATGCAGGGTAAGTGCAGTGGAAAATGGGTTTGGTTTGGTGGGGCTGAGGTCATGGTCGAGTCTCCTACCCTAGGTAATTCCACCATGACTTGCAGCCCCAGCATGCACTGCTGAAAATAAAACACATCAGTATGCATTCAAAAAATATGTTTGTTAATGGAGACTTATTGTCCTTTCATATATGTTACAAGAGGAATTATTAATAACTCATGTACAGTGCTGTAACATCATGAAACATATCCGCTTATAAAAATCATTGAAATATTTTTTGTTAAAGCGACTATATATATGTATATATTCAGTGAAAAAGCTTTGTTAAAGGGATGTTATGGTTAAGTTGCATGGATAAAAACCTATGAAATTCAGTCAAAAACATTGTTAAAGGGATGTTATGGTTACACGTAAAACCGAACCCACCCCAGAAATGTGCCATTTATGGTAAGCTAAGCAACTATAATTCACACCACCACCATGCACTGCTAAGACTAACATCCAGGACATCACACAATGTGATTGATGACATTAATGATGACATCAGATATCTAGGCCACTTATTTTTGTTCACTGACATTTCTAGGCCAGGTTGTTCAATGACAGTCAGAATATGAAAATTCAAAAGGTGCTATATATCTAGACGTTAACCTTGTTGTATGTTCGTAAAGTACTTTCCATAGGGTTTGGTCTCAGCTCACATACACGGGGCAATAAGCAAGTCTCAAACACACAATTCATATGTATACATGGGATGTTGTTTCTTTCTTCTTTACTTTAGTTTCCCTGTATGTGCCTATGATTTGTATGCATTGTGGGTCTTCATACGTATTTATTGTACTAACAAAAGTGTGTAGTAAGTCTTGAATTGTTAGCTATTTATTCCATGTTTAACATTACTCAAAACTCTGATAAGGTAGCATTAATCATTTTACTATCCAAAATTACCAGATCAAAAATATTGTACTTTGATGGTGCCTGCTGCAGCCATTGCCTATGTGTATGTATGATACGTTTCCTGTATTAACAACAGCACGACAATATAATGTTTTGTTTAGATTATTACATTCTTTAATACATTAAGTAGTTCATGATAGGTCTCCCGATCACCCCTGACATTTTGTTACCACCATTATAAACACAACCTCTTGTAGGGACTTTTTATAAAAATTCATTTCATATGTGATGTCATCAATGACATTTGTGATGTCATCGTTGATGTCCTGGGTGTTAGTCTAAGCAGTGCACGGTGGTGTTGCGAGTTATGGTTGCTTAGCTTACCATAACTGGCAAGATTCTGAGATTTTTCAGTTTTACTTGTAACCATAAAGTCCCTTTAACCATGTTTTTTCACTGAGTGTCATAGGTTTTTATGAGTGAACATGTTTCATGATGTTACATCAATGTATACAAGTTATTAATATTTCCTCTTTTAACATATTTGAAAGAACTGTAAACCTCCTTTAGCAAACATATTTTTTGCAACGCATACTGATATATGTTGTTATCATCAGCACATGCTAGGGATGCAAGTCATGTTATATTATGTTATTTGGCATTTATATAACACTCTATATATCATTGGTATGACCTCAAAGCGCTGATAGGTTGAACGCCCTCGGGGACTGCAGTCAAGGTCAGTGGAGAGAGAAAGTGTTGCAAGGTGCGTGGGAGCATCAGTTATGTGTGCAGCTGATGTAATTGCCAGATGGTAGCTGCATCCTAGCGATAGGTGGAGAAAATATCAGTTGAATGTTTGCAGTCTGTTTGGTGGACACCCAGACTGGGTTCTGGCTGAGTTAGGCCTGTAGGATGCTTATGTGAACAGCTAGGCCGGAATGTCATGGGATAGCTGTGTTGTATTATAGTGATGAGGTGTTCATGGGGTAGTGATCATATGTAAACAGCTAGGCTGAATTGATCAGGGTGTAGCTGCATTCTGATTGTGTGATGGTGTAGAGTAGAAAGTAAGCGTAAAGCTATGGGATAGGAGTGTTTGCACAATCCTGGCTAGGTCTTGCGCAGGCCAATGTTCACAATTTTAACCAGGCTAGGCATTACCAACATTCACAAATTCCACCTTGGTCCGGCGCGGGCTAATGTTCACAGTGCCAACATTCACAATTCCATCTGGGTCTGGCGCAGGTTAATGTTCACAATTCTAGCTAGGTTAGTCATTACTAACATTCACAATTCTGTCTGGGTCCGGCACAGGCTAATGTTCACAATTCTAGTCAGGCTAGACATTCCCAAAATTCGTAATTCTGTCTGGGTCCGGCGCAGGCTGTTGTTCACAATTCTAACTAGGTGTGACATTGCCAACATGCACAATCCTATCTAGAAGTGCCGCAGGCCAACGTTCACAATTCTAACCAAGTGTGGTACTTCTCAACATTCACAATCCTATCTAGGTGCGACGCAAGCTAATGTTCACAGTTCTAACTAAATGCAGCACTTGCTATCATGTAGAATTCTGTCCGGGTCTGGCGCAGGCCGAATGTTCACAGTTCTCTCTATATGTTGGACTAGTTAACATTCAAAGTCCTATCTAGATGTTGTAAAGGAGGTCCCAAACATGACCTGCACCCCTGCCCTCATTCCGAACTGCCACGAGGGTGCGCACCAAGGTTTGTGACGTATGAAGAGCAAATGAACCAACAGAGAGCTGCGCTGGGACTCTGCCCAGTGTATATTAGACAATCCATACCTGTTGAAGCCCCATAACCAGACAACCCTGGGCAGCACAGTACTCTATCAGACAGCCATACCAACCAATGACACGAAATGAGGAATACCTACACACGATCCACGAAGAGACCCCAAAAGCCATAATGGAAGGCCAGTGGAAATGACAAGGGCCTGAATAGACGTGGAGGAGCAAAAGAAGCTATTAAAGACAAACACGCCAGTGCAAGTAGCTACGAAAATAATTGTAATGGACACAGAGAAGAGACAATGTTAAAACGTAAGAAAAATGGTGCTACGAGACAAGATGGAAGCAACCACCATGAGTTAACGTGTGTAAGTAGGCTTGAAATGCAAGACGCTAAGAAATCGATACTGCTTGCAATGCTTAGTAGAAGATAGAAGCGGCAAACGCCAACCACATATTTACCTCAACAAAGCACATTGTACAAGTGCGACTCCATTTTGTAAAAGCAGAAATGTACCCAGGTGGCCAGAGGCCTGACAGACCAAGTTTTGAAACCCAGCTAAAGGCAGGAGAGGGAGCGGAATCGAAACTCTGCAAAAGCGGCTCAGGCTTAGGAAATCGAGGTCAGCCAGATAAAGGGAGGAGAACATGAGCTCACAGGACTTCAACTTCAGAGCATACCAGCCTGCACATGCAAGGTCAAGACAAAAGAGGCCCCAGGCAGGTGGCTGAGCCGAAGCAGACTTAAATACAATAAAAGCTAGAAACTGAAGCAGATTCACGGTGAACAGACACGTGACCAACCAGGCGTGAAGAGGTACCACCGCCTGATGTCATCCAGTCATGCTGCTAATTAAATTGGGGATTTATGTCTAGGGGTGTAACCTGCCCGATCACGATGGACCATGTAATCTAGGGTCCTATAGACACTATAACCAATGAGACGTCGTACTCATAGTGACGTCAATCATGTGTGTTGTAGAGGGATGGGCGTAGACGCCCACCCGATAAGAGTTATCCAATCGCATACCCTATTATCATATACAGATATAGCACCTATACGTTAGTTACCTTTCCTGACCAATTATGTTGCACGATGATTTTTTTAGAAAGTAGACGTCAATGATGGCGAGAATCAGCTATAAAAGTTACTGTCTGAATGAAGAACTTGGAAGTCGGAACGAGACCGGTGATCGCACTACAGCTGATTCCCATTTTTCCCTGTTTGATGTATGCATCATTAAACGGACTTCCCTTTGCCAAACTACTGAGTCCTTGTTATTGAGTTGTGTTGGAGTAAGTGAATCCTGCACCCCCTGTCCTCACATGGTGCAGCTATATTGTCTTTCAAGTCCTTGAGGGTGAGTGCTGACCAATGGGCCCGTCAGCAATTTCCTCTCCTCGAGAACTGTTGGTAGCGTGAGGATGGTTTCAGCCATCGATTATTGATAATCGATTGATATAGTATAAGACGCCCTTAGACCAAAGGCATGAAGTAACTCTGGGCCTTCGGTGAGATCGCGAGTCCTTTCACCATTCCGGCTGAGTAGGCTGCCCCGTGGACAATGATAGTGTAATATTCAAAAAATCTGCAGTGGGTCTGAAGGAACCCGCTTTTCCAAGCATAACCCTTCTCACTCCCACGGGGAGCGGATCGGACGAAAACTTTAAAAGCAGGAAGAGGAAGGGCGGTGATCCTGAAGCCCCAGAGAGGAAATGATGCAATTGGTAAGTGAAGCAATAAACTTGTTACTTTGGCAAATGCCATATAAACACTAGAGCCAGTAAGGGATACCTGGAGGGCACCTGAGAGAAAAACTGTAAAATATCAGGGGGGCACCTGAAATTAAAAACATAAGGGATACCGGGAGGGCACGCGAGAGAAAAACTGTAAAATATCAGGGGGGCACCTGAAATTAAAAACGTAAGGGATACCGGTAGGGCACATGAGAGAAAAACTGTAAAATATCAGGGGGCACCTGAAATTAAAAACGTAAGGGATACCGGTAGAGCACGTGAGAGAAAAACTGTAAAATATCAGGGGGCACCTGAAATTAAAAACGTAAGGGATACCGGGGGGGAACCCGAGAGAAAACTGTAAAATTCGCCTTGTTCCTGAACTTTAAAGAGTGGTTAGAAGGAAAGTGAACCCAGAGCCCACAGAGGGGGGACGATTAGGCTGCGATTACGTTTAAAGACGGACTTGTAGGGGTTTGTTCAAATCCCATGGTGGGGTAGTAATTAGAAGGCAGCTATACGTATAACCAGCTGGCATTCGTCTAGTCTGTCAAGCATCTGTCTTATATGTTCTGTGTATGATGAATGTGAAATTGCTGTGTTATTGATTAATTGCAATGCATTTTTGCTTTACGCGATTCTGTAACTAAGAGGGAATCGCCACTGGATTGATGAGTTTGAGAAAACTGTTGGTATAAAAATTGGCAGAAAAGTTGGATTGGAGCTTGCGTATGTGGTGCTCGCTCATAATAGTGAAAAGTTTAAAGACTGTGTGAACACTGTTGGAGACAAAATTAAGAATGGAAGAAGTTACCCTGCTTGCACACCTATGCAAGCAGTTGCCAAAACATGCAGCAAAGCTGAAGAAATATAGCCAGGAGTGGGGTAAGGGCACCGCAAATAAAATGTTTATGCTGTGGCCCCAGAACGGGTCATTGTCTAAGGCTGTTTTGCAGCACATGACCACCTTCCTACACGCCACATATAGCGGTAAAAAGCTCGAGAAGCGTCTTGCTGTTCTTGAGCTTTGGAAAATGTTTGAGCAAGCGAAGGAGGAAGAACCACCCGCAGATTGGATATTAAATGTATGTACAGAGGGGGGTGAGACGCTACCGCGCTACCTTCCCCGCCTGAGCCAGTGATCGAAGGGAGTAAATCAGAGGGTCTTTACCCACTAAGAGAACTTAAGGCAGCCACAGGTTATAGCAACCCTGCATATGAGTCACCTACATGCAGTAGTGATGAGACGAAAGGGAAGGAACAGGAAATCGATTTGGCCTCTGTGGGTCCAAGGGACAAGGAGAGATACGGAGATGAGGGAAGAACAGATCAGGCACAAATGAGTGCACCGATCGATAGAGGGAGAGAGGGAAAGAAGCGGAAAGTAAACAATGAGTTAACATTTGCAAAGGACGAATGGATGGGAGGGCAGATACTATTGATATTAGATGGAAAAGGAAGTGATGATACAAGGCCGAGTGAATGGTCTGAAGAGGCGCAAAGAAATGAAAGGGAGAAAGAAGAGGATGTGAGAGACGAAAGGGCAAGAAGAGGCGCAAAGAAATGAAAGGGAGAAAGAAGAGGATGTGAGAGACGAAAGGGCAAGAAAGAAGGATAGGTTGAGGCGAGAACAACTATATCGCGAAGAGCAAGATGTATCGCTCAGTCGCACGCAATATACTGCCAATGAAAAATACAGGCAGAACATGCTAAAGTTAGAGGAAGAAAGGAGAGTGCATGAAAGAAAGGTAAAGAAGCGAGAAGACGAGGAAAGTAGAAGGGCAAGAGAACGTAGAAACGAATGATGAGGGAAGTAGATAAGGCTAGAGAAGAAGCAAAGAAGCGAAAAGAAATATATGAAGAAGCAGAACGTAAGTGCAGACAAAGGGCGCGAGATCTAGAATCTTTGCAAAAGGGAGTTAAAATATCCAATCCTGTTGTAGACTGGGAAGACATAGAAGAATTCTTCCCTGCAAATGATGCAGTGCCTGGTACAAGCGGGACAAATATTGACGATGACTTTGACACCAGAAGCATCGGGGAGACGATTGATAAAATATATGATGAGATGGGGCTAGAATTAAAATCTTAAGGGGGAAGGGAAGATGAGCGCTTAGAGAGCACTTAGCTATATGACACGGATGATGTAACCCGAAGTAGTGGGAGCAGGGGACTGTCCCTGGACAGGCTAGAGATTGGGCAGAATGAAGATGATGTAAGAAGTTGTGCAAACTGGGAATATTCAGAGTCTGACTCTGGTGGGGAAACGGAGGAGGTGCCGCATGATGTTGTGAGACGGCGTGAAAAGCGGCTCCCAGGGGACCGAGAAGTGTGATTGTCAGATGTTGGCAGGGCCACAAGTAGGACACCAAAGTCCACTGGACAGTCCAGCCGACATGTAGAAACACCCCACGGTCAGAGGGGGCGTCAGCACCCGCCTATGCGGATAGGTTAAGGGCATTGCCAGGTAGGCGGAAAGGCGAGAACACCGCCCCGACGAGAGACCAAGGAGGTATTGGAACGGAAAAGGAGGATTGCGTGCTCCAATTCCCACTGCTAGAAAAGGGAGGAGCAAGACCGCTATATATTCCATGGCCACACATGGACCGAGAGAACCTTAAAAATAAGCTTCCAATGCTGACTTCGGGAGCCGGAAAGTGGATGCATGGGTTAGAGAAAATGACAGGCGGTATCACCCTAGCTATAGGGGACATTAAGGGTCTCTTAATTGCTATACTCGGTGAAAGAGCAGACGACGTGTGGAAAAGGACAGGCTACCCTAGGGTAACCATAACTAACACCTCTCATGACGGAGCACGATTTAATAATTGTAGAGCAGCAGTATGGAAAGGGCTGTGTATGCTGTATCCAGACACATCTGATATGGGAGCTATAATGACACGAAAAATGAAAGAGTCAGAGAATCCATTACTTTATATGTTAATGTTAATGTTAAAGGTCATTTGTACCGTGCACTATCACCACCGGAGTGGTCCCCTGGCGCTCTGGTGGCTCTGAAAGAGGGTGGAGGGTGGGTTAGTGGGTGGAGGCTGGAAAAGTGCAAGATTGCAGTGATGTGCTGCTGGCAGCCTCAGCCCGGTGGTTCTGTCGGCTGGGCCTGGGGTGTATGCAGCCGGTAGTCGTCGTGTGCTGATGTGCGAGTCTATGTGTGTTTTTGTTTTGTTGTTGCAGTGTAGTGAAGTTCGTGCGGTTTGCTGCGCTAGAGGTTTGTGGTTGTGTTTGGTTTGGAGTTTGAGAGGTGTATGCAGAGAAGGAAATTGTTAGTGATATTGGTTAGTTTGTATCTCTATCCTGGACTGAACCGGTTGGGCTTGGGTAATCTTCCACGACGGGATGCTTGTACTCCCTGAGCCTCAGGAGGTACGTGCCCGTTTTTTCATTCAAGGCCGTTTGAGGATTTAGCTGTCCCCTCCGCCAGCTCCCTTAATAACCTTGCATGCTCCTCACCCCCTCCACATGACTAGCGCGGCTGCTAGTGTCCTTACTTCCGATTGTGTGGTGATTGGTGGTATCTTGTCCGTTCCACAGCCCTGTGGTACCTAGTTGTGGCTGTACGGGCGGTGGGAGATGGTAAGGGTTGGTTGGAGTAGTTGCCTCCGTTTCTCTGGGTCTCGCGGGTGGACCTCTGTGTCCAGCGTCAGCCCTACTGGTGCTCAGGGTACTTCTGTCGGATTCTAGAGGTTTGTCAATGTCCCTTTTTTGATGAGTCGTTTGTCTTATTGTTGTTTCGGTTTTAATCTCTGGTGTTGAAGAGGCAGGTTTTTAGTAATTTTCTGAATGTAAGGTGATCTTTGGTGTTCCTTATTACTTTTGGGATGTTGTTCCAGGTTTTCGCGGCTAAGTGGTAGAAAGCGGTGCCTCCGAGTTTCTTCTTGATGTAAGGTTTTTGTTCCAGTCGGATTTCGTTGGTTGACCTGAGCGGTCTCGTTGGCTTGTAAATTGTTATTTTTTTTTGTAGGAATTCTGCTCCTTGTCCGCTGATTGCCCTGTGCGTTATGCACATTGTTTTGAAGATGATACGCTGTTTTACTGGGATCCAGAATTTTCAGGACGGGTGGGTACTCGAAGCGCATGAGTCTTGGACGAAATCTATCACGGTATTCTACCACATATTGTGCCAGGGGTTAGCAGAACCAGTGCAAAAACAACTAAAAAAATTAGTAGGAGTAGAAGCTAAACCATAGGCCGAAATACAGTTGACAACCACTCACTATTGTAGATTATTACAGGAAAAGAATCGGAAAAAGGAGGCAACTGGCAAGGGAGAGGAGGCGAAGCTGGTGCAAAGGAAGCTCTCAAAGTACGCTCTCGAGGGCGCCATGCTAACTAGCCCAGCCGAATCGAGTACACAATGTGAAACAAACCCGCCGTAAAATAATCAGGGTAACGCAGGATTTTACCCAAGGGGAAGGGGTTTTGGAGGAAGAGGTTGGCAGAGCAATCAGGAAGGGTTCTGAGGTAACCAAGGAGGTTTTCATTTTCAAAATGTTCAAAGTGGTATCCATAACGCACAGGTGGGCAGTCCAACTATGCCAGATGGACAGATTGCCCGACCACCACCAGTATGTTGGCTGTGTGGAGTGACAGGACATGTGGTGCGCGTGTGCAAAAGCCTAAGTATGTGGCAGAGCAACCAAGGGATAGGCGCAGGCATGGAGAATCAGCCTACTACCCCCCAACAGGACAGCGCACAAAACTATACCATACAGCAGCGGGCGGTTGGCTTGCAGCAAGGTGCACAACAAGCGGTTCAGCCACTGAACATGGGGAGCTTGCCACAAGGACAACCCCAGCGGACACTGCCACAAATGGCTCAGGGTGTTAATCCCGGAGGGGAAATTAACCCTGCAAATGGGGGAAACCCTCAAGTATACAGTGGACTGAACCTGTATATGAAATAGCCCAGCTCACTGGGGACTTTGATGTGTTCTATCCTATCAATGACACCAGACCCTAATAGGGAACCTAAGGTAAAAGTCATCATAGGGGAAAAAGAATATTCCTTCTTAGTTGACATGGGTGCAACGCGTTCGTTAATATGAGAAGGCAAGTTCTCCTTGTCCGGCGAGGCCATAGATACCCAGAGTTTTACTGGAGCTCATAGCAGAGTTCCCTTTATTGATGCACTCCCAGTCTCGGTGGGAGAGTGTGACATGAATGTACCCTTATTGTATTCTCGTCAGTCTCCAGTAAATATCATGGGTCGCGACTTGATGACAAAGTTAAATATAACCATCTCTTTTACTGAGGATGGCATAGTGTGCTCCACCCTAGGAATACATTATTCAAATGTGTGCAAAATGATTAGAGCCTACTCTGGACGTGCAAGCATGAGAGCTGTGCCGCTGGAGCCGGAAGTGTTCACATATGGGGTGCGAGTACTTATGGCGGGATTCGCGGGCCTCACAGAAAAAACGATTAGAACCCCTGATGAGTTTCTATTCAGACCAGGAATACCCATGCATGAAGAGGAGGGTCAAGTATTTCCCTTAATGAAACAATCTGCTGCGGTACGAGGAAAAGTGGTAATAGTTAAAGGATATGACGATGAAGGAAGACCATGGTGTGCGATAGTCGCCATCGAAGAAGGGTATCGAGTGACTGACGTCACCGATGATGATCTGTTCGAAGAACACCCTGACCAAGAAGAGACACGAGTGGAAGTGAGTCTCATATTTTGGGTCAAAATGATCAAACGAGAGGTGCCACAGAGAATGATGTTAGCACTAGTACGCCCGGAATATTTTGATGATGACATGGCCCAAGTGCCTGCCAAAGTATGGACTGCAGGGCCCTATGACGTAGGTCCCCTAAAGGGGTCAGGCGAAGTAATAATCAAATTAAAGCCAGGAGCGATTCTACCACGGGCACGACAATATCCCATGTCCAGAGAAGCGGATGAAGGGATCGCAAAGACAATTTCCGCCATGATGGAGCAGGGCATTTTAGTAACGTCAGAATCACCTTGCAACACAGTGATTTATCCTGTCAAGAAATCAAAGGGAGGGTCCTGGCCTTTAATCCAGGATTTACGAGCATTAAACAACATAGTCGAAGCCGAGTTCCCTCTAGTGCCTAATCCATCCACAATTTTGTGGAACATACCCACTGAGGCAAAATACTTCATGGTGATCGATTTGAAAAATGCGTTTTTCTCGATTCTATTGCACCGTGACTCACAAGACCTAACGTCATTCATTTTCAGACAAATGCGCCTGAAAAGTACGAGGTTGCCGCAGAGGTATTGTGAGTCTCCATCCATTTTCAACAGAGTCCTGCAAAAGGACCTAAGCAATATTGCGGTGGACAGTGTTGTTTTGCAGTATGTAGATGACATTCTGATCTGCAGCACCGCTGAAGAGCAATGCCGACACGACTCTGTCCAGCTATTGACTATACTGGCAGAGAAGGGGTACAAGGTTGACAAGGATAAGCTGCAGTATTGCCAACAGGATGTGTTCGACATAGGGCAACTGATTTCACATGAGGGGAAGAAGGTAACCCCAGAAAGGGCTGAAGCCATCATAAACACGGCCAAGCAGCACTCGATAAAACAAATGGAAAGCTTCTTAGGCCTGTGCAATTATGTCCGAGCATGGGTCATTGACTACAGTTCATACACCAGGCCCTTGCTACAGGCCCTTAAAAAGGCCCAAGGAACGAGAGAAGAAATTGGATGGAATGAGGAAATGGAGAAGGGGTTTACAGAACTCAAGG
This sequence comes from Ambystoma mexicanum, assembly GCF_040938575.1. NCBI lineage: Eukaryota > Metazoa > Chordata > Amphibia > Caudata > Ambystomatidae > Ambystoma > Ambystoma mexicanum. Next base: position 820,895,012 of record NC_090941.1, on the reverse strand, counting down.
GGGCAATTTGTAAGGCCCCAGTTCTTGGGATTCCTAATTATGCAGAGGAATTCTATCTGTTCTCTCATACCAATGGCAATTTTATGACGGCAACGCTCGCACAGCGAACCTCACTGGGATACAAGCCCCTGGCATATTACAGCGGGAGTCTCGACCCGGTCATGAAGGGCCACTTCCCATGCGAACAAAATCTAGCTGCTGCCGCGTTCGCCATCGAAAAGGCGTCATCCATTGTGATGGGGTGTTCCATGACATTATATGTTGAGCATTCGCTGTTTGCCATACTAGAGAAGCCAAAGGGCACACTGACTTCTCAGAGAGCATCGGCCTATGAGGTAATTATTTCTAATCCAACGATCAAAATAGTACGATGCAAAACTGTGAACCCTGCTATGTTTATTGTTGAGCCACTCACAGAGGGAGAACCTGTGCATGACTGTGCAAATTATGAGGAATTCTACGACGAGATCCCCAGGGTAAAGGAAAATACCCTGTAAGGTGGAGATATCGTCTTTATTGATGGGTCTTCAAGAATTGACCAAGAAGATGGACAAAGGTTTAAAGGTATACAGGCGTGGCCGTGATAAAACACATAACGAATGGAAAGTTCCAAGTACTTGTCAGTGCACGAATACCATCTCATTATTCGGCACAGGCTGCAGAGCTATTGGTGTTGATACTCGCCATTGAGAATCATGCAGACCAGGAAGTAACAGTGTACAGTGCCTATGTGACGTTGACAGTGCACGCAGGGTTTGCGCACTGGAAAAGGAGGAGCTACCTCCAAGCGGATGGCACGCCAGTGCAACACGCAGCCTTACTGTACAGGCTGATAAAAGCACTACAGCTCCCAGTGGGGATAGCGGTCGTGAAATACGCCGCTCATACCAAGGGGACAGATTTTGTGTCACGCAGAAACCATGAAGCAGACACGGAAGCCAAACGCGTGGCATCCAAGAATGAAACAATCATGGACGTGGAGGTGGCACGTACCCATGAAAGGATGATGATGGCACGAGCCACTCCAGAAGCCTATAGCAACATGGGGCAGAGTCAGCTAATGCAGCTCCAGGGGGAGGCACCTCAGGAGGAATAAAACTTATGGCAGCGTCGAGGGTGTTCTTTAAACCCCTCTGACGGATTGTGGAGGCAAGACAGCACTGGTAAACCAGTAATGCCTGTCGACCTTCTAAAGGTAGCGTTAGAACAGCTTCACTACCCCATACACATGTCAAAGGAAAATCTTGCCGCAACACTCGCCGAAGACTGGTTTACACCGAATTTAGCAGAGCATGTTGCATTCTTTATAGTCAACTGTATAATATGTCAACAATTCACATCTGGGCACACATTAAAAGTAATGAGAGGAGTCATTCCCAGACCAAATGGGCCGTTCCAGCACCTGCATGTCGACTAAGTCGATATGATTCAGGTTTGTAGTGGGTGCAGGTACTTAATTGTGGTGGTGTGTCACTTCTCCAGATGGGTAGAGGCAGGTACACACCCTGACACTGCCTGTGCTGCTAAATTCCTGGTGAGGGAGGTCTTCCCTAGATGGAGGTGTGTGAAGTAATGAGGTCAGATAATGGGACTCATTTCGTGAACCCAGTGTTCGAGCAGATCAGCTTGTTGTTTGGTATAAAGCACAAGTTCTCGTCGGCGTATCACCCAGAGGGAAATGGGATATGTGAACGGATCAACGGCTTGCTTAAAGAAAGGATAGCCAAGTTGAAGCTCACATTAAGAAAGGGATGGATGCACTGCCTACCACTGGCATTGTATGCTCTTCGGAACCAACCAGGCTCCGACCATCATCTAACGCCGCACAAAATAGTTACTGGGAGAAGGATGAGATGGAGGTTCTAGGAGAGGAGATGAAAGCCTATCTGGATTGTCTCACAACAAGTGTCACTGTCATTTCAGGCCAGCTGCAGCGACGGCGGAAAGGGGACTACACAGCACAAACCAGAACAGACAGTGCTGATGCAAGCGCAGCTCAAAGCCTTTGTGCGCCCCTTGTCTTCCCCGGAGAAATGGGACGAGCCGAGGTTTAATGTAAGGCTCAAAGACAGAAGAGCCTGGATCTTCCTGGACGATGTCAAACCCTTTGTAGGAGAAAGCCCTCCTGCTGCACCCAACAATGAAGAATCCACAGACAATGAAGAAGGACCTCAGCGTATGCAAACAAGATCTATGGCGAGGAAGAAGGACGCATGAGCAGCTAACCGAGGAGAACTTAAGTAAAGGGTAGACCTTCAAGGCAAGACAGTTCCACAAGCCGAGTGAACGGTGTTAAAAGGAGAATTACATGAATATTTAATGTAGCCAACAAGAGAACTATTGTGAAAAATGAGTCCACGCTGAACTTTTTCTTTATGCACGAAAGAGACAATAACGAGTAAAGCTAACACCCTGTGCAGCCAAAGTGCAGGATAAAAGAAGGAAATCGCATATTCATATCAGCAAAAGCATTGACCTCATGAACATTGAAAGCCACACCAAGCATTTAAAGCCTAAGACTTTGATAAATTAGAACAGCAAGACATTTCCGAGGACAAAAAACTGTCTTTCTGAAGCATCTAGTATCAAGACAGAAGTCTCAAGTGAGATGTACTGACCTACTTACAGCTTGTGATATTATCATACCCGGCGCTCATAGGCAGAGAAAGTAGCATTACTGAATTCATTCAAGACCCTGCAAATAAGAAGGTAATCAGGCAACTGCTGACTGTCATCACAGAGGTCTTTGCTGAGTTGCCCGAGCACAGGGAACAAGAGACTAATGCTCCCACTTCAGGTGATCGTTGACGAAATAACTTACACCTTATTCTTCCGAATCATAGAGGAGTGCCCAGGATTAGTTGGTAGAACCACGGACACACTGACATTCATCAGAGACCCCTGAAATAATAGCTTCCTAAACCAGGTCTGGTACAAGCTGAACCATGTGGTAGCGATCCACGCAGCAGGAAAGTGTAAAAACCGCTCACGACAAAAGAAAGACTTGTGATCGGGACCCAGCAAACCAAAGCAAATGTCCTTGTCACCCACAGACACGCAGCTAGCCCATGATGTCCTGATTAGACTAGTCACAGACTATCCAGAAATGGTTGGAAGGCCTGCAGATGTCAACGTTGTCCCTTACCTCAGAGATCCTGCCAATTTCCTACACATGAAGACTCTTCTCCACGGCATCATGCTCCAGGTGGAGCTGTACAACTTCCAGCGAGAATTCCTAAGAAGTTTCCAGTGAGACCTTTTGCCGGGGGACAGATCGAGGAGATAAAGACTGTTCACGCTGTAAGGCAAGCCTGAGACCTAAAGACTAGAAAATAAGAGCAAATGTCACTAACACCAGAAGACAGCAGATATGCATTCCGAGTCTTCTTCCACCTAATTGAAAACTTTCCAGAACTTGTGGGCAGATCTAGCAATATCGATGTGCCCACCTTTCTCAGTGATCCAGCAAAGAATGCACAATTTAACAGGCTCTTGAGGGCTATTGCATCACAGCTGAGAAGCAATCACTGACACCCACTGTTGAGGAGAGCCTTGGAAAGGGGGAGATCAACGCTAGAACTTTTCATCATCTTCCCACCGGGATAGAGCAGGAAACAAAGACACAGTTTTTCATGCTTCCTGCATAGGACAGATCGAGAAGAGCAGAAACGAGGACAACAACATATCGTTCTTATTTTCTTATTTTATTAATTTTTATTTTTATTTTTCTATCATCACCTTGCAGAAGAACAAATGGGAGAAGGAGAGACTGTTCGTCAACTTGTCATCGAAAACCCAAGGGAAGGGAATAGATAAACGAACTTCACCGCTGTGTTCACCGTTTTCAACATTTTTTTTATTTTTTCCTACCTTCTGATATATTCACTTTTATTCTTATTTTTATTTTTATTTTTCCAAAATTATATTTTGCGTAATGAGTAGCGATTCCATCTCTTCACGGTGGTTTTGCGAACAGGTTTCTGCATGTCCACAGGGCCAAGGCGTGCTGGAAGAGTGCCCTGGGACTGTGTTTTTTTTAATATAAAATCTTTATTTGTTTTTAGTGAAAAGAAAAAAGACCTTTGCAAATATTTTATGCTTAGATTCCATTCATAGATGAATTACAATTATTAAAAATACAAAAACCGCACATGAAAACATGACATAAGTATAGAATCAACAAAAACCATTTCACCATAGCTAAAAAATCCCATATTTACAAGACTCTTTCGATTTCACTCTCGATGACCTTTAACACTTTTGTTGTTTTAATTATTGAAGCATTAGTGGAGCCCCACATACATTTTGTCCAAATCCATTCTCTAGCTGTAAATGTCTTTGCTTGTATGAAAGAATTCATCATTTTACAACAATCAGTTTCAAAATAAATGCAGTAGATAAAAAGATGCTTTAAGGTCTCTGGTGCATAGTTGCAAAAGCGACATAATTCATCATTATGATCTAAAGTTTGTTTATGCCAATGTTTTTTTTCTAACTCGTGTGTAAAAAAGATCAAATCGGAATTGCATAAAGGTTCGACGAATTTTGGGGCAAGGGCACAATGTTAAATACGACATGCGAGGTACTTGTCGATGAACACATTTGCTATATTCTGCAAATGAAGTATGCCTTTCTATCTGCGTACAAGTTTCAACCCAATCATATTGGAATATTTTTTTCTTAGTTTTTTCATGAAAAAACTCCAGATCTTCAACAGGGAGGTTAATCTTTTCCATCACCGACAACATTTGTTCTTTAAATTGAATCATTGAGCGTATGTTATTATTCGTTAGAATTTGGTTTAGATCTATATATATTTATAAAGAAATATTGGGGGCAAAATTCAGTAACAAGCGCTAGTTATATCTGGCAGAGAGCGAATTGAGGCCAAGTTTGTGTCTGATAATGGCATTTGGCATTGAAGAGGGTAGTCCTAAGGTGTTTTTCAAGATTTGTCCTTGGAGTTGATCCAAAAAAGGACCCAAGTCATAAGGAAAGAGCTCAACTCCGTATAGCAGAATAGCCTCAACTTTTTTCAAGTAAAATTCTAGGAGTGGAATTAATGAGAAGTTGCAAGTTTTGTGTAGCAGGATCTTCATTTGACATTTTATGGGTACAAATTTAACCATTAATAGTTCTTTCATTCTTTTATACGCCATATTCTTAGTTCGTATGAGCCCCAAGTAGGGTAAATTACTGGAAATTGAGATAAGTGAAGTATCAAACTTCCATACAAAGTGTTGTACTTTTTTTTTGTTTGAAAAAATGGTAATATTAGATTTTTGTGGATTGACAGTTAGGTTATTACTCTTGCAATAATACATGAAGCTTTCTAGTTTAGTTTGGAGACCAGCCTGAGTTTGGTCGAAAAGCAGAATGTCATCTGCATACACTAGCCATGACAAATAAAAAGCTCCAAGTCAAATTGCAAAAGATTTGTCTGTGTTCCATATGTCCTCAGTATCGGCTAAATAGAGATTCAAAAGAATGGCTGCAAGGTTGCACCCTTGTTTTACTCTTGTAAAGCATGGAATGGCCTGTGTTAAGGAACACGCTCTATCAATTCTGACTTTAAAATGTGTTTGAAAGTGAAGCATTTGTATGAGTGTGATACGATATTGAGGAAAATTGGCCTTATGCAGTTTCTCCCACAGTTTTCCTCTAATCACGCAATCGAATGCCGCTTTTAAGTCTAGAGATGCAACAAATATAGGGCTGTTGGCAGGGCAGGTGGCATGTGCAATAATGTGTGCCAAGAGACACGCGTTCAGGGGAGTTCCCATCCCTTTACAGAAGCCAAATTGAGACGGGCAAAGAGTGTTATTGGTATGTGCAAAACGTTCTAATTCTTGTAGGATCAGAGAAGCAAAAATGTTGGCTGCAACACAAATAATCGCGACCAGTCTATAATTATTGGGATCAGCAATTGAGCCTTTTTTATGAAGCAGAATGATAATTGATGTGAGCCAAGAACTGGGGATTTCTTTGGAACAAAATATTTCTTGAAACGTAATCAGAAAAATGGAAGACCAAAATAGCAGATCATCCTTAATTAAACACAGAGGAAGCCCATCGGGACCAGCACATTTGGACCCCTTTAGTTTCTGAATTGCAGTAAGTATGTCTGTCTTGTCCCATGACCATCAATCCGGGATTAGATGACATTCAGGCAGATGTTCAAAAGAAGTGAATTCTTCAGGGAGTGCATATTTTTAAAGAAAGAAAGAAAACCAAGTTGCACTATCTATGCTTGAATCAAATTCATGTGTAGTTACTTTATCAATTGATCTTATAGTTTTCCAGATCTCTTTAGTTTTACGGTTACATATTAAGTTGACTATTCTTTGATTTTGCCGTATTTTATGTAAAATCCTGGTCTCCTTAAGTAACTTTTTATAGTTGGCTATGATATTTTTTTTTAGAAGGTTATAATCAGGATTGAACACATTCAACCTTGACTTCCTTGCCACACAAAGCTCGAAACTTTTCTTCTTTTTTAACGAGGCCACCATGTTACAATATGCTCTTCCTTCATACTTCTCAACATCTTGCCCAACCACCATTTTAGAAATATCACACAAATGTGCAGAAATCATGTCAAAGTTCCACTGTAGGATTGTTGGAAAGTTGACAGGATTTCTAACTATACATGTCCAGAAGTCTCTATTTACTAATGCTGTGAGTTTCCTGCATGTTGCTGAAGACCAATTAATTGAGCAGCGTGGTCTGTTACATTGAATAGATGTCAGCTGAGGTTCAGAAGGACATCTTATGAAGAAGTTTGGAATGGAGGATGTTATCATAAAGTGATCCCCCAAAGTAGACATGATAGTATCGACTTTGGAGAGTCTGCCACAGAGATGTATAGTGGAGAACATATGATCGATCCAAGACTGAGCCTTACCCCGTTTCTAAGAAAACTTCTTATGATTGTCTGCTGAAGCTATTAAAACAATGTTCCAGGCTTTAAAAAACTTGCTCCAAACATTCCCTTTCTGTAAAGAGGCCTGAAAATATAACAAATTAGAACCCATACAATTGGGATTGGACCCAAATTTTGAGTTAAAATCACCTCCAATAAGGATTTCAGCATCAGAAGCTTTACTAAAGGCCTCATTAAGAATTTAACCAAATAATTCACAAGCAGTTTCAATGGGGCGTTGCGAGGGGTTCCAATATAACAAAATTAAGAGAAAGTTTTCCTTCAGATTCACATCAAAAGTGATATTGCATATAATACAAAGATCGCATTTATAAAGATTATTGAGAGTGAATTTTAACCTTATATCAATCAAGATCATCAACCCCCCTGTGGGTCTCCCTTTTGAACATTTGTTTGCGTGATGAGAGCATACAAAAAAAACATCAAGTTCTACACTCTTTATTGCTATAGTCTCCTGTATTAGTAGTATATTGGGCAGGTGTTCTGGTTTTACACTTTCCCTCCATTTTATCAAATTACAGAAGCCACAGTAGTTCCATGACACGATGGTAAGGTCATGAATTTATGACTTGGCCGTGACATTGGTGGTATTAGCTACTATTTTGATCAGAGGTTCGAGCCATTTTAGCCCATTTAAGGCATTTGTGAGGGCAGAGAGTTGTTCCATCATATTTTTGTTAGGATCTTTTTGGCCGTGAGTGGAAACGATGAGGTCACCACTCACGTTCGGAGGGAGAGGTTGGAATTCCACAAAGTCCATTGCTGTTTTTAATTGGGGGAATCCAACCATTTCAAGACCCAGAATCAGAAGATCAGTCTGGTGCTCCCAGATCAGTTTCATGATTATAGGCGATAGCATTCTGGACAACATTCTGTTGTTGTTCTCATTAGGTAGTCTGATCCACTCGATGTCATTGGTCACCAATCTTCTAAGTGATGGAATCTTATAGAGCAAATTCATTAGAAAAGATCGATTGATACGAACCGTGCCATTGATCTTATCGTCACTTTTCCAACCAATAATGTTTTTCATTTCACAAGGTATATTCTGAACCTGCTGGAGGGTGTGATTAAATGTATCTTCAAAGGTTGTCTGTGGTTGATTTTCGTCAACATCCAGTTCTTCTTTTTTTACTTCAGAAGCACTTCCACACAATTGTTGTTGAACTTTTACTGATGTAGCAGTTCCTTGCTTGGTGTTTGATTTTAAAACAATCTCTGAGGGTCCATTCTCTTCACCACAGGCAGAGGATGTCAGTGCAATCAAGTGTTGACCCTGATCCTTCGACAATTGTTTATGGTCTCCAAGCTGACCTTGTTTGATATGGATGTCCAATCGGCCTTCACCCTCTTCTGGAATTGATTGCAGAAGTGACGCTACTTTTTCTAACACTTGCTTGGTTGTCTCGGACTTTATCCTTTTTTCATCTTGCGAACACGGAATTGATGACTCTCGTGGACATCCTTCATTGCATATGATTTTTTCGTTTTTTTTTAAACCATCTGTTTTCTTTGAAGAAATATCGCTACTCGCAGATCTCAAGTTCAAGTTTTGTTTTTCATTTATGGTAAGCGCCTGTTTTAAAGCGATTACTTGTGTCGTTGATGAGCTCAGTTGCAATGCAGTTTTACTCTCCTCGTTTAGTTCATTTGAATTTAGATTTTGTTCAGAGGGAACCACAAGCGTTGTTACTTTACTAGGACTTGTTTGTACTGTATTATCATTCGCTAATTCAGAAGATAATTTTCGCATTTTTTTCTCTCTGTGCACAGATATTCCTTTATTTTTGTGTCTTCTTTTTAGAGCTTTAAGATGATTTTTCTTAGCTCTCCTTGATAAGAAATAGTAATTCTTCTTTGCGCTTGAACCGTCCTGTTGCAAATCATTGATTTTGTCCTTTTTGATTAGATTTATCAATATCGAAGGACTATCAGGAGCAGTTTCAGTCTCACTTGTATTCACAGTGGGTACCTCCTCTGCTATGGCTATTTCCAGAATGTTATCTTTGGAATTCATTTGAACCAATATTGTTTCTTTAGAATTCATTTGAAATATTGTTTCAACTTGTAGTAGTGTATCATGCTGCAATTTTGCAATTTCCAAGTAATCAATTTTTACACCATCTGGGAATATTGACTTGTCTACTCCTGAATTCTCTTTTCGATGAAATATTTGTGCAAATGTCGCTGGAATTCCACGAGAAAGAAATGACTCATTAATAGTTTGCGAGCCAACTTCTTTTTTTTCAGTTTCGACCTTGGAGTGAAGCAAATCATGTTTTAATATTGAAGCTGCTCTTACATGGCATTCAGAATGGTAAATGTGACATGCTTCTTGCGCCAAGATATATCCTTCAATTTTTGCTAATTATGTGGTCTTTGTCACAAGGTCTTTTTTAATCTCCTTCAAAAGCAAATGGGAATATTCGTGCCCTCGATCCAGTAAGTTTAGGATTCTTGTAAAAATGGGGAGATCATTGATCTTCTGCTCAGGCATTTCGTCTTCTGGAATTTCTTGTGATAAGGCAACTCAGGCAAATTGGAGAAATGAAAGACTGGAACGGATGTATTCAAATTTCTCTGTTCTGTTCGGAAGATGAATTCTGTGTGTTTGTGTTATAAACATAATTCATCGTGGGTGAACTAGTCACAGTCATATGTATGCAGGTATCTTCTTTGTTTCCCGTTACAATACTCGGGGGGTTTGAATGTTTGACACTTGATTTAGGGAAATGTACATGTTCCATTTGCATTCCCTGAGTTGAAACCGGAGTAGAAGGCCCGAGAGATAGCCTGATTCTTTTGTCTAGGTCAGAAATATTTACTGGAGCCAACATAGAAATATCTGAAATAAGAAGGTATTTATTTTCATGTATATCAACGATGATTTTTTGAACATTGAGTGTGTGTTCATCAACAGCAAATGGATAATTTGTGATGTCTTCATTAGCTTTTTTTAGAGAACATATTTTTTTTTGGGCTAGCTGACTCTGCATGGCTTTCTGGTATAGAGGTCTTCTCGTTAAGGGGCTTTGTTTCCTCAGAGTGGATTGACATAGATAAGAAAGTTGGTTTCCCATTCAATGAGGCTGAAGGACTATTTTTTTTTTTATTTACATTTTTTGGAGAATCTATTGATGTAGGCCTCTTTTTTCCGTTGCTGAGAACCAATTCCATATAGTGAACAATGGATAAAAGTAAGGGGTCAGAACACTTTGGTAAAAGGGAAAAAAAGAAAATAACACCCCTTTCCACTCAATTAAATCCTGTCTATTACCCTGTATAAAATAAGCAATTCTAATCCTTAAATCACAAATAATGCTCACCATACTGTGCCCAAAGAAGGCGTTAAGTGAATAGTAATAAGCCCCGCTGCCCGCACCGCGCACCGTGAACAGCAAACTGTACTTTGGTGTACTTCGCGGTGCGCGGCGCGGGTGCGCAAGGGCTCCACTATTTGTTCTTGCAGAGGGGGCGGTTCAGCCAGGTAGGGCGGGATCACAATGGAGGACACACCTTTGGGAAGGGAAACAGAAAGGAAAAAAGTGGGTGTGAACAAAGCTAACCACTAGAACGGGACTGAACAGTAAACACTTCTCAGTTAGGCAAAATGGTTAAGCGTAAGCAACGCAACCCTAATTTTCAGGTGAACGAAAGACACGTGGGCACAACGTAAAGATGAATACGTGTCTTAAAGCAATATAGAAGACACGAGGACACAACGTGAAAGTGTCCAGTTCCTTATGTTTGTAGTTTAGTGTTACAAAGGAATAAACAGTATGCCACGTGAGCATACGCAAGTGAACAGTCACCTTGTAATGATGTCAATACGAGTCCAGGCAACAGGGTGTTATGGGCTCAGATGTCCTGAGTGCTTCTGGAGTTCCGCTGGTATGAAAGAAAGCTGCAGACTCCAGGAAGCATAATTCCCCGCAGCAGCAGCACACAAGGGATAGAGCGCCTGCTCGCAGCCCGCAGAAACGGTACTTCTGTGTACTTCGTGGTGTGCGGTGCGGGTGTGCGAGGGCTCCACTATTTGTTCTTGCAGAGGGGGCGGTGCAGCCAGGTAGGGCGGGATCACAATGGAGGACACACCTTGTAATGATGTCAATACGAGTCCAGGCAACAGGGTGTTATGGGCTCAGACGTCCTGAGTGCTTCCGGAGTTCTGCTGGTATGAAAGAAAGCCGCGGTCTCCAGGAAGCAAAATTCCCCACAGCAGCAGCACACAAGAGATAGAGCGCCCGCTCACAGCCCGCAGCAAACAGTACTTCGGTGTACTTTGCGGGTCTGTGTTTATTATGGAAATGCAGAATGAACACAATGTGCTAGAAACAGTAGTCTAACCTTTCTCCATAGTTTAGCTGATGAAACCGTGTTGCACACCCAAAAACCATTGTCATCATCACCTGCAAGAGGGGGGACACTTGGAAAGCACCCGGCTCTATAGTAGTAATAAACGTTGAACAGTGAGTTTGGAACAAGAAACGAATACACAATTGACTATGGACTTGATCGAAATGGGGACCCAAAACAGTAACATAATCTTCCCCCAGGCAGGGGAGCGCCCTCAATTCCCTGGAAGGAAATGCTGCCACCTCTCACACAAAACCATAATGTGTATATGCATAGTAATTATCATTGTGTTTCTATCCTTGACTATAAGAACTGCATTATTTATTGGTGCACGAGGTGTCACAATGTGAATGCATCCATCAGATACTGAACGTCTGGGGCCTACAAAAGCACCCAGACCGTATATAGTAATCCCTGTTCCGAGAAGAATGGATGATAAAGCGAAGAGTTTTCAATTGATTGTAATCAGTAATGACACATACACACGTGAGGTGATGAATGGAGAGAAAAGATGGAGACAGGGTCAGCACGGAATGAATGATAACCTAGCACTTTCCACGACACACACGCCCACACAGAATGCACCCAAACAAAGGCAAGTGTCAATGGTTGCAAGGCTTCCAACAAAGACGGCAGAAAAAAGAAAGCTGCCTACTGAATTTCCAAGTACAGAAAGTAGTGGAAGCGACCAAGAAAAACCAAGTGAAACACTAAGGACGGAGGGAATAACCACGTCCCTCAAAAGAACGGAAGTAGCCACAAAGGAAATTACAGACAAGACACAAATGCTACTGGACTATCTGTTCCCATTTATAATCAGAACAAAGAAATTGCACGAGGAGCTGCTAGGCATGATTGCAGACACTATGACAGCAAGCACACCAGCTCCAACCCAAGGGGCAAGCCGCAGGCCCATATTGCAGCCACGCATGGAGTCAGCAGACAGTAAGGGGTCAGGGGTAGCTCACAACAGACTACCAGATGAAAAGAGGGAAAGTGCAAAACCATCCCCTACCGCAGCGATGCAGACAAGGCAGCCTGCTCTCCCAAGGTACCCAAAACAGATAAGCAACTCCGACGCATTCAGAGACATAGTAATAGGAAATTACAGGGGAACACTGCGGATCAAGAGAGGCCCTTATGAAGATAGCAATGAACTTAATGATTACCAGAACAGCACAGCTCATCTTGGAAACAACATATGGTATCAGCACATGAAGAAAGTAAGGCGAAGTCAGTCGAAAGATGAATGCTTCGTCTGTGCTCTTTTACCATACAGCATGGGTAAATCCAAGATCTTCGTGGCTGTAGAAATCAATGTCCAGACAGCACACTTCATGTTGCACGTTGCCATGTGCAAGACCAGAGGCCAGTTCATGGATAGGGATGCCTCCCTAAAATGGGCAACGAAAGCAACGGATCCGGATGAGGACCATTATGTTCAAGACATAAAAACAAGAAACAGAGCTCATACTAAAAACCATGTGATCAGGTATGAGAACCCTGACGTGAAAGGAGCAGGAATTAGATGGGAAGTGAATCAAAAGCTAAATGTCTGAGGAAAAACCCCAGAAGAGGCCTGAAGTTGGAAGAACAGAGGCCAGATGCAGATTTGGGGAACCGTGCTGTCACCAGACGGATGAGAAAAAGGAGCGGTGATCTGCAGAGCCTGGATGGTCACCAGACATTACAAACCTACCATCAACATAGTGCGGAACGGATGCAAGCCTCTGTGACTACTCACATGGGTTGAAGATAGAGGAGGACCCCTGCAGATAGTACGACTGGAAAACCCAAAATTATGTTTCAGAAACAATGGTACAAGGAAGATGGGAGAAAATCAGAACTGTGGACGAGTCTTCGATGCCCCAGGAATGATACATGGAACCGCAGTAATTATGGATCACTACTGGGCCTGTGGATCCAAGGCATACATAATACTGCCGAGAAACTGGGGAGGCGTATGCACACCGGTGAACGTCCACATTCCTACACTAGTGACCCCAAAGAATGATCTAAATCTGGACAGCTTCCCGAAAGCAAATGCCCATCTAAGGAAGAGGAGATCAGTAGAACTGGTGTCCAGGATGAAGGGAGAAAACTACTTCTCCGCTAAATCCGAAGAGGCATTCTATGCAATCCCATATGAACACCGGCTGTTCAGCCTCACCTCAACAGTATTCACCACAATTCTCTTGCCACATATCCAAATTGGAGTGAATGCTAAGTGGTTGCAGATAACCAGATGGGAGTTGTTGCAGACCATCAACACCACAATAAAATGATTCAACGTTGATCAACGAAAAACTGAGAGCAGTCAGACTGATGACCCTCCAGAACAGATACGTGCTTGACATGATCACAGCAATGGATGGAGGTGTTTGCGCAAAGATTGGAGCATCGTATTGCACATTTATACCATCACACGACTAAGAAAATGGAAGCCATCAACATATTGACAACCCTGAAAAGTCAGATGACCGATGGAACGAATGAAGTGAATGACGGCAGCTGGTTTGAGAACCTATTCTCATGGGTCCCACAATGGATGGCCGATATATACAAGTTTCTGGGAGCCCTGCTGGCCATGGTAGTGATAGGATTCTGCGTTATCAAGATAATCATCACACAATGTTAGAAAACTGCAAAGAAAGCCATTGGGATGAAAATTATGGTCAATTCCGTGCCGGGCTGGAATCCACGGGACCTAACAGATGAAGAAATAAAGGACTTTGAGAAGGCAAGTGAATTCACACCAGAGGGAACGAAGTTCACTTATCCCAAGAAACGAAGAAGGTATGAAGGTAAATGGATTTACTGCAGTCCAAATGGACAATGCCAGCTAATGACTTGGAACAAAGATGAACATGTCAAGACTGCAGGGAGTTTAAAAGGCGTGATAAAAATATGGGCCCCAAAGACGCACATGTTCACGCCTTCATGTACCAATCGCAAAGATGATGAACAAAACACAGAAGAACCAAACAAAAAAGAAGAGAAGAATGAAGCAGAAGTCGTCGATGAACCGACCAGAGGGGGGAGTGTAAAGGAGGTTCCAGACACGACCTGCACCCCTACCCCTCATTCCGAACTGCCACGAGGGTGCGCACCAAGGTTTGTGACGTATGAAGAGCAAATGAACCAACAGAGAGCTGCACTGGGACTCTGCTCAGTGTATATTAGACAATCCATACCTGTTGAAGCCCTCATAACCAGACAACCCTGGGCAGCACAGTACCCTATCAGACAGCCATACCAACCAATGACACGAAATGAGGAATACCTACACACGATCCACAAGAGACCCCAAAAGCCATAATGGAAGGCCAGTGGAAATGACAAGGGCCTGAATAGATGTGGAGGAGCAAAAGAAGCTATTAAAGACAAACACGCCAGTGCAAGTAGCTACGAAAATAATTGTAATGGACACAGAGAAGAGACAATGTTAAAACGTAAGAAAAATGGTGCTACGAGACAAGATGGAAGCAACCACCATGAGTTAACGTGTGTAAATAGGCTTGAAACGCAAGACGCTAAGAAATCGATACTGCTTGCAATGCTTAGTAGAAGACAGAAGCGGCAAGCGCCAACCACATATTTACCTCAACAAAGCACATTGTACAAGTGTGACTCCATTTTGTAAAAGCAGAAATGTACCCAGGCGGCCAGAGGCCTGACGGACCAAGTTTCGAAACCCAGCTAAAGGCAGGAGAGGGAGCGGAATCGAAACTCTGCAAAAGCGGCTCAGGCTTAGGAAATCGAGGTCAACCAGATAAGGGGAGGAGAACATGAGCTCACAGGACTCCAACTTCAGAGCATACCAGCCTGCACATGCAAGGTCAAGACAAAAGAGGCCCCAGGCAAGTGGCTGAGCCGAAGCAGAATTAAATACAATAAAAGCTAGAAACTGAAGCAGATTCAAAGTGAACAGACACGTGACGAACCAGGCGTGAAGAGGTACCACCGCCTGATGTCATCCAGAACCCAGGATGCCATAACTTTTCCCGATAAGAGACTACAGCTCCGAGGCCAAACTCAGCCTACTAATTGACACATATCCCTAAGATACTGATTGATGAGAGAAAGGAAGGGTGAAACTTGGTACACATAGTCCTTGGGTGTCCATTCTACATGCTGCTAATTAAAATGGGGATTTATGTCTAGGGGTGTAACCTGCCCAATCACGATGGACCATGTAATCTAGGATCCTATAGACACTATAACCAATGAGACGTCGTACTCATAGTGACGTCGATCACGTGTGTTGTAGAGGGATGGGCGTAGACGCCCACCCAATAAGAGTTATCCAATCCGCATACCCTATTATCATACACAGATATAGCACCTATACGTAAGTTACCTTTCCTGACCAATTATGTTGCACGATGATTTTTATAGAAAGTAGACGTCAATGATGACGAGAATCAGCTATAAAAGTTACTGTCTGAATGAAGAACTTGGAAGGTGGAACGAGACCGGTGATCGCACTACAGCTGATTCCCATTTGTTTCCCTGTTTGATGTATGCATCATTAAACGGACTTCCATTTGCCAAACTACTGAGTCCTCGTTATTGAGTTGTGTTAGAGTAAGTGAATCCTAAACCCCCTGTCCTCACATGGTGCAGCTATC